>NW_011889110.1:323805-333441 GCF_000151845.1 Pteropus vampyrus | reverse complement strand
ATAGCTGAAGAAACCAAGGACTTTTTGTCCCGGTACCTTTTTTCTCAAATTTTTGATGCTGTTTTTAGATGATGATAAACTATTTTTATTAATAAGTAGCCGTGTCCTCCGATTTTGGAGGTGATTAGCAAATTTCATTCCACTTTGCCTGACTTAATGAATATTACTGGGCACTGAGTAGTGCCTGGTCCAGTGGCAGGCACTGGGATACCAGGGATCAATAGAGCCTCGTCTCTCCGTCCAGGAACTCAGCCTAGTAGGAGGACAGAGAGAATGAGCTATGGTCTTATCAGAGTTTTCAGAGGTAGCTCAAGTATCAAGTCTGGTAACTGGAGACAAAGAGTTAGAGTGTGTAAATATAGAGACATAGAGTTAGAATATGTAAATAGCCAGACAGTAAACAATAAAGTAAAAGTAAAGGAACAACTAGTCCATTTGCTTCTTAAAAAAAGTAGATGAGGTTTAAGGTGTATACGGATCGGTAATTAGGAGACCTGCGTTCCAACTTGTATCAATAAACCATCTAGGTATCACTATAAACTCCTACCTTTCTGAACCATAGTTTCTTCATCTGCACAATGAGCAAGTTAGGTAAACACCAGGATTTCTCTCAGCTCTAAAGGTCTGTAAGAAATAAATGTGCATAAACTATAGTTTCAAGCAGTATAAAGAGAGAAAAAGAAATTCTTCAGTCTTTGATCCCTCTAAGTATGTATAGCTAGTGGGACTAGAGGCATTAACATGTTATGGGTCACCGGGTTTGGGAATCAGAGCATTCATATCACACAAAGCTCTTTGGGGAGGTGTCAACAAACGAGACCAGGGTGACTCGAAAGCCAGAGGTGAGGAAAGCGCAGTGGAGGACCTCAGGGCAACGTGGCCGCCCCTCCCGACCTTCCCCGTGGCAGACTCACGAGGCTCAGGGCTCCTCTTGTGCACGGAGCTCATTTGGGGTGGGGAGGAAGCCCATCTCTCAGGAAGTCCTTGAAGCAGCTGTCTGTCCTCTTCCTGGGAAGGGAGGTTTTACTTTGTCGGCCTTAGCTGATAACTTTTCAGAACCTGAGAATCCCCAGAGGGCAATTACTTGCTCTTGGTGTGTTTCTTTACTCACCCTCCCACCCCACCCCAGGCAAACACACCTCCTCGCTCTTATAAGTTCCCGATGGGATAAACATTCTGGAAATGTTTTATTTCAACTTTTAATTGTTCTTTTAGTTACCAGGCTCTGAGCCCTTCCATGACTCTTTGGGGTATCTCACTGCCCTTCAAGCCTATGGCATTGCTGGGGACTTTTGGCAGGCGTCAGGAGGCAGGAAGAAAGTCTCAGAGCCTGATCTCCTTCCTCAGGGAAGAAGATGGATGCATCTTCTCCCTTCCTTCCACGTATCGAGTTTCAGTAACCAGGGAGCGGTGAGTAAGCATCGCATGGTAGAGTCATCCTGTCCATGGCCTGGAAGCTATCGAGAAGTCCCAAGTTCACAGTCATTAAAACATTTCTACAGGCCCCTTGGCGGTCCTCCATATCACATTGCTGTTGAGTTTTGTGTGTGTGTGTGTGTGTGTGTGTGTGTGTGTGTGTGTGTGTATGTGTTTGGCATATTCTCCTACCACCAGAAGATTTCTAGCTTTCACTAAGCTTGATCTCCCAGTTTTTGATCCTCTTCCACAAAGTTTTAATGTCTTCACTGGAATCACTTGAAGGAACAGAGAAAACAATGAGTCAGGATGAGGATTTACTCCCAATATTTACCTATCTGTTTCTATGTAATAGAACATGGATCTTTGATAATATGAGAAGAAAAAAAAACAGACACGTCATTAGCCACTAACTCTCTAGAATATTTTTGCTAATAACTGTCCAGTATTAGCAAGATACAGGTTTAATTACCTTGAAGATTTGTCACCCTTTGGGACAATAGGTTGGGGGATGGCAATTTCAGTTTATGGTCTTCTTTTCGCGCAGGACATGTAGGATTTCAGGTTTACCTCTGCTCCGTCCACCATCCAGTTAAGCCCAGAACCCAAAGGACCTGGAGCTCTTCCAACCTCAAAGTCCCTTAAAAGCAAAAACTGATGGAACCTTCAGACCGAGAGTTGGAGCCCAGAGCTGAGGGGACACAGTAGGGGTATAAAGAAATCCGAAGGCACCGTGAGGGAGAAGAGAAAGGAAGTGGCACCCACGAGGTGGGATTCCAGATGCAAATAAGGTCGAGTTAGTATGAACTGATGGAGGCGAGTCAAAGGGAAGGGAAAAGAGCTGTTGGATGCCATTTCCCAGACAACGCAGTGTGTGATCATCTGATAGAAATGCATTCAGGTTCTTCTTCTTGGGTTTTGGCCCGGGTTACTCGTCATTCTGTTCCATTCCTTTCTTTCATGGAAAGAAAGGAAATGAAGGAGTGTGGCCACAATAGGCCTGACCATAGGACCGAGTTGCCACCTGATGATGAGACTGTGATCACTAAACATAAGGCACGTGAAATATTTTGCTAAGAGAGCCTGTTTGATTCTTTTTGAGAGGCCCTTCGCAGTTCCTCTAGCTTGGTGTGAGCTAGGACCTGGGTGCGTGCCATGTCCCAGGGAGTGAGAAGGGGAAAACATTATTTGTCAAACTCGGAACAATGCTGTGAGGTAGCCACAGACTTGGCCAGAGCTAGACAATTGGTAAAGAGCCAGCTGCGATGAAAATTGAGATATGTCTGATGTGGAGGTCTCTTCATGCTCTGACGTTCTGAAATTTTCTTGGCAGAAGGAGAAGCAGTATCTCTCTGCTTCAGGATCTTTTCCCTGCCCCAATTAGGCAAAACGATGTTTCTTAATACCTTCAAAAAAGCAGAGAAAAAGAGTTCTGGCCGGGTGTTTCCTGCTGCTTTTAGATACAACTGGCTTCCTGGCCTTCAGATAAGGAAGCTGACTTGCTTTTCTCCCTAGAGTCCTCTGGCTCACTTCCAGGCCTACACATTTGCCTCAGTTCTGCCCTAATATTTTAGATCTCTGGCAGGCCGAATAATCCTCTCCTCCACATGTCCACATCCTAATGCCTGGATTCTGTGAATTTCACCTTGTAGGACAAAGAGACTTTGCCGATGTGATTCCATTAAGGATTTTGGAATGGGGAGATTATCTTGGATGATTCAGGTGAACCCAATGTAGTCACATGGATCCTTGTTAGAGGGAGACAAGATCAGAGTCGAAAAGGAAATGGGATGACAGAAGCAAGTGTATGGAGTGATGTGAGGAAGGGGGTCACAAGCCAAGGAATGCAGGTGACCTCTAAAAACTGAAAAGGCAAGGAAAGGGTTCACCTCTGAAGCCTCCAGAAGGAACGAGCCCTGCCAACACCTTGACCTGAGCCTGGTACAATTGATTTTGGACTTCTGGCCTCCAGAATTATATGACTATAAATGCGTGTTGTTTTAAGCCACCACATCTGCGATAATTTGTTACAGCAGCAATAGGATGCTGATACAGACTCTGATCTCTGCCCTTACTCTCCATCCCCAGGTTCCCTGGGCACCGTCTGCAATTAGTGATGCTCCTGCTTTCTTCTCCGTACCTTGCCTCGTCTTCTTGCATCTGACCCCCTTCTCCCTCTCCATCTCTGTCCCTCCGCCCGTGGACTCTGTTTTTGAAATTGCCTGATCATCAGTTCTCCCAGTCATGCGTGCGAATGAGAAACCCTACCTTTTCTAGGAGTAGGTGATTCCTCTGCCAGCCTTGAGTTCCATGATGAGGGATGCCTCTTGCCAGCTCGGTTTAGAGGGGCCGCTCATGTGGTGGGTGTGGGACTATCTGTGTCTGAGTCTCTTGACTCCCTTGACCACAGCCTGCGCTGTCTCAGGACACAAGTCACAACAGCCCTATGACTTGCTCACTGTCCAGGTCCCAGTGGCATTCTGCATCACGATGGCTACTTAAATATCTGTCACTGGATACCAGATCGTTACCCCTAATTGCTCTCTTCTGTTTCTCCAAAGGTTCTACAACTTGATAAAAAGATATTAAAATGGCTTCCATCTCAATTTTGTCTTTTGCGTGAGAACAATCAGATCCATGCCTCATCCCCAAATCTTCTAAGTAAAGTGCTTGCTTACTTCCGCAGAGTTTTCAGAGAAGGTTTCTAACATCAATCGGTGACTCTTGTCCCATTCCCTCAGCCTAGTATGAAAGGGTTGGGATTGGAGAGAAGAATTTTGGGGAGAGAGTTGGTGTTCTTTGGGGTTTGTCTTCCTTTACCTACATGCATGAAGGACGGGAGGGGTTCCCTCCACCTTCAGTCTTCCGTTCTCTCGCATTAGTTAAGATGCATCCTTTGAAGTTTAGGGGGCCTGAGGACTGGGAGAAGAGCTGTGGCTCAAAGGGCTTGAGAGGGCAGAGCAGAGAGCAGGAAAAGTGCCGCATAGGCAGCAGGGGGCATTTGTCTTGATGGTACAGCCGAGATGCTCAAGGGTTTCTTATAGAACAGAGGTGGGTTCCATGGAAGTGAGCTGGCCAGTGTCACTTCAGCTCTCTCCCAAGAGATGACTTGGAGGGGAAATGTGACCCTAACAGAGGGAGTGGACCCACAGGTACCCAGAAGGTGAGGGGGAAACTGCGTGTGGTCAGCGGAGGAGAGAGGAAGGAGAGCGAGGTTTAGGAGTTTTATTTTACATTGGGCTGGCTCCTTTTACTATTGAAAGGAGAATGTTTTGGGGACTGAAAGTGGCTGGAAACCTTTTTATTTCCACAGGAGCCTGGACATTTTGCTACGTGTTATGGGTTTAATCCAAGGCTCAGGGAAGGACTGTCCCCACCGAGCAGGTTTGAGGGTATGATGGTCAGAGGAATAAAGTCATTTTCCACTTATACTCTGAGAATTCAGCATGTCCAATGAGCCAGTTCCTCTTAGTTTCCAGAACATGGTAGAATTGAGATCTGGTGGCCTGGAGCCTGGAAATCCCATCCTGGCTGTGACCTATCCCCCAGACTGTCAAGCCTTTTCCAGTCTCAGATGCACTCTGTGTAGCAGAAGCTGTTTCATCCACCTAGCAGACCACGGCCTGGCTGGAAGCAGCAAGGCCTGGTAGCTAAGGGAAGCTAAATGCCTGCATCTGAATCTTGGCTCCCACTCTGCACAGTTTTGACACTGGGCAAGTTAAAGTCTCTGTTGCCTCAGTTTCTTCAATTGTAAAATGGGGAGAATGATGATATTCGTCACATGAGGCTCTTGTGAAGAAGAAATGGGATAATCCATGGAAAGCACTTAGCTGGGTGTCCAATCTTTGGTGAATCCTTAATGAATTTAGGGATTTTTATGTTTGAAATACTTTCAACACTTTAGAAGAAAGGAATTAGACAAACCTATCTACAAATAGAAACTAATTTTTCCCCCTCACACTTTTACTTCTGTCGAGACTTGTAAACGCAACATTTTCTTGTTTTTTTTTTTTTTTCTCTTTTGCAAAATACAAGCTGTTCCAACAGTTCTCTGCATCAAACCCAAAGCGCTTTATGTCACCCTTGGGATTTTGTGAGAGATGTTTTGGAAATATCTTTTTAGAAGCTTCACTGGTTGAGATTGCTCCTCAAACTTTGAGTTAAGTATAGAAAGCTTCAGAGCTCCCAGCCTGTGGAGATGTAGGAGGCAGCTGGGGGTCACCCCGATGCAGAGGATAGATTCCCCCCGCCCCAGGAAGTCTTCCTCTGGCCAGTGGGGTGGGCATAGGGACACTGAAGCTAGAAGGGAGGCCAAAAAGGAAAGTGAGTGTAAGGGCTGGGATTGGTCACCTAAGTGCAAATCTGGGTCCAGAAGCTATTCACTGAGGCAACCAGAACCCTTTCTCGTCTGGCTTGCGTCCCCGTGAACAGTGAGCTTGCTGCCAGTCTCCTGAAAAGTGGGGGCGGGGGAAGAGGGGTGCTGCCCTGAGGAACCGCTGCGCAGCTGTCCCCCCTCTCTCCTTTTTTTTTTAGGCCCGTTGGAAAAAACCCAAAGAAATTCCCCGGCTCCCATAAGAAAGATGACTCTCCAGTTCAGACCTTGCTAGATGAGGGTTCCACTTCTCCTTATCCTGAGAAAGGGGGAAAAAAAAAACCCTTTTGCATTCGTATTGTGCTGAATTACTTTCAGGGAATTTCCTTAGTTTTCTTTTCTTTTCTTTTTTTTTAGGTGGTCCAGTTTCTTTTTTCTTTTTTGCATGTATCTGTCCAATTTTCCCGACATCATTTATGGAAAAGACTGTGTTTCCTCTACTGTATATTCTTGCCTCCTTTGTCATATATTAAGTGAGTGAATATGTGTGGATTTATATCTGGGTTCTCTATTCTGTTCCATTGATCAAAGTATCTGTTTTTATGCTAGCACCGTGCTGTTTTGATTACTGTAGCTTTGTAGTATAATTCGATATCAGGTAGTGTGATACCTCCAACTTCGTTCTTCTTTCAGGGAATTTCATAGTCACTATCTCATTTTAGAAAGGAGAACATTGAGGCTGGGTTAGGTTCCATAAGGTTTGCGTGATATCACGTATTCCCCAAAACTGATTCCAGGCGGTCTGACGCCAAGGCGCAGAGTAGGTCGGCTCTTTTACTTTTAAAAATTCTAGTGAAGGAAGCACTATAATCTTTACCGATATCACAACCAGCAAATATATATTTAGAATCCTACTCCACCAATTTGAGGTAGCAATAAGATCAGTAGAATAATTTTGAAGGCTTCTGCTTATAAAAGAGATGTTTATTCAGAGAAAAAAAATATCTGTTTCACATATCCTTGAAAAATGACTTTAAGATGTCTAGATTGTCCAAATATTTACTCTAAAGTTCTAAGGAAAACAATGAATTATTAAATATTAGTAAAACTAGCATATTACTTTTAAAAAATTAAGTTTATAATATGAAGTTATATTTGTTATGATCTACGTGTGTCTTTTATGGTTGGGACCTGTGCATTAAAAATAGGTACTGCTTTTGCACATTTTATAAGGAAATCGAGTATTTATTTCACTATTTTAAATTAATTTAAAAGTTTATAATACTTTTATTTTATGATGCATTTTGGCTAGGTAGAGGATTAATTTAATAACAGTTTTTAGTTTGGAGAACTAGTCCTTTATTTATAATATTGTTCTTTTTTATATTTTTTCTATCGAGGTATAATTGACCTAACATTATATTAATTTCAGGCAGGTGTATAATGTAATGATTTGATATTTGTATATATTGCAAAATGATCACCACTATAAGCTCAGCTAATTCCCATCACCATACGTAGTTATAAATTTTCTTTCTCGTGATGATAATAATATTCAAGATCCTAGCTACTTTCTAATCTGCAGTACTGTATTAACTATAGTCACAGTATTGTTCTTATAGGAAAATATGATTTCTATCATGTCATACTTTTTAAAAGTAAATTTCCAAGAATATTGTGGGTAAAATGGTCTTAAAAAAATAGGAGTGAATTTCTTCTGCTGAATTTTCTCATTTCGACTACTCATGCAGCAAAATATTTTGTCAGTGATAAGCCACTTTTGGGTTCAGTAGTGACACTGGACAAAGCTGAAATAGGCTCATATTTGCAAACGTGACCACGCCATCCTGAACCTCCTTGGAGCCCCTTCCCTTGCCCATGGCCAGGACGGAACTGCACCTTCCACAGAAACCACAAATCCCGAAGCCCTGACCGGTAACTGATGTCACCGTGGAGTTGGATGGGTTGAGGGAAGGAGGGCTACCTCCCACAGCACACAGCAGGCCTTCCTGAAAATCACATGCGGCTTTGACCTTCCCCTGAAATCCCTTTTCCAGCCACAGCTGCCTCTTTCCTGGTAACCTAGACTTCCTCAGTCAGGTGCCTGTGCATGATTTTTTTTCAAGACGGAGCGGTGTGAAGAAGTAGGCATCCCATGTGGAGAAGGAGGTGATGGAAGCAGCCAGGGAGCGGTGGAGGAGGGGGCGACTGTTGGGTCGGGGCCCTATGTGACCACTTCGAGGTTCTCTTTCCTGAATCTGGTCCTTGAGTCCCCCCTGGTGGCGCTCCCGATGCAGACACCTCCTGAGAGATGAAACTTTAGGTGGCAGAGCTGCCCACTCTGGCCTGCTGTCAGTGTTCACACAGACTCTGACCCTGGGGGTGGCTAGGCCGCCACCGCCCCAGCACCCTGCGGATGGCGGCAGTGATCTCACGGTTGCGCAGACTGTAGATGAGCGGGTAGAGCAGCGGGGTGATGTTGGTGTAGACGAGTGCCAGCGTTCGATCACGCAGCGGGGAGTAGCTGGCTTTGGGCCGCACGTACATGAAGGTGGCGCAGCCATAGTGCAGGAAGGTGACGACCAGGTGCGAGGCGCAGGTGGAGGCGGCCTTGCGCCGGCCCTCGGGGGAGCGCAGGCGGCGTAGGACGGCAGCGATGGCCCCGTAGGAGGCCAAGATGAGCATCGAGGGCAGCAGCAGCAGCACCAGGCAGGCGCCCAGCAGCGGCAGCTCGTCCGTGTAGCTCCGCGTGCAGGCCAGGTGCAGTAGAGCCGTGATGTCGCAAAAGAAATGCACCAGCAGGCGGGAGCCGCAGAAAGGCAGGTGGAAGACCGCCACCGTGAGCCCCACAGACACCATCAGGCCTCCGAGGCAGCAGGCCAGGGCCAGTCGCGCGCACAGCCCGGGGGTCACCACGGCCGCATAGCGCAGGGGGTGGCAGATGGCCACATAGCGGTCATAAGCCATGGCGGCCAGCAGGAAGCACTCGGCTCCGCCCAGTGCCACGAACAGCTGCATCTGGACAGCGCAGCCCAGGAAAGAGATGGGGCTGCCCCTGCCGAGGCTGGGAGAGGCCAGGTCGGCCAGGGAGCGGGGCACCACCACTAGTGTGTAGCAGAGCTCAATGGATGACAGCTGGCACAGGAAAAGCAGCATGGGCGGCCGGCTGGGCACCGAGGCCACCGCCACCAGGATGAGCAGGTTCCCGCTTAAGGTGGCCAGGTGCACTGCCAGCAACAGCAGGAAGAGAGCGGGCCTCAGGTGCGGGAACTCAGAGAATCCCTGAAGGAGAAAGCCCCAGGGCATGGTGGCATTGCTGAGGCTGTCCATGCGCGGGCCCACTCAGAGGCTCCTGTGGGACAGAAATGAGGGAAGGGCCAGCTTGTGGGTACCACCATCCAGCAGTGCTGGCGGAGAAAGTGCTGGCAGAAGTTAGAGGGTGGGAGGGAGTAAGGGCTGCAGAGACGGGTGGAGTGTCTGCCCAGTCCATTCCCAGCCCCCTCCCCATGAAGGACGTTTCATTAACTTGTTCAGAAAAGTGGTGCAGGTTTTCCTCCCTGCTGGACTAGAATTCCCGTAGAAGCTTTTTCAACATGCTTTTCCCAAAGAAGCCTGGAATTTGGGCCCTTTCCTTATAATGCATCATCCTGACCACCTACCAAGAATTCCCTGCCCTCAGACTCCAGTTACTATTCTGAAGGGCCTGTCTAGCCACAAGGTTTTTGTCGCTTCAGCCTTAGCTCCCCAAGGAGGAAATGTGTCTTTAGTCTCTGCTTCTGTTTCCTCCTCCCTGCCCTCCTCTGTTACGTCTGAGCTGCTTTCTGTGGTGTGTCACAGGATCAGAAAAACATAATGTAGATGAAGACCTTGGAGATCACCTCCTACAACCTCATAATTTTAAAGAGAAA
>NW_011889110.1:313339-317930 GCF_000151845.1 Pteropus vampyrus | reverse complement strand
AACTGCATCTCGTGCCACAAAACAGCAAGAGGGCTCCCTCAAAATCCAAGAAGATCCTCCTTCTGGAAGAAGCTCTTCTGTTTCTTGTTGGCCACAGACTGACAGCTAGAACTAAGGAACAGGGTGAGGCAGCTGTTTGGATGAGGAAGTCAGGGCTACCTCAATGGGGCCGGGGTATTTTCATAATTTACTAAAATGAAAAAACAAAGCAAAGCATTGGTGAGGGAAACAAAGCCACCATCCAGGAGAGAGCCCTGCTGCTGTCTTTGGAACACTGTCGGAAAGCCACGGGCCCCTCAGGAACCCTTCGCCTGTGAGGTTCCATGCACAGGTGTGGCTTCAGGAGCTCTTTTTCATGGGACAGTCTTCCTGCCCTCCTACTGCCCACCCCCACATTTCCAGGATAGACTCCTGTGGTTGCTGAGGAAAAGCAACAGAGGCCTAGATGAAATGAGATGGAATGCACAGGATTCAGACAGCCCAGGGGTGGACTCTGATGGGGGACCAGGTCTCCTTCAAGGGGGATGGGTCACTATGGTTGGTGCGATTTGGGGCCTAGGGGATTCAGTTCTTTGGCCGGGAAGCAAGGAATAAGTGGAGCCACTGAAGATGCCGTGACAGGAAGTTTTTGTGCGGTTAAATCTTTGTGTCTATGGAGCTAAAAATCATGGATCACCTTCATGAATACTCTCTATTCTGCCTCTAAGAGTTGAAGAGATAATATTTTCCTCAATTCTAGTCTTACACCTTGTTCTATAGAAACAACATATCGTTGAATGCCTCTCACCATGAGAAGTTCTGTTTCCTTGAGAAGGAGTCAGGGCTCTCCCATGTTTAGATAGGAAAGCTGAGGCAGAAGAGGTGCATTTGGGCAAAGATATTGAATAAAAATATATTCAGAACCTAAAAACCCTGGCATCTGTAGCTCCTGTTCCTCACACCCCACCCCACCTCAGAACCTGCAAAACTGAGGGGTTCCACAAGGTAGAGCACACTGAGCACTGTGTGCCCCAAGATTTACTGATGTGGGGAATGGGGTCTGAACTACGTGGCGTGGGAAGAAATGCTTCTCTCGCAAGCAGTTTCCTCTTTGGGGAAGCGTTTGGGTTTCCTTGTTTTCGTACGCCGTCCTTTGCCTACCCTGCAAATGCCGGGCTTCTCCTTACCTGGACGCGGAGAGAGATGACTGGGAGATGAGTGGAGAGGAGGCTCAGACCATGGTGACTGGAGGTTAGAGAGATCACAGGAAAGTGAAAACCAGCAGGTTACAGAGTTGCGGTGAGCGGCTGTAGAGGGGAAGGAGGGCTCGAAATAGAAGAATAAGAGAGGGAGAGGCTGCAGGAGTGGAGAGCACCCGGAGGGATCTCCACGGTAGTGTCTGGTTAGCCGCGTCTGGCTGGTACTTTAACCTTAGCTTGCTATTTATCCCTAGAGAGGTGGGGAGAGAGGAGAGGAGTACGCATCCTTTCCAGAGGGAGGGAGGGCAAGGGCAAAGCTTCTGTGATTAAAGCATGCACCGCAAAACCCTCCTCGAGGCTGGAGTCAGGAGGGGGTTGGCACGCATACAATGATTCTGCAACTGTCCAAAGAGAAACAGCTCTTCCTATGTCACCTGGCCCACCTGTCCAAGGTGCTGCCTGTCCCATTGGGGCAACGCTCTTTCCCTAGAGTGTTCCTTGCTCCTCTCTCATCGTAACAATTCCCATCTCTGTGTGCTGGACCAGGTGGCAGCTCCAGAACCCGTAGTGAAGTGTCAGGTGCCTGATAGGTCTACGATGTGTTAGTTTGTCCAATGGTGAGAGCAGGAGCTTGCCGTTCAGGTGCATGGATGAATCAATCCTCTTTCTAACTCTCACATGTGTGCAAGGACCCAGGAAATTGCACTAGGAAGCCTCCATCCGTGGATACTCCTGACCCTGAAGTATGAACTAGACAACTCTGGCAGGTCCTTCCCAAACTCTGGCAGGTTTGGGAACTGAAGGCCTGCTTTTGGTTTTTCGGTTATTATTCTGCACATCCATGAGTATATGTGTGTCAGCATCGTAGGACTCTACGAGGTCATTCTGTTCTAATTCATTTGCTTGTTTATTTATTCATTGATTCAACAATTCAGCACATGTTTATTGAGTACATTATATGCGCCAGGCTTGGATCTAGGTACTGGGGTATAGATCGGGGAGCAGAACAGACAAAGCTGCCTGTCCTCATGGAGCTTACATTCTAGAGAGAAAAGAGAGGCAGTAGCTGAATTAGGTAAACTTTATAGTATATTTGGAAGTGGATAAGTCCAGTGGAGAAAAATAAAGGCAGACAGGACAGGGGAGGGGGTGACATGTACATCGAAATAGGATGTTTGAGGAAGACATTTGACCCAAAACTTGAAGAAGGTAAAGAAGTCAGTCATGGATATCTGGGGGACGAACATTCCAGGCAGAAGAATTAGCCAGCCAGAGACCCTGAGTGGGGAGCAGGCCTTGGGTATTTGAGGGACAGTGAGGAGGCCAGTGTCTGGGGTAGAATGAGTGAGGACAGAATAGCAACAGATGAGGTCAGAAAAGTAGGTGTGGCCAGTAGGGGGCGCTCAGGTGATTGTGAGAACTTGGCTTGCACTCTGTGAGATGGGGAGCCACTGGAGCCTTCCTTGGAGGACTGGAATGCTAAAAAGGATCACCACCTGCTGTGTTGAGAATAGACTGTAGGAGAACAGGGTGCATTACAATAATCTAAGTGAGGGAAAATACGACTTGAATGAGGTTAGCAGTAGAAGTGAGATGTATTTGGATTCTGAAAATGTGTTAAACGTAGAGCCAGCAGAATTTCCTGTTGGACTGGGTACACGGGGTGAAAGAGAGGGGTTAGAATGACTTTATTTATTTATATTTTTGCCTGAGCAACAGGAAGGAGAGAGGTGTCATTACCTGAGGTGAAGAAGGCATTAAATAGAGCAAGTTTGAGGAGGAGAAGTTGTCAGAAGTTCAGGGTGGGGCATATTAAGTTTGAGATTTCTGTTAGATGTCCAGGTGGATCTGTCTAATTGACAGTTGGGCATATGATCTGCAGTTCACAGGAGATGTCCAAGTTAGCAGTAATTTGAAGTTATCAGTTATAGGTGATGTTTAAAGTCATGAAATTAATGGTGAGGTCATTATAGAAATGAATATAGTTAGAGAAAATAAGGGTCCCCAAACTGAACCCAGTGGTATCCACAGTTAGGACTTCAATTTATAAGAAGAAACCAGAAAGGAAGTCTGGGGTGGGGGAATGCGGGGGAGTCTACAGTCTCCATTTTCCAGCTGAGTAAACCACATAGTGTGTTCCGCCACTCAATTTGCACATGTCCACCATCATAGAATATTTATAAGGAACATGATTCCATGACATGGTTGGATGACTTCTCCTATTGATAATAAACAATAATTTTAATCCTATACAAGTCTTCCATTAAAGATAATATAAGGCGTTGAATGGTGGTCATATGGGAAGCAGAGGAATCCTTCCCATGTCTCCTTCTTCCAAAGTGCCAGGAGCTACACCAGAGGCTGGAGGTGAGGGCAGAAGCCAATCCCCATGGAGAAGGAAACAACATTCTAGGCTCTAAAATTCTAGGTTCTTATGCTAAGTTTCTCTCTCTCTCTCTCTCTCTCTCCATGCTTTAGGAAGTAATTTACCTTGTCTGAGCCTAGTTCACATGACTGAAATGTAAGAATCATAATACAACCTGTGTTTAATTAGCAGATTTTTTTTTAACATTTTATTGTTAACAGCTTCATTGAGGTATAATTGAAATCGAAGAACTGCACGCACTTAACGTGCACGATTCGATTAATTTGGACATATGCAAACACGCATGATGCAGTCGCCATCATTAAGGGAATGGCCCTATCCAGTGCCTCCCAGAGTTTCCTTGGATCTCTCGTTCTTATTTTTTCTTAGCATGAGAGCTACTTTAATAAATTTCGAAGTGCACAATGCAGTATTGTTATCTGTAGACACAAAGTCGTACAGCAGATCTCTAGAATTTATTCATCGATCATAAATGAAGCTCCCCAACCCCCCACCACCCAGCCCCTGGCAACCATGACTATATTCTCTTCTTCTATGAGGTAGACCATTTTTGATTCCTCATATATGTGGAATTAAATCAAAGGTGTTTCTTCCATCTTAAAGGAAAGCTTTCTTGATCTCACATTTTCATCTAGCTCCTACTTTTGTGCAGTCGGAAAAACTTCTCAAGTGAGTTGTCTGTAGTTTCTATATTTCCTTTCCTCTTATTCTCTCCTTTTTTAAAAAACCACGTTATTGAGATACAATTGACATGTAAAATGCTGTTTTGAGATTTTAAACGAGCTCTTACTTATGAAAACATTTCGAAAATTTTAAAGTGCAAAATAAATATCACTTATAATTGTCATTATATTGATGAGCCATGATCAACGTATTTCCCGATATGGAACCCTATCCCAGGTTCCCCTGCCTCTGAGCTTCCTGAATATAGAGTACCCGCTCCTTTCACGCACACAGTTTTCCTGGAAGGGAAGAAGCAGTCAGGTGGGCACTCAGTCTGGACAGGCCTCGCTAGTGATCAGGACTC
>NW_011889110.1:308014-312219 GCF_000151845.1 Pteropus vampyrus | reverse complement strand
GTACCCGCTCCTTTCACGCACACAGTTTTCCTGGAAGGGAAGAAGCAGTCAGGTGGGCACTCAGTCTGGACAGGCCTCGCTAGTGATCAGGACTCCCGGACGTGATGATAACCACACACAGCAGCAGTGTCGTCATGGTTCGGAATTTTGGCAACGGCGCCTAGAGGATCTTGGACATAATTTCAGGATGTATAAGCCCTGACCTAAAGCAAAATTCACCAGTGACAGGAGTTGGGAGTTTTATGCATAATGTTTTCCTTGGCTGGTGTCTAGCTTTATTTGATGAGTTGTGTCAACGCAGGGAATTCTCTGCTTAGGCTTAGGGATTCCTCATGTTGGCGGTGCCTCTGTCTCCTCTTGGAGGGTTGCTGTGAGTTTTTTCAGATGCGGAATCCTGTGGGGTCTGTGTTTGGACATAGACTGGAAATTTTTACATCATCTCCACATTCCTCAACCATTTGCACATGGCCTGGTGGAATGCCTGCCTCCAGGGGAGCGAGATAACGATGCTCTCTGACTTCAGCAGAGAAGAGTTCAGTTAAGTGATTGAGTTTAATGAATACCTATGGCCCTAAAGAGGAAAAGTTAATTTCTTTGGGGGCTTGGCCTGTTTTTTGGGGGGGGTAAATTCATAGAAATATAGATGATAGGAAAAGAACAATAGAGTAAATCTAAAGTATCAAAAATAAATGAAATTCTAATGATATGTAAGAAAATCAAGGGTGTAGAAAAGAAATAAAACAGAGTATAACCAAAACATTAAGTTGATTCTCTGTAAATTTTAAGGAGATAGGTACATTTCTGGAATTCCCACCAAGGAAAAATGAGAAAAAGATACAAATGAACTAAAAAATGAGAAAGTAGAAATTAAAATAGATACAGTAGAGATTAGAAATAATAAAAGAATATTATTAAAAAGTTCTTATGGATATCATAGACACACATATCTGAAAAATAAAAGTTTAATTGGCCTAAGAAGAAACAAAAGACTTGGATAGAATTAAAATCATTAGTGACATTGAATTGCTTTTAAAAAGATAACCTCTCTGACCTTCTCATCATATCCATGGAAAATAATTTTACAAGTGGATTTTATCAAAGTTTCAAGGGACACATAATCTCCATATGTTAATAAGTTTTTGTGTTTTTTTCAGAAAATAAAAGAAGGAAAAATTGCCCAACTCATTTTACGAGGTTCACATAACGTCGGGTATTCTCCTAAGCATGTTATGAGAGAAGTATACACTAATTTTATAGATGAAAGCATCTTTTTATGTTATCCAAGGAAATTCAATATATATATATTTTAAAAACATCTGATTTTTACCAAGTGACAGTTTCCCCAGGAATATAGAGATTTCAGAAAACCTATGAATTCACTATCACATTGGTCGACTGAAGGAAAATAGAGTCATTTCAATACATATAGAGAATATAATGAAAATTCTTAGAGAGCTAGAAATTGAGAAGAATTTCTTAACCTAATAAAACCTATATAAAAAAAGGTCTACAACAAATCACATATTTAATGGATAGATCTGAGGTACTTCTTTTAAAGTCAGAAACAAAATACATATGCTTTGTATAAATGATACTTATAAGCACAGTTCTTACTAGTCTAGCCAGTATAAAAAGAAAGAAAATAAAAATTGATATGGAGGAGAATGTATTGTAATTACTTGCTGGTGATAGTATCATTTACATTTAAAAATCCAAGAGAATTAATAAGCAAATTAGTCAGCAAGATTTCCCAATATATGTTAACATATAAAAGTAATAAGATTCCTGCATACCAGTAATAACCAGTTAGAAAATATAATAAAAAATAAGATACCGTTACATGCCATAATACATGCAATTAACTTAACAAAATGCATAAGAGCTTTATTAAAAAATTATTAAACTCTAGTAAAGGACAAGAATGAAAATTCAAATAAATGTTAAAAATATACTGTGTTCACAAATGACTTTTCTTTGCGAAAATGTCATTTTTTTATTTTCGAGATATATTAAATGCATTTTCAATAATAACTACAACAAGAATTATGAGGCAAATTGGCATATCGGTTTAAAAATAGATATGGGAAAATAAAGGCCCTAAAATAGCTAATGAAAATAAAAAATTTTTGGTTTAAGGTAGAGAGGAGGTCGAGTAACCCTCCTAGATATTAAGATACACTGCAAATCAATAATTCGTAAACTACGTTGACATTTGTATAAGAAAAATGGGCATATGGTACAGAATTGACTGTCTAGAAACAGATCCGCATCTTTATGTGAACTTGGTAAATGATGGTGATGGCATCATAAATCAGTGAAAAATAATTTAAAAGTAAATGTTTCAAGGAAAGTAGGCTCATTACTTGGGGGGAAATCAATTAGTTGCTCCAGATAGGCCTAAAGATGCAAAATACAACACCTTTAAGAGAAAAATGGATAGATTTCACTACATTAAAAAATAAATATTTGGTTAACAAAGAACAACATAAGTAGAACTAATAGTCCAGGAAATGATACTTGCATGGTTAATAACAAAAATATCTAGTTATATAAGGAACTGCCACTAATTAAAAAAATCAACAAGAAGAAATATAAACAAAGTTTTTAAGCTGTTCAAGAAGAGGAATTTGAATAGCTAATAAGTCATTGAAGAGATTCTCAGCATCATTTTTAGTCAGAAATAATAACCTTTAAGCAACTATAAAATCTCCCTTTTTCCCTTCTTCAATGTCACCGTTGTGACATTGATACTTAGCCTTTATTTCAACCATGTCTTTGCATTCGCCTTTTAGGAACCATTTATCTTTTGTCAGAAGCAAAGGCAAAAGTGTCCTACTTCTTAAGAGATTTAAAACAAACAAACAAACAAACAAACCACTAATCAGATCAATTATGACTCCAAGAAAAGACATGGGCTTACATGAAGATAGCGTGTGTTGGCTCACATATTTATCTTGCATTGGTTCCATGATCTCTACCATGCCTTCCTGAGTCAAGTACCTCTCATGGTAACTGTCTGGAATTTATTGGAATACATACCCAACGAGGTTTTCGTTCTCAGTTTTCTGAAGTTCAATATTAAAGACATGTGACACCTTTTTAACCATTGTTAGACCTCAGTTTGTGAAGCAACATAGTTCCCAAATGTGACTTTGAGGCTACACCTTCAACCTCAGCCAGGTGGTTTAGCACATTGAGCATAACACTTACAAGATGCTAAACAACTGTTCAGTGAAATAACCAACAACAACAAAAAAGGCAAGAGCAAATGAGAAACCCATTTATAACCATCAGGATGGCAAAAATTTAAATGACAGATAATACAAAGTATTATCTGTCATTTAAATTTTACAAAGTATTATCTCCGCTGGTGAGTTTGCGGAGAAACAGGAACACTCCTATCTTTGAATGGAAGTATAAATTAGTGCGCTTATTGTAGAGACAACTTAATGAATATTAGTGGAATTGTATCATGTTCATATTTTATGTCTTTGAAGTTTCACTCCTGAATATATGCCCCTCAGATACTCTACTGGAGGTACAGGGAAGGTGAGTTCTCAGAAATTTACTGTGGTGTAGTTTGAACCAGCAAAGAGTTGGAAATAACTGAATGTAGAGAAATGGGTAGGAGAATGTGATATATGCAGATAATGGAGGGGTGAGAAGTGATGAACTAGATTTAAGTATGTCTGTATTAATAAATCTGAAAATGTAATGATGAATAAAGAAAAGAAAAAAACACATAGCATAATTTCGGGTATGTTAATGAATCACACAAGAGTGAGCACCTTAATATAATATTAACATACCATTATTAAATATAAGAATATGGAAAGAGGAAGCCTGCATGAGTGATAATGTTCTTGTGTTACAAAGTGATTGCGGTCACATTAGTTATTTTGCCTGACTCCTTGAGACTTAGTTTTTCTCATTCTCCTCCGAAATCAGTAGGAATGGGAAAGAATATACTTGGTAATAGCCGATTAATATCAAATAATGATTGATCCTTCCCTCTTTATCCAAGCTTCTCATGTGAGCACTATGGTCTCGCCAGTTCATATAGGAAATTCTTGATGCCATTGTTAACACATTCCTAAGATCACTTTCACCACCTCTGAGGATTTCTCATAATAACGACTGAGCGATGTGAAGATGAGAGCGTTTTCAACCTCCTTGCAGTCACGTGATTAGCTGCTTAAGTGAAG
>NW_011889110.1:306546-307964 GCF_000151845.1 Pteropus vampyrus | reverse complement strand
TACAAAGTGATTGCGGTCACATTAGTTATTTTGCCTGACTCCTTGAGACTTAGTTTTTCTCATTCTCCTCCGAAATCAGTAGGAATGGGAAAGAATATACTTGGTAATAGCCGATTAATATCAAATAGTGATTGATCCTTCCCTCTTTATCCAAGCTTCTCATGTGAGCACTATGGTCTCGCCAGTTCATATAGGAAATTCTTGATGCCATTGTTAACACATTCCTAAGATCACTTTCACCACCTCTGAGGATTTCTCATAATAACGACTGAGCGATGTGAAGATGAGGGCGTTTTCAACCTCCTTGCAGTCACGTGATTAGCTGCTTAAGTGAAGCAACACCGCAGAGCCGCGATCCTGAGTTTCCTGTCTTTTTATCTTCTGCGTGTCCAGTGACGTCACCCCTTATGTTCTGATATACTAACTGAACTTCTCATTCTTGACTGTTTCCACCCCTTTGCTCGGCTAGGAGCAAGGAGACGCTTAAGCTTCATGACTCAGTGTCAACCCTCCTCTAAGATGTCATCTACTAAACCTTTTAGCTAGTCGCACCCTTGTGTGTGTAGCATGACTGCTTATTCCGGTTTCACGCCTTCCACTAGCTTCCTTCCTGACCAGACAGCTACCGACATTTCCTGATCAATGCCTGAGCAAACTTCAAGTGGATTCCTATACATACTTTGTTCATTTGCTGGTAAAATTGCCGAAGCATCTCTGCCAACCAACCTGCTTCTGTTTTTCTCAAGCTTACTTTTGCTCACTTTATTCTTAAACAGATATTTATCGATTATTGCTGTTCATGTTTCTTCTGATTCCACCACTACCTCTACAACAGCTTAGAAAGGTTCCTGAACAGACCTGTACTGCTAGGTCTCCTAGGACCATCATATGTCCAACAATTGTGTGTTAAGCCTTGTGCCAAGTATTTTACATATCTTACCTCATTTAATTTAATGTGCTTTTACTGAGTATGTTGAAACCACTCTAGAAAAGCTCTTAGGTTTTTCAAAATCGATTTCTTTAAAATTCGACCTCTCCACTGACCTTTCTTTTTTTAAAAATTTTATTATCAGTTTTAAGTATACAGTACATTGGTTAGACATTTATATAGTTTGTAAAATGATCCCCCTATTTGCTCTTTCTCTCCTCTGGCTCCCCACCTAGCCATTGCATTAATGCCGACTGAATTCCCTATGCCGTGTTCCCCATCTCCCTGACCAACTATCAACTACTAATTTGTACTTCTTTAAGCCTTCACCCCATTCTCCCAGCCCCTCAACCCCCCTCCCCTCTGGCCGTCACCAGATTGTCCTCTATCATTGTGAGTCTGTTTTGATTAGTTTGTTATTTTTGTTCCTTAGATTCCACATATTAATGAAATCATATGGTATTTATCTTTCTCTGTCTGACTTATTTCA
>NW_011889110.1:296246-306496 GCF_000151845.1 Pteropus vampyrus | reverse complement strand
AAGTATACAGTACATTGGTTAGACATTTATATAGTTTGTAAAATGATCCCCCTATTTGCTCTTTCTCTCCTCTGGCTCCCCACCTAGCCATTGCATTAATGCCGACTGAATTCCCTATGCCGTGTTCCCCATCTCCCTGACCAACTATCAACTACTAATTTGTACTTCTTTAAGCCTTCACCCCATTCTCCCAGCCCCTCAACCCCCCTCCCCTCTGGCCGTCACCAGATTGTCCTCTATCATTGTGAGTCTGTTTTGATTAGTTTGTTATTTTTGTTCCTTAGATTCCACATATTAATGAAATCATATGGTATTTATCTTTCTCTGTCTGACTTATTTCACTCAGCATAATAACCTCTAGGTCCATCCTTGTTGCAAATGGTAGGATTTCATTTTTTTAATGGCTGAGTAATAGTCCATTGTATGTATGAACCATGACTTCTTTATTCAGTCGTCTGTTGATGGGTATTTAGGTTGCTTCCATATCTTGGCTATTATAAATTGTGCCGCCATAAACATAGGGGTACATGGATCTTTATGGATTTTTGTTTTGGTTTTCTTTGGATAAATACCTAGAAGTGCAATTGCTGTGTCAAAAGATATATCCATTTTTAATTTTTTGAGGAATCTCCAGACTGTGTTCCATAGTGGCTGTACCAATTTGCAATCCCACCAACAGTGTATGAGGGTTCCCTTCTTTCCACATCCTCCCCAACACTTGTTGTTCTTTGATTTATTGATGAGAGCCATTCTGACAGGTGTGAGGTGATACCTCATTGTGGTTTTAGTTTGCGTTTCTCTGATGATTAGTGACCTTGAGCATCTTTTCATATGTCTATTGACCATCTGTATTTCCTCTTTGGAGAAATATCTATTGAGGTCTTCTGCCCATTTTTTAATAGAATTGTTTTGTGTTGTTGTTATTGTTGTTGTTGTTGTTGAGTTATATGAGTTCCTTACATATTTTGGATATTAACCTCTTATCAGATGTATCATAAGTGAATATCTTTTCCCATTCAGTTGGTTGTCTTTTCGTTTTGTTGATGGTTTCCTTTGCTGTGCAAAAAATTTTAGTTTGATGTAGTCCCATTTATTTTTTCTTTTGTTTCCCTTGCCTGAGGAGTTATGTCCGAAAAGAAATTGCTGTTAGCAATATCAGATTGTTTACTGCCTATGTTTTCTTCTCAAAGTTTTATGGTTTCAGGTCTTCCATTTAAGTCTTTAATCCATTTTGAGTCTGTTCTTGTATATGGTGTAAGAAGGTGGTCGAGGTTCTTTTTTTTTTTTTGCATGTAACTGTCCAATTTTCCCAACACCATTTATTGAAGAGACCTTCTTTACCCCATTGTATATTCTTGCCTCCTTTGTCACATATTAAGTGAGTGTATAGATGTAGATTTATTTCTGGGCTCTCTATTCTGTTCCATTGATCAATGTATTCTACTTATCTTTCTAATGTCAGAAAGGAGGTGTGTTCTTCCTCTCCAAGGCCAGCACTTCAATACGTATTTTCATCTTCAATCCTTTCTGTCACGTCCAAGACCATGTGTGCTTGGTTCTTGATTCCCTCAGTTCTTCAGTCTTCCTCTTTCTACTGGCTCCTTTCTTGGCCTTCAAAGCATGCCCAGGTCTGCCTAACTTGTCTTGAAAACTCCCAGGTTTGAACTTCTTTCTGCATAAGATTCTATATTTTCCTCCTTCTCATCATTATACATATTCTCAGGTAAGTTTTCAGTCTATCTTCTGCCTTTTTCTTGCCTGAATTCTATGTTCCTGGAATCCATCTCGATTGATTCTGAAATAATCACATTCGGTCCTGATTTCTTATTACCAAAACCCTCTTCTAACTAAAATCTCCATAGATTTTTCTAGTGCATTTTGCTGCCATAACCACTGTATCCTTGAAACTCTTTCTTCTTTGGTTTTTATGATAGGACACATCTTGATTCTCTTACATCTTTCTACATACAATCCTCTGCCTTTTTGTGCCTCTTTAAGGCCGGATGGTGAGCATCATGTGAAGGCACCATCTAAGGGAACTTAGAAGCAGAGCATGCACAGAAGGTCAGGGTTGGGGCAGTAGTAGGGTCAGCATTCACGTTGTCACAGAGAAAGCACGAGGACACCAAAAGCAGAGAAAGGCATATACCTGGCATCAGTTGACAGCTGACGTAGCTTCAGTTGTAGGTGAAAAATTGTGAATGTCTGGGCACACTTGGTCAAAGTGTTTATAGAAAACTGATGGAGCTGGAGCAAGAAAGGGCAGAGGTGTGTAGGTGGCAGTTGGGCAGGATAATAGGTAAGTAGGTCAGTCGGTGGGCAGAAGAAAAGATGGAAAAAGAGGAGTCTGGGCTCCATTTGCTTACGTCCTAGTGATAGAAGTTAATTCCGGGTTGGCCTTGCTCAGAGGCCGGAGGTAATGATGGCAACAGGCTGGGTGATTGGGAGAGAGAGGCGAGTAAAATGAGTAGAACCTGGTAGAGGTACAGATTCACACATTTTGTAGCTTTTTATAATAGGAATTCTCATATATACATAAAACAGAGCAGTATAATGAGCCCTCATGCATCTGTTATCCAATTTAGCAATTCTCAACATTTTGCCAATCTTGTCGAATCTATCTTCCCCCACCCTCTTTGGCTTATTTCTTTTGGTTGCAACATTTTAATGCAAATCCAAAACATCCTATTATTTCACCCACAGATAACTTAGTGCATTCACTTGTTTTGTGCCTAAGCACCTGTCTACACTGGCTCATTTTCTGCTTTTGTACAGTTCTTCATTTGGTTCCTCAGTTATGATGTTTGAGTACCAAGCGAGTCTTAAAAAAGATCAGTAGCCTAAAAACTCAGCTCCTTCTGCAGATGGATGTCATAAAGACTCCAATACTAGTGCCTTCTGCTTCCTTAAGTTTTGTGGCTTTAAGAGGCCCCGCTGAGGGCCAGACCTTATTCCATGAATTAAAGCAGCGTATGGGCAGTCGGCTTGGTCTTTAAAGCCCAGATCTGTATTTTGGGTAAAAAAGACTTTGCATTTGAAAGCCCCTGAGCTAGTCTGATAGACAGCCTTAGAATTATCATTATAATCAACCTGAGTTTTTGAGCATCTCATTCTGGGAGATAAATAAGTACTGTAAATAAATAGACCAACCTTGTTGGAGCGGTATGAAGGGTTAAAAGCATAATTAACAATACAGAAGTGTATACAGTGCTTCTGATAAACTACAAAAATAGATGTGCTTAATAATTATAGTGAACCAACTGTAGAAATTGGAAGTTAGGATATGTAATTTAATATTTTTTTGAATGTGAATTTACTTATAATAAGAATCCCTCAAATAATCACATCTCATACTGTATTTGAATTATGTTTGTTAAGAAGGATAAATCATACAAAACTAGGGCCATGTAGAAAACCTGGGACTGTGATTCGCAGTGCAATGAGCTGGGTCTGGAGCACTCGACAGGCCTCGGGTGGTCAGAGGAGGATGGTGTCAGACTCAAAGGCGGGACTTGGTTTGACTTGGTCAGGAGCCAAGTTGAAGACCAGGAAGGATTTGCATAGGGTATTGGTAGAAGGTAATTTCAGAAAGGGACATGGAGGTGAGGTGGTGAATGCCCTAAACTGTGTTTCTTGGAACATCAGTGCCAATCAGATGTTACTGTTTTCATGAAAAACTCTGGGATGAAGTGCATTTTGAAAATACTAGTTTGAAAAGAAAGTTTTAGGTCTCTTGATCACATATTCAAGCTCTGAACCAATGGGCATGTACATGGAGAAGAGGTGATAGAGGGTAACATTTCTCCTTCCTTTTCTAAATGAAGCATCTATGAATACCAAAGAACATGGATTTTCTCAACTCGTGGTTTAGGAAACACCGCGTTAAGAAACTTATCTTAAAAGATATGGAGAGCCACTGAACGCTTTTCTGCAGGAGACAGTGTGACATGGAACCAAGATTAATCCGGTGTGGTTTTAGGAACAAATGAGAAGCGAAGAGATTATAGTGTAGCTGAAAGGGGAATGCTGAGGGCCTGGATTCCAGCAGCGGGTGTACGAATGGGCAGGACAGTTCCCATACAGGAGATGACGCAAAGAAAGAACGTTCACTTTCAAAAGATAACTGAATGGGACAGGTGAGGGTGAGGGATAAGTTCAGTGTTATTCCCAGGTTTTCTGTGTAGGAAAAAATTAAGGCCGTTGACAGAAGCAGAGGCGTAAGCACAGAGCTAGTGAGCTGGAAAGGATGCTGAGGTCAGAACCGTGCACTCTGAGCTGCGTGTGACCCTTCAGGGGATGCTGCGTAACAGCTGCCGACGTGAGTGTGGAAGTCCAGGGGAGAGAGGATGGGCTGGACGTGGAGGCTTGGCCATGTTTACGGCTGGGTTCTGAGTGGTGTAAGTCTATGCAGACGTTATAGGTGGTGTGCTATTCTGCAAAGAATACAGTATCTGGAGACAGGAAACCTGGCTTCTAGTTCTATTTCCGCCACTAATTCTTTGCAGCTTTGGACAATTTATTTATCTTGCCTGAATATCTATCTATCTGTCTGTCTGTCTATCTATCTATCTATCTATCTATCTATCTATCTATCTATCTATCTATTATGTACTAAAAATGCCTATCTCAAAGGCTCGTTGCGAAGGTTTAATTAGGTAATATTTGTGTAGCATAAACTGTAAAGGGCTGTACCAATTTTAGTTACTACTGTGAGTGATAAGTCTAGGGAAGCAGGAACCTGAAATATCAACCCTGGATCTAGAGATCTGTCCCAGAGTAAGTTGGCACTGAGTAAAAACCAGTATGTTCATGTCTGCACAAATGCCAGGACATATGGAACGGAACTGGTATGGAGGAGGCAAGGGGCCAAATTGGTTGTAACAGGCAGTTCTCATAGCGCTTGTTAGAGATCTCCTCATTGGGAATCTGAGGCAGGAGCGGGCAGGCCACAGGGTGCTCTAAATGATGGAAGAAATCCAAGCAGCAGGCCTAGAGCGGAAGGTAAGGATGCCAGCTCCTCGGAAAGCCAAGAGCAGAACAGAAACAAAGCAAGTCTGGCAATGCCAAGCAGGTAAGAAACAGCAAGAGTTAGTCTCAGAGTTGGGAGCAGAGCCTCAAGGAGGTCCTTAATTAATAAAGGTACAATAACAATCATCGAGACGCCACTAATTACTGTGGGCCAGGCACTATCACGAGCTCTTCACTTAGACTGCATCACTTCATCCTCAGACAGTCCCATTATTATCAGCATTTTGCAGATGAGGAAACTGAGGCCCTCAGGAGTGAAGCGACTTGCCCACGTGCACGTGGCTAGGAAGTAGTAGAGTCGGGATTCGTGTGCTGTGCGACTGGCCTTCGAGTCCTGCCTCTACCTGTGCCGCTGGCGTTAGAAGGAAAGCGAGGGTTCCCTAGGGGGCAGTAACCCCCGCCCCACCCACATTCCCAGGGGTCGGCCATTCTTACTTTATTACACCCCTGTGCTCTTCGTACCCTTTTATTCCGCTGACCAGCTGACCAGTCTATTCACAATCACTGTGCGTGTTAATCCTACAACAGATGATGGCTTGCTTTTTTAATTCTGTTGTCTCTGACTTCTCCTCAATGTCAACTCTTTTAATTACTTGGTCTGACAAGGTACTTTAAAAAAATCTGAATCTTTTTTTTTTTTTTTCAGTTTTATATATTATTTCTCAACTTTCTACTATGGAAGACGAAAATTTGGCTTTGTTACACTCCTTTTCCCCAACACAAACACATATAAGACAAACACATACATCTCTTCTCCATGTAATAACGACATCATAGTTCTGGTATAGAATGAGATTCACTATGTATGTGATTGTGATTATGCTAATATTATTCACGGATGAGCCACAGAATATACTATTATCACCAATTATTACATTTCCATTCTTGTCAAACTTTTATTTCCCTAGAGTTGATAATGACCTATGTTTGTTATTGTTGTTGTTTACTTAGCTTTCTTTACAGCCATCATTACTTTATCCTGAAACACCGAGCCCAGAGAGTGAATCTCCAAGTACATTTGAGCATATTGGCAATGTGTCAGTTTCACCACTGTTGTGGAGACCTCCCTCTTGAAGCCTCAAACTCCCACTCCAGTGTCGCACAGCTGTCTCCCTGGCATCTCCCTCCATCTCTATCCTGGAGCTCATCTCACTCTCTCTTGGATCCTTGTTTCCTGAATGCTGGATCTCTCTCTCTCTCTTTTTTATTCCTTTATTGGTTGGAAAATATCCCCCTAGAAACTTCCTTAAAAAAGGGAATGTGGGAAAAGAGAGGTATTGAGGCCTTTAATGTCTGATAATCCCTTTATCTGTCCACGCGATGGATTAATATTTTTGGGGGGGATGTAAAATTTTTTGCTGAAAGTCATTATCCCTCTGAATCGTGCAGACGATTCCACTGTTACCCGGGTTGGAGTTGCTTTTGAGGAGCAGGGTCCCATTCTGATTCTCGCCCCTTTTCATGTCACCTATTTTTCTCTTTCTCTCTGAAGACACTTGGTGTCTTCTCTTTGTCCAGAGGGACTTGAAGTATCAGGACACTGTGCCGTGATGTGGGTCACTTTTGCAATGAATCAGGAGTGCCTGGGTGGATCCGTTCAATCTTGAGACTCACGGCTTTCATTTCTGGAACGTATTCGTCGGTTATGTTTTGGCTACTGTTGTTCCCTCCATTGTCTTTGTTCTCTCTCTGTGAAACACCTGTTCAGGTGTTGAACCTTCTGGCTGCTCTTCTACTTTTTTTTTTTTTAAGTATGTATTTTCTCTAGTTTTCCTTCTCTTTTTTGCTTTACTGATGGAAGATTTTCTTGACTATTTTCCAGTACTTTCGTTTAATTTTTCATTTCTACTGTCAAGATTATGATTTTAAAGAACGTTTTATTCTCTGGTGCATCCTTTCCCTGTGCAATGTGATATTCTATTTGTTTTCATTTGATGGACGCAATATCTTTTCTAATTTCTCAGAGGAAATTCGCTATATATATTGTTTGTAATATCTTTCTTTCTCCTGAAATTTCTTTTTGCGTATTATGTTTACTCTAATATTAGAGTTTTTTTTAAAAAAATGCCTGGTGCTTCCTAGCTCTCTGTTTATACTATGAAGAGTCGATAAAAACTATTTAGAAGAACAGTATGTACAGACAAAGCTTGTTGATTGGCAGGCTTCGATAACTGAGTGGTGCCTCAATTACTTCAGCAGGGACCTCTAAGTGTCGGGATCTGTAAGTCTCTTCTACTGACTTGTCAGTGTACTCAGACAGGGAGTCACTAATCTCTAGCCTGTAGGGACAAGTCCGGCTGCCGACATCCTGAGAATATGATAGGGAAAGGGATTTGAGGGTGAGATGGGGAAGAAGTCTCGCTCTCTGCCCCTGTTTCCAGCATACGACGCCTGTTCTTGCATAGAACGGTGTCCCTGAGTACAGGGTTCCTCCAGTGCAACCTCCCCCATCTTCACTTGGGGTAGAGTAGGGTAGGGCTCTCACTGCTTCTCTGCAGACTTTTAAACCAGCCCTCACGGTCTTTGCCCTTCAAAGCCCCGCTCCTCCCCAATTCCAGGGACTCCCTGGTAATCTGCAGTATAAATCTGGGATCAGGGCTCCTATTTATTTTTCCAGCCTAGGTTTCTGTTTTCCTTGGTCTGCTAAGTTGGTCACACAACTGTCTGTTTTGCGAAGTCTAAAATTTTGTCGCTATCATCTCCGCTCCCATTTTCTTGATCCTCGAAGATCCTTATGCCTTTTGTAGTCCCTTAATTGTTGTTTTAGTGAGGTGTGAGAGGAAGCAGAGATGATCTCACATGGTAAGTCTCATGCATAAATGGAATTTTCCTGAGAGGTGCTTCTTTACCATCTTCTGCAGGACTAGCTTTTTGGTTCATTGATTTTTTTTTTTTTCTCTGTCTCTCTTTTTTTCCATTAATTTTTTTCTGCTGTTATTCGCATTATGTCCAGGGCATTCTGGATTGATTTCCTGGAATCAACAGTCAAGGTCATTGTGTTTCAAACTTTTTTAAAAATTGTGACTTATAGTAGATATTTTTTACAACGTACCTCAGTATGTGCACCCAAACCTCCCATATATATATAATTAAAACAAACTTTCACAAAACAACACTTACCTGTATTATGTGTGATAAATTTAATTTTTTTCCAATTCAATTCCATTCTGTTACAGCCTAGCTATATTCTCTTTGGTTAAGAAAAAAAAAAAATCTGTTCAGAACCTGCGGAACTGTATTCACTGCCTACTGATGATTAGTGATCTACAGTTTGGAAAACATTGCTGAAGATGGTTCTGATAACAGGTCGTATATACAACATTTAGAGAAAACCTTTACTATTTCTTAATTCATGTCATTGATAAAAATGAAAAGCAAGCTAGGGCACACTATCTAGTCTTACAGAATACCCCTAGAAATCTCTCGCTAGGTTGAAACACTGTCATTAATGAACATATTTTGCATATGGTGGTTTATCCATTCATTCAACAAATATCAAACCCAAGTATGAATGTAGGCACTGTGAATGTAATAATGAGTAAAACAGATAAAGTCATTTACCTATGAAATTTCTATCTTAGCGAATAAAAACAGTCCATAACAAATTATACAAATAAACATGTCAAGTGATGGTAGGTGCAAAGAAACATGATAAAGAAGCTGTGGGGGAGGTTACGCTATTTTATTTGGGATGGCCAGTGATTGTTTCTCTTTAAAAAAAATGATATTTGAGCAAAGCGCTGAGAAAATGAGAGAGAGCTGGAGAAAGAGCATTCTAAACAGAGGAAGCAGCAAGTGGAAAGGCCCTGGGGCAGGATCACGCTTGGACCTAGAGATGAACGTGAGAGGGAGGAGAATGATGGAGATGGGAACTGGGGTAGCAGTGTCCAGGCCACAGATTTCTTTAAAGACCATGGCAATGACTGGATTTTACTCTGGGAGAAAGAAGAAGCTATTTGAAGTGCTTTTGCAGCTGAGTTCTCTGATCTGCCTTATACTTGAAAAGAATCAATCCGACTGCTCTGCGGAGAAGAGAACATAGGGAAGGAAGATGGAGGCAAAGGCAGATATTGGAAATGTCCAGGCAAAAGATGATGGTGACTTGGATTAGGGCGATAGCAATAAAGGTGGTGGGAAATGACTGAATTCAGTACTGCGTGTCTCTAGAAGGTAAAGCTGACCGAATCTGCTGATAATTGTATGAAGGAGTGAAGGAAGGCAGGAAGCTAACATCCACTCTCTATCAGCCCATTTTATGTATTTTTATAGCACTTGTTACCATTTATAATTCTATTACATATGTTTTCTTAATTGTGTATTGTCTTCCTTAACCGCTGGAATAGCCACTTCGTGAGATCAGAAACTTCGCCTATCTTGTTCACAGACATATTCCAGCACCTAGAAGAATGCCTGGCACATATATATATATATATAAGGCTCAATAAATATTTGTTTGTATGCATGAGTGAAAGGAAAAAAAAATGGGCATCTATATTGAGTCCTTAATATATAGCCCTTTCACTCTCTAATTCCACTTCTAGGAATCCAACATTTTTGTGGAATTTTCCACAAATGCAAAGACTTATTCCCATAGATATTTATCAAAGCAACTGATCTTAACATTGGCAAATTAAACGCTTCCTCACTGTTCAGCAAGAGGAGAGTTGGGGACACTTCCAGAAACATTCAGGGGAGGTTTTGCCCACTTGGGGGGGCAGGAAAGTCAACGGTTGGAACAGTTCGCTCCATCCAGGCGTCAGTGTCAGAGCTCGGCTGACCCATGGGCACTGAGTTGTGCCAGGTAGATGGCGGGGTCACGTTCGTTTGCTTCAAATCACGCATTCTAATGACAGCTCTTCAAATCTCGAGGGTTTAATTTAAAAAGTTTTACGCAGGCTTTGAACCAGTTCCTGGGGCCTCGTTATTGCCAGCTCTCCTCGCCCTGGGCCTGTGTGGAGGGAGTTAAGGGAAAGGAGAGACGTGACTAAGGGAGAAATAGGGAGGAGGAGGAGGGGTGGATGTGACAGAAAAACCCAAGGGAGAGTGGGAGCAGAGCCTTAATTAAAACCCAGCTGGGCAATTTGCATCCGTGAGTGAGTTTAACCTTGAGAAGGACAGGGTAGCCTCAGAAGATGCTGTGGGAATATGGGTTTGCTGGCGCCTCAGAGGTAACACTTTTCAATGGGCATTGCAGTACGTTACAGCTCGCGGTAGGCACTGGG
>NW_011889110.1:291682-296196 GCF_000151845.1 Pteropus vampyrus | reverse complement strand
GAGTTGTGCCAGGTAGATGGCGGGGTCACGTTCGTTTGCTTCAAATCACGCATTCTAATGACAGCTCTTCAAATCTCGAGGGTTTAATTTAAAAAGTTTTACGCAGGCTTTGAACCAGTTCCTGGGGCCTCGTTATTGCCAGCTCTCCTCGCCCTGGGCCTGTGTGGAGGGAGTTAAGGGAAAGGAGAGACGTGACTAAGGGAGAAATAGGGAGGAGGAGGAGGGGTGGATGTGACAGAAAAACCCAAGGGAGAGTGGGAGCAGAGCCTTAATTAAAACCCAGCTGGGCAATTTGCATCCGTGAGTGAGTTTAACCTTGAGAAGGACAGGGTAGCCTCAGAAGATGCTGTGGGAATATGGGTTTGCTGGCGCCTCAGAGGTAACACTTTTCAATGGGCATTGCAGTACGTTACAGCTCGCGGTAGGCACTGGGCGCATTCCAGTGCATTCCCATGGGAACTCGTGCTGTGTGTGCAAACGTGAGCACATCAGCGTTTACAGCTTTGCTGATGAGTGAAACCTACATTTATTCTGCTGAGTGCTAGGAAAAATACACGAGATAGAGCCTCATTTTTTTTTTCACCAAAAAAAGAATTATTATTTTTTTTAACTTGTACCACAGAGTTTTGAGTCCTACTACTCAAGTATATTTATTCCCAGATCAAAGAATTTCTGAGCTGAAAGGAACTTAGAACTATTTTGCCTCTTCATTTTACAAATACGGAAAACGATATCTAGAGTATTCGAAGAGGAAGAAATGGTAGATAGTGCTCTAATTTTTGGTCCCTACTTCAGCTCTTTTTCTATTTTATACTGTTTTCTAATTTTTTTTTCCTGGATTTATTTATTCCACAAATACTTATTGAAAACGCGTGTGCAATGCACTGGTTAGCCATTGGGGAGAGTAGTTCATGAAGATGGGACTGGAGTGAATTCTACTCTGGATATGAATAGTCTGACGCTCATTCTTTCTCTTTCTTTCCTCTGCCTGACTCTAAAACTGGCTTTAGGAGGTCAGGGTTTAGCCCATTGTGTGCCAGATAGGATCTAACGCTGCAAAGGAGAAAATGTAGGTACTATTTGGGCCTTACAGAGATTCCAAAGATTGGATGGCGTTCTCGGAGGAAGAGGCTGTCGGGTTGGCCTGAGGATGGTACAGTTGTGAGCATATCTAGTGTGGCACTCAGAGATCTTGGTTGGCAAGCAACAGAGAGGAAAGCCTTGGCTAAATTCTGTAGGAAAGAAGTTTACTAGAAATAACTTGGGTAGATCACATGACTGATGGAGAACCAGGTCTGAATACACGAGGACTCGGGACCTAGATGTTCAGATGCACAGGCATTCCTTGGAGATACTGAGGGTTCGGTTCCAGGCCACCACAATAAAGAGAATATTGCAATAAAGCGAGTCACATGACAATTTGGTTTCCCGGGGCATATAAAAGTTACGTTTATACTGTACTTGTGTGAAACAGCATTAAGTCTAAAAAATAATATACATACCTTAATTTAAAAATGGTTTATCGGAGGCGGGTCAAGGATGGCTGTGTCGGTGGATGCTGAACCTGCTCCCTCACGGCACATGGCATGCACACCTATATTTAGAGCACATCCTCCAGAGAGCAAATGGTGAGCCAACTGAACAGCTTCTGCACGGCAAGCAAAAGAGAGGAACTGCATGGAGAAGGTCAGGAACCTAAAAATGCTAACCGTTATCTGAGCCTCAGCAGGTCATAATCTTTTTGCTGGTGGAGGGTCTCGCCTCAGCATTGATGGTTGCTGACTGATCAGCATGGTGGTTGCTGAAGGCTGAGGTGGCTGTGGAAATTTTTTAAAATAAGACAACGATGAAGTTTGCCACAGCGACTGACTCTTCCTTTTCGTGAACGATTTCCCTATAGCATGCGACGCTGTTTGATAGCATTTCACCCACCATAGAACTTGTTTCTAAATCGGAGTCGATCTTCTCTAACCCTGCTGCTGCTTCATCAATTCAGGTTGTGGAATATTCTAAATCCTTTGTTGTCATTTCCACAGTCTTCACAGCATCTTCACCAGGAGCAGATTTCCTCTCAAGAAATCACTTTCTTTGCTTATTCAGCTTGACCAGCACCTCACTTGGTCAAGCTTTATCACGCGATCACAGCAACTCAGCCACATATTCCTTCAGGCTCCATTCTAATTCTATTTCTCTGGCCCTGCCCACCACATCTGCAGTTACTTCCTGCACTGAAGTCTTGAGTCCCTCAAAGTCATCCATGAGGGCTGGAATCAACTTCTTCCAAACTCCTCTTCCCCTGAATCACAAATGTTTTTAATGGCACTGGAATGGTGAATCCTTTCCAGAAGGTTTTCAATTTACTTTGCCCACATCCATCAGAGGAATCACTATTGATGGCAACTAGAGCTTTACGAAATGTATTCCTTAAATAAAAGGACTTGGAAGTCGAAATTACTCTTTGATCCAGGAGCTGCAGAAAGGACGTCGTGTTAGCAGACATGATACCATTAATCTTGTCATATATCTCCATCAGAGCTCGCGGGTGACCAGATGTCTGTAAGCAGTAATATTTTGAAAAGATCTTTTTTTTCTGAACAGTAGATCTCAACAGTGGGCTTAAAATATTCAGTTAATCATCTTGTAAACACATATGCTGTCACCCAGGCTTTGTTGTTCCATTTTTAGAGCACTAGCAGAGTAGAATTAGCATCATTCTTAAGAGCCCTAGGATTTTGGGGATGGTAAATGAGCACTGGCTTCAACTTAAAGTCACCAGCTGCATTAGAGTCAGCCCATCCTCTGATGCTTCGAAACCAGGCACAGGCTTTTCTCTAGCTATGAAAGTCTTAGGTGGCGTTTTCTCTCATCAAATCGTAGATTTTCTTCTACGTTGAAAATCTGTTTGGTGTAGCCGCCTTGATTAATTATCCAGAATGTTACCGGATCACTTTCTGCAGCTTCTATATCAGCACTTGCTGCTTCACCTTGCACTTGTGTTATGGAGACGGCTTCTCTCCTTAAACCTCATGAACCAATAACCTCTCGTAGCTTCGAATTTTTCTTCTGCAGTGTCCTCACCTTGCTCAGCCTTCGCAGGATTGATGAGAGTTAGGGCCTTGCTCTGGATTAAGCTTTGGCTTAAGGGCTGGTTTGATCTTCTATCCAGACCGCTAAAACTTTCTCCCATCAGGCTGTTTTGCTTTCCTATCATTCGTATGTTCACTGGAGTAATTTTAATTTTCTTCGAGAACTATTTCTTCGCATTAACAACTTGACTAATCGTTTGGCACCACGGGCCTCGTTTCTGACCTGTCTTGGCTTTCCTCACTAAGCTTAATCATTTCTAGCTTTTGATTTAAAGTGAGAGACATGTGGCACCTCCTTTCACTCGAACACTTAGAGGCCATCAGAGGGGTGCTAACTGGTCTAACTTCAATATTCTTGCGTCTCAGGGAGTAGGGAGGCTCCGGGAGAAGGGGAGAGATGGGGAAACAGCTGGTTGGTGGAGCAGTCAGAACACACGCAATGTCTATGGATTAAGTTTGCTGTCTTATACGGGCACGGTTCGCGGTGTCCCCAGACAATTACAGTAGTCACATCGACGATCGCTGACCACAGATCACCGTAACAAAGACGATATTAATAAAAACTTCGAAGTATGAGAGTTACCAAAATGCAACACAGAGACATGCTATCGGGAAAATGGCACCGATTGACTTGCTCAACACGAGGTTGCCACAAACCTTCAATATGTAAAAAAGGCAGTAATAGAGTGAAGCACGATTGAATGGAGTAGGCCTGATATATCAAAGATTATACCACAGGAGGATTTGGATTTAGGCTCTGGTCACTGGATGCCACCAACAGAACGGATCCTGCCCTTTCCACTCTTCTTGAGTCGTCTGCTTGGGACTCAACATCCAAGGGACTCGACTGACTACAGTCTAGGTACAAGGGTTGAGGGGAGGAAATATGTATACTTGGCATTTTTAGCTAGTGTTCTGTGAAGAAGGGCCTTGGGTTCCACTCAGGCTCAGAATCCTTGAGGAAAACCCCAAACAACATCAGGATCCAAATATTGAGCAGCCAAAAAAAAAAGAAAAAGAAAGAAAGAAGAAGGAAGGAAGGAAGGAAGGGAGGGAGGGAGGGAGGGAGGAAGGAAGACTGAAGTTTCCTGTGTCTGCTTCAAATCCAACAGAATTATGGGAATTGAGAGCAGATAGTCTGTGTGATTCTAGTCAAATTTCTACTTTTCATCTGTAGAAGGGTTTTAGATATGAATTAATAAGTCTTTTGTCAGTATAGTTTCAGCCTAATTACCAAAGATACATTGAGAAGGAAGGTGCTATTATTAGGAGACCCCCCCTTCCTCAGATGTTTAACTATTATAAAAATAATCTCTGAGCTAATTATATTTTGTCAAAAGAAAAAATATTTATACATTAGTCTCTTAAACATCAAGTGAATAAAATCTAAACGAGTTGAAAGAAAATCAGTTTGGCTAACCCATGGAT
>NW_011889110.1:287305-289502 GCF_000151845.1 Pteropus vampyrus | reverse complement strand
CCAGGCACTGTGCTGTGTGTTTGAGATAAAACTCTTAGAAATACAGACATCAGCCCTGCCTTCCTAGGGTGTACAGCCTAGTGGGGAAAGAGAACATTAAACAGGCATTAACTGCAAATGTGATGAGAAGCATTAAGTAAATCATGGGTGGTCTGACTGCAGGTAAACAGTATTCACAGATCTTTAAATAGACTTGAAAGATGAGACACCCAAGCTTTGGTCAGCCTTTCTGACTAGACTTCTGTTCTTCCAAAGCTGGACATAAACAAATTCTTTGTTTTTATCCTCTCTATCCAAAGACACCTTTAAAAACAAGAGTGTATGGTTTCAGACTCATGGAATTCTAGAGGTGGAGGCTTCGGTGACCACTGGCTGTCTTTACCATGAGTGGAAAACTGGCTTGTGTTGTCACTGCCATGACTCATGTCATGTGGGCGCCCACCAACTACGAGTCGGGGACAGAGATGTGAAACCAGGAGCGTTTGTTCTGGGTCTGTGAGAAGAGGCAGGGGACTAACAGCAAACTGGAGAGGACTTGAGGACGGGGGGAATATCTTAGGTGGACTTTTCCGACTGCAGGTGAAATGCAACTCAAACTGGTAGAAGCAAAAGGAAGCGACTTACTGATTTAAGAAACAAAAAAGTCTTGGAGTTAACTTGGAGTAAGACCAGTGTTCTCAGGGATAGTGATCTTTGTCTTTGAGTTAAAATCACTTTCCTTGGTGTCGGTTGCATTGTTCATCAGTCTCTCTTTGTGTGAAGATAATATTATGAGGCAGCTCTTGCCTTTAATAGCTCATAGAAACCATAATCTCAGGAAAAAAAAAAATCTTCCTGGGCAGGGACTGTAAGGTTTTCTAAATGGCCACCAGGGGGAGAAAGAGAGCAACACAGGTGAACACAGTCTACAGTGTCTAAGATTCATTCAAGATAGAAATTACATTCATGTGCCACTTAAGTGAACATCACAGAGTGCACCTAGAGGGTAGAGCCTACTACACACCCTAGCTATATGGTGTAGCCTATTGCTCCTGGGCTACAAACCTGTAAGGCATGCTACTGTAGTAACACAATGGTAAGCATTTGCAACACAATTGTAACACAGTGGTAAGCATTTGTGTATCTAAACATATCCAAACATAGATAAGGTACCATAAAAAATAGTATAAAAGATTTTAACGAGACTATAATCTTATTAGGCCACTGTCACATACACAGTCTGTTGTTGACCAAAATGTTGTGCAGTGCATGGCTGTACCTTAATTCCCTTTAGGAGTGCTTCTTATTATGTTTTCATAATATTTGTCAGAAATAGGAGGTTTGATGGTTCCATTTAGTGTGACCAACCACTAATGCTTTTTAAATTATTTTTAAATTATTCTTTTAAAAATAATTCGCCTGATCTTCTAACAAGTCAATGGCTGTCCTGTGCTCAGGGGAGAAGATACAGGTTGGATCCTTTTTATTTATCTCTTTAAAACTTAAAAGTAGCCATTACTACTTCCCTGCTGTATCTTAGGGTTATTTCTTTGGAAACTTACCCGATTTGCTAAGAGTTTGGGTATTTCAGATATTGGATCTAATAACCTCTAAGAATGTCTGTGGTCCCTCATCCTATGTTCTCAGACATGAGGCTGGAGGTTGAGGATTCCTTAAGAATGAGCAAAGCACACCTGGATGCAAGCCGCGTGGTTAGGACAAGCTTCTTCTAGGATTCCACCAAGCTGTTATTCGAAGTATAGTATCTTTAATATCCCCCAGACTAGGTAGGGCTAGGTCTTGGCACTGAGAGATGTCTGTCTTAGAAGAATGACCTGTATCATTAAGCAATTAATTGCATTTTTACTAACTAGAAATAATCTGTTCGGTTTTTAGCAGTTCGGATCTGGTCATTTTGTGATTCAGTGGCCATATACACAGTTTCATACATGTAGAGTTGCAGATCCAATAACTGTGCAGTATGTTGGCTTAAAATGTGGGCTTTAAAGTCCAGGTTCCATGGTAGCTCTGTATCTCTGCTTCCTTCTCTGCAGAACGAGGACAGTAATAGTATTCTTTAGGACTGTTGTGAGCATAAATAAATAAAAGCACTTATCATAGTTCCCGGCAAACAACAGTTTATGATGATTCACTTGTGCTGACATCCTTGGGAATCGATGTACTCTGCAATATAGATTTTTAGGTTCTTTGCTTTGAA
>NW_011889110.1:283853-287255 GCF_000151845.1 Pteropus vampyrus | reverse complement strand
TTGTGCAGTGCATGGCTGTACCTTAATTCCCTTTAGGAGTGCTTCTTATTATGTTTTCATAATATTTGTCAGAAATAGGAGGTTTGATGGTTCCATTTAGTGTGACCAACCACTAATGCTTTTTAAATTATTTTTAAATTATTCTTTTAAAAATAATTCGCCTGATCTTCTAACAAGTCAATGGCTGTCCTGTGCTCAGGGGAGAAGATACAGGTTGGATCCTTTTTATTTATCTCTTTAAAACTTAAAAGTAGCCATTACTACTTCCCTGCTGTATCTTAGGGTTATTTCTTTGGAAACTTACCCGATTTGCTAAGAGTTTGGGTATTTCAGATATTGGATCTAATAACCTCTAAGAATGTCTGTGGTCCCTCATCCTATGTTCTCAGACATGAGGCTGGAGGTTGAGGATTCCTTAAGAATGAGCAAAGCACACCTGGATGCAAGCCGCGTGGTTAGGACAAGCTTCTTCTAGGATTCCACCAAGCTGTTATTCGAAGTATAGTATCTTTAATATCCCCCAGACTAGGTAGGGCTAGGTCTTGGCACTGAGAGATGTCTGTCTTAGAAGAATGACCTGTATCATTAAGCAATTAATTGCATTTTTACTAACTAGAAATAATCTGTTCGGTTTTTAGCAGTTCGGATCTGGTCATTTTGTGATTCAGTGGCCATATACATAGTTTCATACATGTAGAGATGCAGATCCAATAACTGTGCAGTATGTTGGCTTAAAATGTGGGCTCTAAAGTCCAGGTTCCATGGTAGCTCTGTATCTCTGCTTCCTTCTCTGCAGAACGAGGACAGTAATAGTATTCTTTAAGACTGTTGTGAGCATAAATAAATAAAAGCACTTATCATAGTTCCCGGCAAACAACAGTTTATGATGATTCACTTGTGCTGACATCCTTGGGAATCGATGTACTCTGCAATATAGATTTTTAGGTTCTTTGCTTTGAACGGGATTACATAAAGGCACACTATCTGTTAAAACTCCCCAGTTGGCTCCATCTGTTGTATCTGTCTACTGACTTTTCTCATCTATAACTTAATTAATTCAATACTGAATGGTTCCCAATGGCCATATATTTCAACTTCCCTGTTCAAACTGCGGCTTGTTCAAGATAAATAAAAGTGATGTGGCTGAGAGCAGACTTGGTTCTATTAAAGAGGGTGTCATTTGTGAGGACGGCCCAGTCTCACGGGTGCTACTCGCATTATCTCACTGAAGCACACAGCGCCCCGGGTCCCCGTCTCCGCAGACCCAAGAAAGCACCGTTTCGCCCGCATGCTGAACCGAAGTGCCGCGGTTAGTTTTTAATCGTTGTGAGAGTCCTCATGTAGCTTCATTTTCCTTAGGCCAATTGTGCTGGGGCTGAATTTCCAAATGTGCCCGCGGTTTTGTGATCTCACCAGCCGAGAGCTGCCTTTGGGCTGTTCAGGGACCAGCAGCGGGAAAGCAGCAGCAGGGTGGTGGCTTCCTGGTTTGTCTAATTCTCCCTCTTACCTGTAACCCTCAGTACCATGAAAGGGTAATAAATTGAAGCAGCTTTTTATAAGTTTGTTAAAAGGCTAGCGAAAATAATTTTTTTTTAAGTAGGGTCCTTACTGAAGTCTAAGATGGAAATGGCTATTACACTGCTCCATCAAAGGTGGCTTTAAGTGCTGTCCCCTCGATGTGAGGTAGTATGACACTTGCAGTAGTACCTGGGTGGCTCTGCCCTCAGACTGGGCTCCTGGTTGCTTCCTAGGTGAGAGTTTCTTTTTCTCCACCTGTCTGTGGTGCCACCCACTCGACTTTTTGTTCCCTGGGTCTCTGGCTTGACAGGTAGTTTGGAGTTTCAGTTCTAATTTTTTTCCTCAACCCCATTATTTCCCAGTCTACACCTAACATTTTAAAACAGTGCTCTCTCCTTTCATCATCTTTAGGAATTTATGGAGGTGACACTGATATTATTTATGAAAAATTGTTTTTCATAAAAGGTTTTTTTTTAATGAACAAAAGGTGAATCGGTACAGAGAGTTACATGTACAAAATGTAGGATCACCTGTAACTTGAGTATGGGCACCGAATTATCTTCCTATCACACGGGGAAGCACTCCAAGCTTGTGGACGAAGAAAAATGGAAGCTTGGTAGACATACCAAAAACCCAGTGACAGGGACAAGGGCAAAGTATGCTGAGAAGGTGAGGAACCATCACATGCTTGTGAGGAAGCAGCATCAACTGAAAAGCAGCTGCCCTCCTTTAGAAACCTGGAGCTCGTGTCCCACCTTGGTGGACCACCTGTCCGCACGCCGCAGAGAAGACGCACGTACAGCTGAAGGCCTTGGGAGGACTTCTGATCTCAGATAAGCCTATCAGAGATGCTCAGCAAGCTCCGGTTTCTGTTTAAAAGTTCCTGGTTAAGATAGCCTAGCGGGCTGACGATCCTCGAGACAGTACATTAAGATAGCCCAGAGGCTGAAGAAATAACTTCTTATCCTAGGAAATTATGCGCAAGATTCCGGGAGTGGGGCAGAAATTTGAAGTAGGCTGATGGAACCCTGCACCTGGCTTCAAAAACCAGCGATATCTGGCAGTCTCCTTATACTTCCCTCTCCAGTTATCGAAGAAAACGTGCGCTTCCCAGTATACCCAGTGAAAGGCAGTGGCTCACACTGCACCAGCCTGGCCTGGGCCACCTTCCATCACCTGAACCGGTCACATACAGATGCTCAGATGAGCCCGGCCTGGATTCTGTGCCCATCCTTCCAAACCAAGTGCACTCTTTGTGTTGACCGTGGTGACACCAAAGGAAAATGATGGGGCTTTTGCCAAAGGAATAAAGTAGCGGATGGGAGGCCATTAAAACAACAACAACAAAACCACGTACGCCAGAAAACCAAACCAATATCCTGTACACAGCGTGAAAAGGCAAAATATACATAATCCAAAGAAAACTGTGAGAACTAGTTCCAGAGCTCGACAAGCCGGATTCTGTACTTATCCTATTGTTCTCTTATAATAATTTCTCTAGACTTAGAACTATAAAATTATGGAGGTAAATGTCTCAGAAATCATAGATTATCCTTACCGTGGGCAGCCAAGTAGTTTTTGTGCATTCAGGAATACTTGGAGAGTGTCACAGTTACAGTTAACTATGAACTTAGAAACAGGTGCCAGTGGCAGAGTCTCTGAAAGAAAGAGAAGGACCCCAGCTTCCTAAGGTGGCTTTAAGTGCTGTCCCCTCGATGTGAGGTAGTATGACACTTGCAGTAGTAACTAGGTGGCTCTGCCCTCAGACTGGGCTCCTGGTTGCTTCCTAAGGTGAGAGTTTCTTTTTTTCCACCTGTCTGTGGTGCCACCCACTCAACTTTTTGTTCCCTGAGAAGTCAGGTTTTGTCTTTGTCTCTGTGACCA
>NW_011889110.1:281627-283803 GCF_000151845.1 Pteropus vampyrus | reverse complement strand
CGGGTCCCCGTCTCCGCAGACCCAAGAAAGCACCGTTTCGCCCGCATGCTGAACCGAAGTGCCGCGGTTAGTTTTTAATCGTTGTGAGAGTCCTCGTGTAGCTTCATTTTCCTTAGGCCAATTGTGCTGGGGCTGAATTTCCAAATGTGCCCGCGGTTTTGTGATCTCACCACCCGAGAGCTGCCTTTGGGCTGTTCAGGGACCAGCAGCGGGAAAGCAGCAGCAAGGTGGTGGCTTCTTGGTTTGTCTAATTCTCCCTCTTCCCTGTAACCCTCAGTATCATGAAAGGGTAATAAATCGAAGCAGCTTTTTATAAGTTTGTTAAAAGGCTAGCGAAAATAATTTTTTTTTTAAGTAGGGTCCTTACTGAAGTCTAAGATGGAAATGGCTATTACACTGCTCCATCGAAGGTGGCTTTAAGTGCTGTCCCCTCGATGTGAGGTAGTATGACACTTGCAGTAGTAACTAGGTGGCTCTGCTCTCAGACTGGGCTCCTGGTTGCTTCCTAGGTGAGAGTTTCTTTTTTTCCACCTGTCTGTGGTGCCACCCACTCAACTTTTTGTTCCCTGAGAAGTCAGGTTTTGTCTTTGTCTCTGTGACCACTTACCACACCCAGCATTATCCATTCATTTACCCCGAACTAAGACCATGGCGTTCTTGTCGTTAAGGATACTCGGTCCTAGGGTAGAACTGCTGGGTTCAAATCCTTTCTCTGCCTAACCGGGAGGCTAATGAATGACATGCTGAGACAATGAGAAAATCGGGTAGCAATACTTTTTTGGAGGTTAAATTTGATACTTAATAAAACTTCAATAGCAAATGTGGGATAACTCAGAACTTCGTTGAACTTCCTTCCATCCGTTTTCTGGGTGAATTTTTGTTTAAATTGTAACTCATTCACGGAGGATAAGCTCCACATTTTTTCATTGCTCTGGGCTTCAGTCAAGCCCCGACGCTTAGCTTTGTGACATCAGAAGTTATTTCCTATCCCTTAGTGTCCGTGTTCTCATCCGTGAGGTGGGAATCATAAAAGTACCTAAATCACAGATCTGCGGCAAAGGTTCTGCAATGCATAGAAAATACCTCACACAATGCCTAGGACAGAGTGACTGCTCCTTATATGTCTGGTGTCATTACTGTTCTTTCAATCAATACATATTTCCTGAGCACCTTTTTATATGAACAGCACCTGGCAAAGGACACCAGTGGAATAAAAGGAAGTTATTCTAGAATTGAGGGATGTGCTGGTGAACGCAGAAGCAGACGTTCCTTCTGAGGAGACACTCTGCTCTCAGCAAAGCTCCCGGAATAATATTCGAAACAATAAAAGAATGCGGTTTAAAAGGAAGCTAGAGAAAAGTAGCTCGGTGTACACCCCATTAATCCCAGAGCCAGGTCTCCAATTTTAACCCCACCTAGCTAAAGAGCTGGGAGAGGCTGGAATGAGGTTATGCGAAAGATCAGGAAATGCTGGGTTATGGGTTAATTAGGTGGTTGCGGGTTAATTTGGTGTGTCGCATCCAGTAATCCTGCTCTGGGGCGAAGCCTGTCACGTCCACGCACCTCTCTGCACAGCCGCTGTCAAATGACTGCCTTGATTCCACGGTGACCAGAGGAGTCATCGGCCTGTTTTGTGCTAAGAACCAAGGCTTATGGACTTGGTAGAGGCTGCTAAAGGGACTTTTCCCTGTGGTTGAAATAAAAGTCCTAGAAGATGGAACTAACCAAGAAGACCAAACCCTGCCAGCTTTGTAACACCTAGTTTGAGTTTACATCACTCCTTAGCTTTTACCCAAGAATCCTTCCAGAGGCAGGAAAAGGATCTAGGATGGGCTAAGCCCTCAGCATCTACTACAACACCACGTCTGGGAATGACACTGGTAGCCCTTAAATGCTCTTTCATGAGGACTAAGGGCTCATCTCAAGGTGGCCAACTCTGAAGTGAGATTCAATTTTCAGGCTGTCCAAAAAAACCAAAAAACAAAACTGGACAGACAGGCCACTACAGGACCTGGTGAAGGCTTGAAGATCCCCTTGCCTGCTGTGGTGCATGAGCACGTTCACCATTATCAAGAAATGAAGTTCTCTCCCCATGTCACGGATGCGAATGCAGAAGCACAGAGATGCTAAGTGACTTTCCCATGGTACCAAAGCTGGCGCAGGGTTCTCGGCACGG
>NW_011889110.1:276495-281272 GCF_000151845.1 Pteropus vampyrus | reverse complement strand
CGCATCCAGTAATCCTGCTCTGGGGCGAAGCCTGTCACGTCCACGCACCTCTCTGCACAGCCGCTGTCAAATGACTGCCTTGATTCCACGGTGACCAGAGGAGTCATCGGCCTGTTTTGTGCTAAGAACCAAGGCTTATGGACTTGGTAGAGGCTGCTAAAGGGACTTTTCCCTGTGGTTGAAATAAAAGTCCTAGAAGATGGAACTAACCAAGAAGACCAAACCCTGCCAGCTTTGTAACACCTAGTTTGAGTTTACATCACTCCTTAGGTTTTACCCAAGAATCCTTCCAGAGGCAGGAAAAGGATCTAGGATGGGCTAAGCCCTCAGCATCTACTACAACACCACGTCTGGGAATGACACTGGTATCCCTTAAATGCTCTTTCATGAGGACTAAGGGCTCATCTCAAGGTGGCCAACTCTGAAGTGAGATTCAATTTTCAGGCTGTCCAAAAAAACCAAAAAACAAAACTGGACAGACAGGCCACTACAGGACCTGGTGAAGGCTTGAAGATCCCCTTGCCTGCTGTGGTGCATGAGCACGTTCACCATTATCAAGAAATGAAGTTCTCTCCCCATGTCACGGATGCGAATGCAGAAGCACAGAGATGCTAAGTGACTTTCCCATGGTACCAAAGCTGGCGCAGGGTTCTCGGCACGGTACCAGCCTGTCCCTCTTGCAACTAGAAAACTTCTCAAAGCATGAGAAATGAAGAGCCATGTTCCAGGCTGGCGGCGGTGAGGGGATGGTAGCAGATCACTACGGTAACCCACGGTCTTCAGAACCGTTGGTCAGAAACAGAAGTCAAGAGCCTGCAGAACCTCAAGATGCCGAGATGAAAAATCTTGCCCCAGCCGACTAGGATGGCGAAGCAAGTGGGAGCAACAGCCTGAGCAGAGAAACATCACAAGGAGGTGCCAGGGACTTTTCCTGAGAAAGTAAGTTTCTTTTAATCTTGTGACCTGAAGACAGGGGAGGACGCAGGATTCAGGCTCAAGGTCCACGCGGCCAGACACACGGCCAGACACACGGGCGGTGGAGCTGGCGCGCCCCTTCCTCTCCTCCCACGTTACCCCTCGGTGCGGACGTGAACCCGCATGGGGTTTTCCTGCCACTGAGGCAGACAGGCCAGACTGTCAGCCACTTCCTTCTGGACGGGCCAGCCCCAGGCCTTGAAGAAAGGAGCCAGATTCTTCTGCACTCTTTCGGAGAACTTCTTCACCCACAGATTCATCTTGCTGGTGTTGTCTTTGGGGATGCCGGTGAGGGTCTGGTACTCAGCAAAGAGCTGGGTGAACGGCTCCCACCCAAAGGCCTCCTGGAGCTGGGGAGAGGAAGAAGGGAAGGGAGGAGTCAAGCCTGTCAAAGTAACTGCAACGTACGTGGTCTTAAGAATATTTCGTTTTCAGCAATTACTGCCCTTTGCTCATGCGCTTCAGTGTTATCTGCCCCTGTCCCCCCACGTGGCCCCTGCGCATCAGTACAGTGCTATTGGTTCGTTCTACTTCTTGGCCACAAAACCTGCACCATCTGAATCTGGTAGGAGACTTCATGGGAATCTAATATCTGAAAAAAGGTAAATCCTCAATAAATGGCAGCTATTACTATTATCTTTAATTAAAAAAAAAAATGTTCCCTAGACCTCGGACAGGTTTGAGCATGAGTGAGATGAGACACCTTTCCATCGTACGTATTCGGGCTGGTATGGGCGGGCGACAGAGCTGAATCTCGACAGGTGACTTAATAGAGAATAGACAAGACGGTCAAGCTCATTTCGGCCGCAGGAAGGAGGCGTGGGGAGGCACGGGGCTTGGAACGGCAAGGAGTGCTCACAGCGGGAAGCAGCACCGTGTGCTGGAGGATAAGGATGGAGGCGAGGACGCTGGGAGGTGGAGCTGGGGGTGCTGGAGAAGCCTGACTGCAAAGGGCCTTCGACGCCCTGCCAGCAGCTGCGACTTTGTCCCGTGTGGAAGGGAGAGCGCTCGGAGGGTGTTAAACCGGGAATGTGAAGACTGTTTTGGAAGCGGTGTGGAAGACGGGTCGTAGGGCTCCGGGCAAGATGCTGGAACGATTTAGGCGGCTTCCTGAGCTAAGGTCACAGCAGGAGGAGTGAGTGGGAGCAGGGATCTGCCTGCCCTGAGGCTGAGGTTCAGACTCCCAGGTGACAGGCGTCTCCGTAGCTTTTGCAAAATATTCCGGGCTCCGCGGTGAGGGGCTGCGGGGGGCGTGGGCAGACTTAGGGCTCTAACTTCTACTTCAGTGGCAACCTGCCCTTTAAGGTCTGTTTGCTTGTGGACCCTCGGACTGGCCGTGTAAGAATCCAGAAGGGATGCGGTGCAGTTCTCTCACTGGCATTCACTCTTTAGAAAATGCGTGAAAGAAACACAGATCAAAGAAAGCGTACGGAAGTGCCGAAGCCTGCGGCTCGCCATTGATTCCTGATTTTAGGTTCTGGGTCCACCCTTTAAGTGTGATATCGACGGGCCGCGTAAACTCCTTAACTTAGTATGCGTCTCTGAGAAAGTGGGCCATCCGGCTCCTAGCCGTAGGGCCGAGGTGGACAGCGTCGGAGGTCTGATGTGGAGAACAGCTTTGACATCTCCAAAACACTACAATTCAAAGCAGGATTGGGGGAGGGGACAGGGACTTGTGCTTATTTCACAGGAAGTCGACCTGGTTCAGGGCTTTCTCCCACTGGGTTGGTCGGTTATTTATTTATTCGTTCTAAGATCATTTTGGGTTCACGTGGGGTGATAGAAGGCTGAGAGTATGGTGAACAGATTGATCTCCAACCATGCCTCCTTTTAGTGCTGTAGACACGTCTGTTATTATGAAGGGATGTAACACTCGACCCATAAAACTAAGATGAGCAAAAACAAAGCAAAACAGAACTATGACCATTTCTGGAGCACTTATGAGGAGACCAAGGACCAGGGAATGGGAGAGCTCTACTTATTATTATTATTTTTTTATATACTGCTTCCCATTTCCTCTTCCTTAATCATCACAAAACCACAGGAGGCACGTGGGACAGGTACCATGCTCTCCGACTGAGTGATGTGTAACCCGAGAAGCACCACCATGTGGCCCCGTCTCCTATGTCCAGGGGTTTGGTGGGACCCAGGATGCTACGTGGCGGGGAGTCTGGTGGCCCCATCTCCCTGACTTTTGGCTCAGTACCTGCAGATACGTTTCCAGAGCTGTCCACACGTTCCAGTCGCTCAGGGGGGCCCCCTTCCCCAGGTGCTCTTTGATCCTCTCCTCTCGTTGTGTGGGGCTCAGAGCAGGGTGGGCCTGAGCCCTGGGGATGCCCAGGATCGTCTCATGCACGTAGACTGACCAGAGGTTGCAAGTGGCTTCGGTGGTGTGTGGCGGGAACTCCCACCCGCACTGCTGCTGGTTGTGGCCCAGCTCGTGGATGGGTCCCCACAGACCGCTGCTTCTCATGGTGGCCTCACTGATGAGCTCCTGTGCCGACTCCAGGTGGCACATGATGGGGTACCCTGAGTGCATCCAGCCTGGGAACCCAACAGGAAAAGGTGACGCACGGTGGGGGAGAGCACCCAAACCCGGCTCCCATCATCCCTCTCTGCCGCGTGACTTTTCCTCACCATCCCGTCTGACCCCGAGTGATTCCAGAGTCTTTGTGCTGATGAGAGTTGGTGGCTTTTCCTCACTTGGTCAGAAAGGGAGGAGTCCTTGACCCCAGCCACTCTCACCAGAGTGAGCCCTACTCACTCTGACCCTGAAGAGTGAGAATACACTTCACACTGCCATTCTCGCCACAGCTCGGGGCTTCGTCTGTGTGTGTGTGAGTCTCACATGCATGTGAGTCTGTGACATTACGTCCTGTGTCTGAACTGGAGGTCCCTGAGGCTAGAACATTGTCATCCCTTCTTTTCCTATATGAATCGCTACTGTCCAGTTTTATGCTCTTTAACAGAGAGAATTCTGTCTTTTTATAAAAATAAGAAAACTGAGGTGCATAGGAATTTTCTCCATGTTGGAATTAGATTTCCTCATTTTTCCTTAGATGCCCTTCTTTCCTCTAAACCAGTGGTCCCCAACCTTTGTGGGGACCTGAGTGATATGTAACACCAGAGACCAGTGTTCCTATGAGAATCTAATGCTTGATGATCTGAGGCGGAGCTGAGGCGGTGATGCTAGCATTGGGGAGCGGCTGCAGACACAGATGAAGCTTCGCTCGCTTGCCTGCCACTCACTCCTGCTATGCGACTCAGTTCCTAACAGGCCACAGACTGGTACCAGTCCGTGGCCCAGGGATTGGGGACCCCTGCTCTAAACCACTCAAGACTTAACAAACCTCTTCACCCCCTCTTTCCATTGCCAACTCTGTCTTACATTCGAAGGAAATATTTCGATTTTAGCCTCTTCTTGAAATGAACCTCATTGTCACCTGTGAACTCCTGGTACCTTTTTTTTCCCCCCTGAGATTGTTCTACCAATCCTATGACATCTCAGCTCATAGACGTTTCCTAGGTGAACATCTTTGCATCCCATCAAGGTCCACGTCTCTTCCCTCTTTTTACCCTCACTCCACGTGCAATCACACCCTGCACATACTGGACACTGACCAAAGGCGAAATAATAGACGGGTGGCGTCCACTGACCGGCACCCTTCCCTAGAGCACCCACCAGCTGAGATCTGCACGTCAGCGACAATCCTCTCAGGACGCAGGAACGGGAAAGGCTTGGCCGCCAGCTCGGCTATCGCCCGCATCATCTCGTCCCAGAAGCGGAGCACGGGCCCAGGGT
>NW_011889110.1:268676-276090 GCF_000151845.1 Pteropus vampyrus | reverse complement strand
CCCCCCCCGAGAGCGTTCTACCAATCCTATGACATCTCAGCTCATGGACGTTTCCTAGGTGAACATCTTTGCATCCCATCAAGGTCCACGTCTCTTCCATCTTTTTACCCTCACTCCACGTGCAATCACACCCTGCACATACTGGACACTGACCAAAGGCGAAATAATAGACGGGTGGCGTCTACTGACCGGCACCCTTCCCTAGAGCACCCACCAGCTGAGATCTGCACGTCAGCGACAATCCTCTCGGGACGCAGGAACGGGAAAGGCTTGGCCGCCAGCTCGGCTATCGCCCGCATCATCTCGTCCCAGAAGCGGAGCACGGGCCCAGGGTCCTCCAGGGCCCGGAGGTTTGCGGTTGGCACCGTCAAGATGATGTTGTCTGTGGCCAGCTCGCCCCAGGGAGCAAGGCTCTCCTGGATACGACTCCTCCACTCCTGCAGGGATGTCTTACCTGGGAATAAATATCATGCAGCCTGTCGCCCACTTCCCTAACTCTGCTTGAGCTGAAAAACACAGCCTGAATTCATTTCGGGAGGGCACGGCAGTGATGAACTATTATCACGTGGGTGTCCATGCTATGAAGTGAAGGACAGGCCTCCAGATCCTCCCCTCGGTCCTGCCCCGGAGTCTCTGCAGACATGCGTGGGCCATTTCTCCTGCCTCCTCCACCATCACCTCGAATGGTTGTCCCTCCATCTGTCCACCCATCCTTATCCCGCTCCCCTTAGCAACCAGCCCCTAACGACCGTGGTACCTGCAGCACTGGCGCTCCCCTCGACGTTCAGTCCACTTACCCAGCTTGTAGTACGGGGCGGGCACAGCCCTCTTGATGGTGACGGGCACGGGGCCCAGTTCACTGCCCTTGGGCACGATGACATAGAGAAGGCCACCCCAGAGACAGGAGACCGACTGTTTGGTCCTGTCCATACAGCACCGGTGAGTCACCACGGGGGCTCGAGACAGTTTGCTGGCCTCGCTCAAGTCATCGGTGTGGCAGCCAATCTGGACCTGGGGAGGTGATGCCGCCTGTGTTGGGGGAACTAGGTCCCTGTGCTGTGTGTGTGGGTTGCATGTGGTGCTGTGCAGATGGGGGGTGTTAGAAAAAGTCCAGCTTCCCCTTTCTATGAGCGATGCACGGACACCTATGAAACGGTAGCGTTGCAAAAGCCGTGTGGACTGAAAGGCACGTAGAACGGAGCCAGTGTGTGCATTCCCTTCCTGCTCAGACAGGAGGCCCCCCTGGAGGCGGTGGCATCTGGCCCCAGGGGCAACTGATTCTCTCTCCCCTGTGCCTAGGACCTCCTCCTGGTCAGGTGGGCTGAGTGCTGTGGTGTTTGGAGTCCTGGGCTTGATTTTCTTAGGTTTAATGTTCCGTTCTGCATGTAGGGCCTATTTTCCTGAGGGCTGGGATTAAGTATGCCCTGCAGATGTCAAGGTAAAGAGGTTAAAGTCCAGAAGGGCCGCGCTGCGGGGAGCCGGGCGAGGCCGTGAGGATGCCGCGGCCTGCCTTCTCCTCGCACCTGGTGTCTCTACGTCCCTTCGCGAGGCAAAAAGCACCTTGCGGCATAGGCTTAGGTCTGATTACTAGAGCTGGGAACAGAGCTCCGGCATCGTCCCCCACTCCCTTAGACCCTCTGAAATTTAGCCGCTTCGCCTGTGACATCTGCAAAACGGGCGAACATGCCCGTCCTGTGCTGCTGGTGGCACCGCCGTGAGCTGGATGAGCGCAGCAGCCCTGAGGTTTTGGGATGTGGGTGGCGGGTGCTCTGGCCTTACCTTCAGGCCGGCATGGGTTGCAGCTTCAGACAGCGAGACTTCTGCATTCTGTCCGTTCAAGAGGTAGAGCCCAGTACTCACCCAGGACTCCCCATTGCCTGACAAAAGCCATAGGAAAGGCTGAGTTCTCCCGGGATCTGGGGCCTCCCAGCCCCTCCCAGAGGTGCAGCCCTCCCCTGCCTGCCTCACCGCATCCCTGCTTCTCCTCCCTTCTAAACCCCGAGCAGAACCCCAACCCATCTTCCTGAAAGTACCTGAGAGAATGGAGCCGGCCTGCCTGAGCTCCAGGACCTGCACTGCCCACGAGGCCCACGGCCCCAGCTTCCCAGCTCCCACAATGCTCTAGGTGCTCCCCTCACTCCATACCTGGGTTGCTTCCATTGATCTCCACAGTGATGGGGTGTTTGGAGGGGTCCAGACTGGAGTGGCAGGTCCAGGTTCCAAGTCCCTGCACCAGCTGGGAGCAGTCAGTCCCAGAGCGTGCCAGCTCCGTGGCCAGGCAGAGCACGGCAGCCTCACAGGAGTCACGGGCCACTGGGTTTTCTCGGCTCACCGCCGGGAGGCCGGTCGACCGCAGCATTTTCCTCAGGAGTCGGTGCAAGGATGTGTAGACTGGGACCCCCTCTGCAGGAATCTGCAGGAAGGCGGCGCCATCGACTCCCAGTTTTGCCAGCCAGCTCTTTTCCAAGTCCCCATGGTCCTGGTTCAGGACAGCCTGGAATTCCGACAGCGCCCGCCGGAAGTGGTAGCTCAGCATCTGGGGGGTGGGGACAGGGAACTGGCCTGGGTTAACAGTCCCAGATAGGATGCTGAGGCCAAAGCAGTTGAGGATGACGTTTCCGGGGAAACCAGCCAATGTGGAGCGGCCCGGGTTCTGGGAGGCCCACCACCAGGCCTGGCCCCCGATCAGCAAGCCTCCTCCCTCGGCGACAAACTCCTGCAGCTGCTTAGCCTCCTTGTCACTGTAAGCCACACAGCAGTAGACATGCAAGCCACCTGTCAGATGGGGCTCCAGACTGCACTCCAGGCCATGCTCCGACAGTAGGGCACACAGGTTTTTCAGACGTGTGTTCACCCCAACTTTGCCCGCCTCGCCTCTGGCCAGCCAGCGCACAGCATTGAGCAAAAAGGGCGTCATCTTGGGAGCACAGAGCATGCCTTCGTGGGCAGCCAGGACCACCCGGCCCCTGCCGTAGCGGGCAGCGGCCAGGAAGCAGCTGAGGGAGGCATCTAACCCCAGAGGGAAGGCCAGGGCCCCGTGCACCAGCAGCTGCGAGGGGATTCCTCCCGTCTTGATGTCCAGCTCTGAGATCCCTTCCAGGAGCTGGTGCAGGTCCTGCCTGAGGTCCTCCCCACACCTGGAAAGTGACATGGGGGACAAAGGGGTTACAGTCAGTTAAGGAACCCCTGAAATGAGCTCACTGAATAGAGAAATCTACGTATAGGTACAAAGATTACACCGGCCACACAAATTTCCTCACTGTTACTGACACCATCGAGCATTTTAGTGTGCGACACCGTTTATTTGATCATGTCTAAGACCTGTTTTTTTCACCTTTTAACACGATGTCATATCATTGTTTAATTGGCACCGTCTGCTCTTTCTTAGTGACACATAAAATAATGGAGTTTCTTATAATCCATGTTATCATAGATTTGAGGAAGTGCTGAAGAATGAGGTAGCGGCCTTGTTCTTTGCACATCTTAAAATTCATTCTCCAAATGGACACTTCTAGGAATTCTTCTCATGTGAGTCAATTGAGTATTGAATTATCTGACTTGAATGTCCTATCTTTTTAAATGATTAAACATATAAATGAATTAAATGAGAAAAAAATAGTATTTTATTACTAGAGAAAGTAATATACATTTCTCAGAGCTAATTTTTCTGCACAGGAGGGCTGTAAAAAACATCAAATTGTCCTCACTTTGTGCTAGCTCTGATCTAAAAACATGTTACAAGGAAATTGTTTACTACTGCACTTGAAGGTTTATTACAAACAAACACTCTTTTTAAAAACATTCCCACCTAAATTTGATGAGAATATATACTACTTTGTGAGAAATGGTAAAAATGAATTCGGAAAAGGTTTTGTATTCTAGGATTTTTCTTTTCTTTTTTTTTTTTTTAAACCAATTTGTAGATATTCTAAAGTCAAACAACAAGAAATTGATGAAATAAGTTATGGTTAACCATAGATAGCATACCATGTGGTAATCAAAACAATTATTAGATAATGGAAAAACTTTTTAAATCAGATTCCAAGATACTGTGCACTAAATAAGCCAAATTTTGCAAAACGAACATCAAAACCGAAACAAAACAAAAAACCCCCCACAAAACCAGACAAAGAAACATGATTTAAAGCATATTTATCAAAATGTCATTAGTGATCATCTTGACTAGTGAAATTATAGGTGATCTGAATTATCTTTATAAGACTTTGTCTCATAATAAATATCAAATGTTAAAAAAGTTTACTCATTCAAGTAGCAAAACGTTATTGAAAAAATTATCACTTTTACGGTTCCTCCACAATTCCTCTTCAGCATGAAAATGAGGACGTATCATGTCTTAGTACTGTCATCTCACTTTCAAACTAACCCAGCAAATGTCACACGGGTTCAGGCATCAGTTTTGCCCACAGTTTTTTCTACCTGTAGGATTCAAGACTTATTTTGAGGAATAATGACGCCAAGGTACAAGACTTGCTTGCAGACTTGGCTTCCACTCTTAAGTGTTCTTCCAGAATCTTCTGATGGGCACCTCGAAAAGCTTCAGCTAAGGATAGAAAACCCTTAATATGGGGAGCTGCCATCAGTGAAATTGGTGACCTGATTGTTCACACTCAATGTGCTTATAAAAATTTCTAAATGTTGCTATCCAGTTGAGCAGGTCACTGGTGGGCTCTGGTTCTGACCAGTTAGCATATGCTCCTGCCTACTTGGTTGGCACAGAAGCCTGACAATCCTGTGACATTTACTTCTCCTCTCAAAGCTTCTGGGAATATTAAGTAAAGATAACACTTGTAAGTTGGCAAATACAGTGCTCGATACATAGTGAGTCTTCGACATATGTTAGTGATTATTTAAAATACATAAATACACACAGAATATTGATTTGATAAATAGGACTTTATTTCTGGTAAACAGGGACTTTCATGTCTAAAGGTCGCTGTTACAGGTTGCGTTGTGTCCCTCCAAAATTCCTGTGTTGAAGTCCTAACCCCCAGCACTTCAGCATGTGACCTTATCTGGAAATAAGACGATTGCATGTGTAATTAGCTAAGTTAGGGTGAGATCATACTGGAGTAGGGTGTCCTTATATAAAGGAGAAATTTGGACACAAACAAGCACACCGGGAGAATGCCATGTGAACGCGAAGGTGGCGATCAGGGGGATGCTTCCACGGGCCAAGGAACGCCGAAGATTGCCGGCCGCCCACCAGAAGCTGGGGGAGAGGCCTGGGTGGAGCAGGGTCTCCCCGACAGCTCAGAAGGAGCCAACTTTGCCAATGCCTGGACCTCAGATTCCTAGCCTGCGACTGTGAAATGATGCATTTCTGTTGCTTAATCTACCAAGTTTGTGGCACTTGGTTACACCAGCCCTGGGAAGCTAATATAATCACAATTCTGAAAATTGATCCTCATCGAACACTTTCAGTGTAGGTGATAGGTCAGATTGATCTGGAGGTATCCTAACATTCTTGGATTTAACTTTTAAAACACTGACACTGAGTCGGAAAGTTACTCAGGGGTGGGACTACATCTCGTATGTCTCTGGTTCCAACAGTACCCTAGTACTGTGCCCGGTGGGGAGACAGCATCTAGAGACAGTAAGGCATACCATAGAAAGGAGGGGCCTTCAAGGATGTAGTCGGTATAGTTAGCATGTCTCAAATGAGGGCAGCCGTCTGAGCTGCATTGCAGTGTCCTCTTCTGATAAAAGGACCTGCCTTCTCAGCATTGCCGGTACTCAGTAACCCGTTCTATGTTAAATGCTTAGGACAGTGCCTGGCATGTTTCTGAAATTTTAAACGAGGTGGTCAGGATAGGCTGCACATGAAGCAACATTTGAGCCAAGAGTTGTAGAAGATGAGTCAAATCAGCCAGGCAGATATCTGAGAAAGGACAAGTTCAGGCCAAAGAAACTGCCAGTGCAAAGGCCCCCAGAAGGGACAAGCCTAGTAGAGTCTGCAGCACAGAAAGGCCTGTGTGACTGCAGCTGAGTGGGGCGGGAGGCCCGAGGCGTGATGGGGAAGCCAGGTAACTCTCAACAGATGGCTTGACAATATTATAAGGGTAATATTCATGACCTCAGATATCTATTTACCAATATTTAAGTCTTATATAATATCTACTTATAATAGTTAAGTCTGGATAATGACTTAATGAAAGCGGCTATTATTTAAGGAGGTTTAAAGTATGCTAGGCGCTTACACATAGGGATTCTCTCTTTTAATCAACATAATAAACCTGCAAGTTCTTATTCTTGCTTTATAAATGAGACTTAGACTCCTTGGGCAGTTTGCCTATGTTTCTTAGCTGAGAACTGGCGGTGACAGGAAGCAAATCTGGGGTGGTTGGCATCCACAGCCAATTTGGTCCACACACCAGAAATCTCTCACCAATTGCTGAGTCTTTGCATGAAGCCCACGGCTGGGTATATGGCAATCGACAGTTATATTTTGTGCAAAAGAGCCTTCAAAAAGATGTGAAGATGTGAATAATAATACCGCATTTATGAAAAAGAAAGAAGACACACGTTCCCTCAGAGCCGAAAGGGCCGAAGCCACTGAGGGAGAAATGAAGGGAGAGGTGGCGATGTTTAGGTAACAGATCAAATCACACCTGAGCAGACAGGTGATACGGGCGATGGCTTCTGAATGCCGCTTAAAACACTGTCACGGCGATGACGCCGGCGATCAGAAAGTTCGCTGCGAAGTGAGCCGTCGTCATTTCCACCGTATGTTGGCCTCGTCCTTGGGCTGGCGAACTGACTTATTTTACCTGAGGTGTTTCGTTCTTAATTTGTTTTTCTTCACTCTGAAATGCCCCTTTTCATCTCATCTGTCTCGTTTTATTTAAAATATACTTCCAGAAAGTCCTTTTGTAGCTCGAAGCATTCTCAGAAAATCTGCTTCTGTTCACTGGGTCACCTTTTTCTTCCTGGTGTGACTGATCCTCTTGCCGTTCCTGTCTCTCTTATATTTCTCTTTTAAGTCTCTTGTAGCATTAGTATGTAGCTATTTATTTATTCCCCACAACTGGCGTGGGCAGATGGAGTCCGTGTCCTGAGATAGTGTGGGTGAATTCTCCGTGGTGTTCTTTCTCGGGCACCAGTTTGTTCTACACAAACGCATCCATCTACCTCCTCAAATTATACTGTATGTCGCTTCTTTCCAGCTTCTTATCACCTGAGATTTGTAGCACTAACTGAAGGTCAATGACCAGCTGGGGCCTAGTACCGTCCTCGCTGGTGGCCGGTCCCTCCACATTTTGGGGACTTCGAGCTAGGCTTAGTCCACCCAAGTGGGGATGGAAGAGGACAAACACAGCATCTCTTTCTGCCTCACCGAATCTTGAAGTAGCTTTGCTGCTTTTACACGTGAGGGTTGTTTTATCTTAAATGTCCA
>NW_011889110.1:262652-268626 GCF_000151845.1 Pteropus vampyrus | reverse complement strand
AACCAATTTGTAGATATTCTAAAGTCAAACAACAAGAAATTGATGAAATAAGTTATGGTTAACCATAGATAGCATACCATGTGGTAATCAAAACAATTATTAGATAATGGAAAAACTTTTTAAATCAGATTCCAAGATACTGTGCACTAAATAAGCCAAATTTTGCAAAACGAACATCAAAACCGAAACAAAACAAAAAACCCCCCACAAAACCAGACAAAGAAACATGATTTAAAGCATATTTATCAAAATGTCATTAGTGATCATCTTGACTAGTGAAATTATAGGTGATCTGAATTATCTTTATAAGACTTTGTCTCATAATAAATATCAAATGTTAAAAAAGTTTACTCATTCAAGTAGCAAAACGTTATTGAAAAAATTATCACTTTTACGGTTCCTCCACAATTCCTCTTCAGCATGAAAATGAGGACGTATCATGTCTTAGTACTGTCATCTCACTTTCAAACTAACCCAGCAAATGTCACACGGGTTCAGGCATCAGTTTTGCCCACAGTTTTTTCTACCTGTAGGATTCAAGACTTATTTTGAGGAATAATGACGCCAAGGTACAAGACTTGCTTGCAGACTTGGCTTCCACTCTTAAGTGTTCTTCCAGAATCTTCTGATGGGCACCTCGAAAAGCTTCAGCTAAGGATAGAAAACCCTTAATATGGGGAGCTGCCATCAGTGAAATTGGTGACCTGATTGTTCACACTCAATGTGCTTATAAAAATTTCTAAATGCTACTATCCAGTTGAGCAGGTCACTGGTGGGCTCTGGTTCTGACCAGTTAGCATATGCTCCTGCCTACTTGGTTGGCACAGAAGCCTGACAATCCTGTGACATTTACTTCTCCTCTCAAAGCTGCCATTTGCTCATGTGCTTCTGGGAATATTAAGTAAAGATAACACTTGTAAGTTGGCAAATACAGTGCTCGATACATAGTGAGTCTTCGACATATGTTAGTGATTATTTAAAATACATAAATACACACAGAATATTGATTTGATAAATAGGACTTTATTTCTGGTAAACAGGGACTTTCATGTCTAAAGGTCGCTGTTACAGGTTGCGTTGTGTCCCTCCAAAATTCCTGTGTTGAAGTCCTAACCCCCAGCACTTCAGCATGTGACCTTATCTGGAAATAAGACGATTGCATGTGTAATTAGCTAAGTTAGGGTGAGATCATACTGGAGTAGGGTGTCCTTATATAAAGGAGAAATTTGGACACAAACAAGCACACCGGGAGAATGCCATGTGAACGCGAAGGTGGCGATCAGGGGGATGCTTCCACGGGCCAAGGAACGCCGAAGATTGCCGGCCGCCCACCAGAAGCTGGGGGAGAGGCCTGGGTGGAGCAGGGTCTCCCCGACAGCTCAGAAGGAGCCAACTTTGCCAATGCCTGGACCTCAGATTCCTAGCCTGCGACTGTGAAATGATGCATTTCTGTTGCTTAATCTACCAAGTTTGTGGCACTTGGTTACACCAGCCCTGGGAAGCTAATATAATCACAATTCTGAAAATTGATCCTCATCGAACACTTTCAGTGTAGGTGATAGGTCAGATTGATCTGGAGGTATCCTAACATTCTTGGATTTAACTTTTAAAACACTGACACTGAGTCGGAAAGTTACTCAGGGGTGGGACTACATCTCGTATGTCTCTGGTTCCAACAGTACCCTAGTACTGTGCCCGGTGGGGAGACAGCATCTAGAGACAGTAAGGCATACCATAGAAAGGAGGGGCCTTCAAGGATGTAGTCGGTATAGTTAGCATGTCTCAAATGAGGGCAGCCGTCTGAGCTGCATTGCAGTGTCCTCTTCTGATAAAAGGACCTGCCTTCTCAGCATTGCCGGTACTCAGTAACCCGTTCTATGTTAAATGCTTAGGACAGTGCCTGGCATGTTTCTGAAATTTTAAACGAGGTGGTCAGGATAGGCTGCACATGAAGCAACATTTGAGCCAAGAGTTGTAGAAGATGAGTCAAATCAGCCAGGCAGATATCTGAGAAAGGACAAGTTCAGGCCAAAGAAACTGCCAGTGCAAAGGCCCCCAGAAGGGACAAGCCTAGTAGAGTCTGCAGCACAGAAAGGCCTGTGTGACTGCAGCTGAGTGGGGCGGGAGGCCCGAGGCGTGATGGGGAAGCCAGGTAACTCTCAACAGATGGCTTGACAATATTATAAGGGTAATATTCATGACCTCAGATATCTATTTACCAATATTTAAGTCTTATATAATATCTACTTATAATAGTTAAGTCTGGATAATGACTTAATGAAAGCGGCTATTATTTAAGGAGGTTTAAAGTATGCTAGGCGCTTACACATAGGGATTCTCTCTTTTAATCAACATAATAAACCTGCAAGTTCTTATTCTTGCTTTATAAATGAGACTTAGACTCCTTGGGCAGTTTGCCTATGTTTCTTAGCTGAGAACTGGCGGTGACAGGAAGCAAATCTGGGGTGGTTGGCATCCACAGCCAATTTGGTCCACACACCAGAAATCTCTCACCAATTGCTGAGTCTTTGCATGAAGCCCACGGCTGGGTATATGGCAATCGACAGTTATATTTTGTGCAAAAGAGCCTTCAAAAAGATGTGAAGATGTGAATAATAATACCGCATTTATGAAAAAGAAAGAAGACACACGTTCCCTCAGAGCCGAAAGGGCCGAAGCCACTGAGGGAGAAATAAAGGGAGAGGTGGCGATGTTTAGGTAACAGATCAAATCACACCTGAGCAGACAGGTGATACGGGCGATGGCTTCTGAATGCCGCTTAAAAAACTGTCACGGCGATGACGCCGGCGATCAGAAAGTTCGCTGCGAAGTGAGCCGTCATCATTTCCACCGTATGTTGGCCTCGTCCTTGGGCTGGCGAACTGACTTATTTTACCTGAGGTGTTTCGTTCTTAATTTGTTTTTCTTCACTCTGAAATGCCCCTTTTCATCTCATCTGTCTCGTTTTATTTAAAATATACTTCCAGAAAGTCCTTTTGTAGCTCGAAGCATTCTCAGGAAATCTGCTTCTGTTCACTGGGTCACCTTTTTCTTCCTGGTGTGACTGATCCTCTTGCCGTTCCTGTCTCTCTTATATTTCTCTTTTAAGTCTCTTGTAGCATTAGTATGTAGCTATTTATTTATTCCCCACAACTGGCGTGGGCAGATGGAGTCCGTGTCCTGAGATAGTGTGGGTGAATTCTCTGTGGTGTTCTTTCTCGGGCACCAGTTTGTTCTACACAAACGCATCCATCTACCTCCTCAAATTATACCGTATGTCGCTTCTTTCCAGCTTCTTATCACCTGAGATTTGTAGCACTAACTGAAGGTCAATGACCAGCTGGGGCCTAGTACCGTCCTCGCTGGTGGCCGGTCCCTCCACATTTTGGGGACTTCGAGCTAGGCTTAGTCCACCCAAGTGGGGATGGAAGAGGACAAACACAGCATCTCTTTCTGCCTCACCGAATCTTGAAGTAGCTTTGCTGCTTTTACACGTGAGGGTTGTTTTATCTTAAATGTCCAGTCACCCAATTTGTTCATTCTTCTAGGACACGAGAAGGTATTAATGACCATTCTTGGATTCGTGGCTTTAAGTCTTTTCTTTCAGTTGTGCATCTGGGGTGGGGGTGGTGTCAGGAGATGCTGGACCACCCATCAGCCACCTGTCTCTCTCACTGGCCAATGCTTAGCAATTTAGGCATCGGCATCAAAACCCCCAAGTTCAGCTGCTGACTTATTATTTTTCATTCATCTGGTCAGATTTGGTGGAGAGGGCAATTCCAGGATCTAGCCTCATTTCACACAGTCTTTAACTAGAAACTCTCTTCATTTATGGATCTTGAATATGAAAACGAAATGGTGCTGCTTACGAGCTGGGAGTCCTTAGACAAAGGCCTTGCACGCTACGGGACCGTGGCGAAGAGCAAACGGGGTAACGTGTAATGTCCATGGGATGCAGGAACCTAAGCTGCTAGACTGTGTGTGCACTTCCATTCCAGCAGCTCCTAATCCGTTCTAGACCTTGTAGGTGAAGGGTAATGAGATTAAGGTTTTCCCCAGACTCTTCAGTGTCTCTCAGTATTACAGCAGCAAGTGACTCTGGATCCTATTTTGCATATAAAAGTAACTGCAGTGTCCTCTTTAGGCTGATGAACCAGGCAGCAGTCAGCTCTTGCCCTTGGGGCTGGGACGTGAGTGAGAGAATCTTTTGTTGGCTTTTAGAGCCGGCCCCTCCCCTGGGCAGACCTCGAGACTCCCTGAAGGAGCTCCAGAGCCTTCAGCAGATTTTGAAGTTAGCAAACCTGCTAGGTTAGTCCTGGAGGGCCCTGACCGAGATTTGCTGGCAGGAAAGTTCACTGAAAACCTCAGAGGGGAAGTACCATGAAGAAGACAGGAGTCTGAGCTGAGGGCTTGGGCTCAATGTAAGGGCCTTCTTAGGCTTTATAGCTGACCTCGCTGGTCAGCTGCAGCTGGCTTTGGCCGAGTCTGGAAGCCTCTGAGACTCAGCTCCCCCGGCAGTATATTCCGTGACATGAAGCTGTTTGTGGTGCTAACATCAGTGCACCGGGCTACGTTTCTCTTGTTATGGTTTTGGATGAGTAGCCATTCATTTATTTACTCGTTAATTTCTATCGTCTACAAATATATGTTGCTCCCTTGCACACACCAGGCCCTGAGAATAAAGCAGCATATGTCATGGGCAAGATCATTGCATTCATTGAGCTTATTATTCTGGTTGGCAAGACAGGCACTCGCAAGCGCACAGGCGGGAAACGTACCGACTTTAGGGAATAAAGTCATTGATCTTTAGGGAATAAATGGAGAAACTGTGGTAAAGGGGAACTGGAAGGTTAGTCCTAGATACAGTAGGGCCTTTGGGGAAGGTTCCCCGTAAGGACTCGTTACTCACCTGACCTCGAGTGGGATCTTAGGCACCTTCTTAGAGACCTTGAACTGGCCTCTGTCCCCACGGATGTCGGTGAAGTACACTCCGGCCACACTGGTCACCTGGTTTCCGGGGAACCTGGACAGCACCTTGTCACGACCGTGCTGACTGGCCCAATACCAGGCCTGGCCCCCAATGAGCAAACCGCCCCCCCGTTTCACAAACTGGGTCAGCTCTGCAGTCAGGGTGTTGTTGTAGGCGTTGATGCAGTAAACCCGCAGAGGGTCTCCAGGGTCTGGCCGAATCTGTGCCTCAAGCCCCGAGGCCTGCAGGATGCATGCTAGTGATTTCAGGGAGGGGTGCACGCCCACGGGAGCCCCACGGGAGGGCTGGAGCCAGTGCACTGCATTGAGAAGAAATGGAGCCAAGCCAGTATCCAGCAGGTAGCCCTCGTGGGACACTACCACCAGGCGGCCTCGGCCGTACGAAGATGCAGCAATGAGGACTTGGCCCTTGCCATTCACCATCACCGGGAAGGCGGCCTCTCCGGTAAGAAGGAGTTCACACGGGATGGGGCCTTTGGGGACATCCCAGCTTGTCACTCCATCCATAAGGGCCTCGAAAGCATCAGCGGGAGTTGTCGCCATGTCGGTCAGCTGCTGTGGAGGAAAGCAAAGACGGCGTGGTCAGAACAGATGAAGGAGTGCGTGAGCACACGAACGACTAAACGCATTCGGACGAAAACACCTCGGTGGGTCCCCACTGTGTGCCAAGCACTGGGGGCGCAGCAAGAAACGCAGCAGGCGAGGTCCCTGCTCTCACAAGCCTACTATTTTAGAAGGTGAAAGACCATAAATAAATAAGTAGATAAACATAAAATGCAGCAATTAGAAACTTATGCTGAAAATAAAACAGTGATGAGCTCTCGGGTGACAGGAAAGGCCCAGATGAGAAAGTAACACTGAAGTTGAAACCTGACATTTAAGTCGAGACCTGAAATGCTGAAGAGGAAGTGAGTTCCAAAGAAAGGGGGGCTGGAGAGAACTGGGTGGGGAGCTGTAGGACCTCGGTGGAGTGCGGGGGTGGGGA
>NW_011889110.1:260676-262602 GCF_000151845.1 Pteropus vampyrus | reverse complement strand
GGTCAGAACAGATGAAGGAGTGCGTGAGCACACGAACGACTAAACGCATTCGGACGAAAACACCTCGGTGGGTCCCCACTGTGTGCCAAGCACTGGGGGCGCAGCAAGAAACGCAGCAGGCGAGGTCCCTGCTCTCACAAGCCTACTATTTTAGAAGGTGAAAGACCATAAATAAATAAGTAGATAAACATAAAATGCAGCAATTAGAAACTTATGCTGAAAATAAAACAGTGATGAGCTCTCGGGTGACAGGAAAGGCCCAGATGAGAAAGTAATACTGAAGTTGAAACCTGACATTTAAGTCGAGACCTGAAATGCTGAAGAGGAAGTGAGTTCCAAAGAAAGGGGGGCTGGAGAGAACTGGGTGGGGAGCTGTAGGACCTCGGTGGAGTGCGGGGGTGGGGAGGTTGGGGAAGACGGGTCCTGCAGAGCCTGGTGGATCAACCGGAGAGGTGATGAGTGGGAGTTGACGAAAAGGTCAGGTGACCTTTCAGAAACTGCATTGATTCTGGCAGCTTTGACTAAACGAATTGGAAAGGCCTCCCAGTTTATCATGTCTGCCTTACTGGGGGGTTCCCCACCTCTGTTTTGGTAGCTCTTCCAAAATAAGGGGTGCCTAAAATGGAGCTCATTATTCCCCTCAAAATAGCTCTTCCTGGATAAATTAGTTAAGCCTCAGTTTCCACATTTATAAAAAGAGAATCATGCATCCCCTAGAGGATTGTTTATGAAGATTAAGAGAATGCATGTAAAAACCCCTTGTCCTGGGCCAGATACACAGTGAGCACTGAGAAAACTTGAGTGTCTGTCCCTTAGCTACCCTTTCTAGCTTTCTCAAGTGACAAGGGCTATATAGTAGATGCTCCAGGCACCAGTGCCACTCCCCCTGGGCCCACTTCTGACTTCACTGGCTGCCTGAGGTGTGCTCTAGAATGAGTCCCCCAGAGGGTCCCAGGAGGAACGGAGCTCCAGCTGCCCACAGTGGACAGCAGCTCGGTGACACGGCCTTCCTTCGCTGCCTGTCTCTCGTTCCTTGTGGCATCCTCCCTCCTTCCTCACTCTGGCATTCTGTGCCCACTTCCCAAATAAACTACCCACATCCTTCTCATCCTTCTACCAGGCTTTGCTTTGGACAAGAGTCTAAACCAAGACAGACGCCAACGGCCCAGGCTGCGTTTGCCGCCTTCCTCCTCCTCTCCAGTTCCCATGTACAGTCAGCCACCTCATTCGCGCCTCTTCCCTACTGGGTCTCCAAATGTCAGTTCCTTTTGTTACGTTCATATCTAGACGAGACCACTCTGCTTTTACCTCCCAGGATGTATTCTCTTCTATGATCTTCCTCAAACTCTCAGGGCCTTCCAATTTCATCTCCCTAAGGCAAAAGCTGTGTGTCTCGCTCTGGTCCTTCAGGGTCTGAGCTCTTCATCGTTTTCTAGACTTTCTTTCCTGCTACATTTGTTCTCCGTGAAATCTCCCCGAGCATGACCTGTATTTCCTATAAAATTCCGAATTCCAGCTCCTTTAAACTTTCCTTCTCGACTACCCACCTCTTTCTCAGTATTGCTCCGGGGACAGAGACTTCACGAACGAGAGCCCATCCCCAGCTGGAGCCTGGAGCGTGTGGGGGCGCCACGTTGGCCCTTGGTTCCTGCTAACTACCTCTGAGAGCACAAGAGAAGTCTTTCACTAATCTGGGCCTCTCTAGTTTTACAGGAAAAACAAACAGAAAACCCAGGAGGTGAGCAATATGTTCCCGAGACACTGACTCCAACTCTGTGCATCAGTGCGCGCGCGCACACACGCATCTCTGTCAAATTCTTGACTCACCAATTCAAAGAAACGAGAGAAAAGTGTTTTCAGACCCATAGGAAATAGCGCCAGACCGGCGAAACGAAACGAAACGAAACAAAAACCTGGCCGTAAGAG
>NW_011889110.1:257657-259646 GCF_000151845.1 Pteropus vampyrus | reverse complement strand
TTGAGTTTTGTTTTGTTTTTAGGGGGAGAGAGAGGATACAGGAAGGGGAAGGGAGATGAGCGTTATGGAGACTGTGGCTTTAGATCCCTTATTTTTCTAAAGCCCCTCGTTGGGGCCGCCACTGATTATGCATGTAAACCATCGCACTGTTTATAAAGTCATTAGATGTACCTAATTTTTAAAAATAAGGTTCATGACTGGCTCTGCACGGATATTATTTAAAAGTTGCAGTTATTCCCTCAAACAGCCTCACTGAATTCTAGAACAGTAGCTGACTCAAGTCATATTCTCTCTTCTGTCTGGGGGCTTGTCAAGGCCAGTCTCTTCACCAGATCTGGAGCCCTTTCTCTTTATAAAACAGGTGGCATCTCCTCCAGGGTCTTGCTGTCCAGTTCCCTCTCCTTTTTGTGTTTTTGTTTGTTTGTTTGTTTGTTTGTTTATATAATCTCCTCCTGTTATCTTTCCTGGACTGAAATATACGTTGGTTAAACTCTATTCCTTGCCTCTCTGTAGACAGCATGCCATTTCTTCCCTGCCGTTCATTTTTTCCTTTGCCAAGACTGAGGTTCAGATCTCAGCAATGCAGCTTCTGCTTGGACCACTTCACTTCTTTCCAAGGTCACCAGCAGACTCCTTCCCGCACGTACTTGGCTGATTCTTCCTTTTCACTTTTTCCTCTTAAACTAACATAATGCTGTATGATTACTGTGTTTATCTTTGAAACATCATCAAAATATACTTTTAGTATTTTAAAGTAGTTTTATTTTATTTTATTTTTGTTTATTTATTTATTTATTTTTTGAGAGTGGGGCAACCAGGAATGAAATGCTGATTCTTATTGTAATACATTGTGAAATGCTTCTTGTTATGGGCCAAATTGTGTCCCCGTCCTCAAATTCATATGTCGAAGTCTCTCAGTACTTTAGAATGTAATCGCATTTGGACAAAGACAAAGACGATTCAAAATTACCTAATCAATAATTTAACCATTAACTTGTTGGTAGTTTGAACTTTCCATTTTTGTCAAATAGAGGAAAATCCTTTCAGAAATTTTCACCAAGCCAAATGCAGAAGTTACTTGATACACATGCTTTCCAGTTATGGGCTGGTGTTAAGAGTCATTGGCCTTCTTCTTCAACTATTTTTAGTTGCGAGTTAAACTTATGTGCCCCAATATGTTCTTTCCCTGAAGGGCCTCAAGAATCTGGAAAGGATTAGCTATACTCTAATTTAGGAATAGAGATGGATGGATCCACCTGTGTGCATTTACTGGCAGGAGTCACTGGGGAGGTTGACTAAGTCACTATTTAAGATGATCCATAACAGGTGTCTACAGCTGTTTTAAGAATAAGTACTGTGGTGGCCATGAAAATGGTCTGCTCAGGTCTCCAAGGGCAGCGAGTGGGTACTTAATTGACAGATGGCCCCAGCTGCTGGCTCTGGAATCCTTGGGGCCAAGGCCATGCTTCTGGAATCCTTGGGGCCAAGGCCATGGCTTCTCCTGGTCAGTGATTAAGTGTGACGGGGGTACTAAGCAAGGCCCACTCCTGGGAGACGTGGGGCTCTTCTGAAGGGTGACTTCGGCTGAAGGACTCCCCACTGGCCTTGACAAAGCTCTGTGAGACCTGCACTGCAGTGTGTCAGCCTTTCTTTGCTCTCTCCTTCACATCCATCGCAGTCTTACGGCTCTCCTAACACACCTGATCTCATCTCGGCTTCTGCCTCTTGAAGGACCAGGCTAACACGAGTACTGCTATAATTATATCTCCTAACATTAGAATGCTCAAGTGCATGTATTGAAATTGTGTTGCAGTGGAAGTAAAGAACAGAGCCATCAACTCGAGTTTATAAGACTCACCCACTGCATTTTCACCCTCTAGTACACGTATGATAACCTTTATTCAAAGTATAGCATGGTTCATCTCTAAGTGTGAGTTCCTGCCTGCCTGTTTATTTAAAGCAATGAAGCTAAAGTTTGCTGCTTCTCTT
>NW_011889110.1:245820-257607 GCF_000151845.1 Pteropus vampyrus | reverse complement strand
TACTAAGCAAGGCCCACTCCTGGGAGACGTGGGGCTCTTCTGAAGGGTGACTTCGGCTGAAGGACTCCCCACTGGCCTTGACAAAGCTCTGTGAGACCTGCACTGCAGTGTGTCAGCCTTTCTTTGCTCTCTCCTTCACATCCATCACAGTCTTATGGCTCTCCGAACACACCTGATCTCATCTCGGCTTCTGCCTCTTGAAGGACCAGGCTAACACGAGTACTGCTATAATTATATCTCCTAACATTAGAACGCTCAAGTGCATGTATTGAAATTGTGTTGCAGTGGAAGTAAAGAACAGAGCCATCAACTCGAGTTTATAAGACTCACCCGCTGCATTTTCACCCTCTAGTACACGTATGATAACCTTTATTCAAAGTATAGCATGGTTCATCTCTAAGTGTGAGTTCCTGCCTGCCTGTTTATTTAAAGCAATGAAGCTAAAGTTTGCTGCTTCTCTTAACCGTTGGCCAGCCCTAATTCAGTTATAGAAGCTTTCATGGTCTTCTTTGGTGTATTGGCAAAATTAACCAGGGCCTTTGTTTTCTTTTTGGATCATAAGGATGTAGAACATATGTGGTAGGAGCCAGTAATATTCCAATCACAGAGGATGCCTTGGAACGTATCACTGTCACTCCAGAGATATCCATGCTGGAGCTCTCTTCCTCCAGCAGGGAGCAAGGGAGGGGTCTTCTTACATTCTTAAACCCCTCCCATCCCCAGGTTAGACATGAAGTTTGATTTTGTACTGAAGACTTCAGTTGCTTAGAAGCCAGTAAAACTAACTTCACCCAGGGCTGAGAGCAGATGTTTTTCCTCTGGCTCTGAGAATATTAGACCTGTTGGGAAGGCACACAACAGATCTAGTTTCCTGTAATTGCACCCACACCAGTGTGGTTTATACATCTTCATGCACAGATCCACAAGGGTTGCAGATACCAAAGCCAGAGGGGCTAGTGTGGGGGTTGGGAGACATAGAAGGTCATATCTACAACAAAATTCCCACAAAGAACGTGTCAAAGTTCCTAGTCTTCTGGCACCAGCAATATTATCTTTTTTTTTTTTTTCTGCAAATGTAAATGGTTCTTTCCAAATTTATTTATTCCAAAGTTTCTGTGACATTAAGGTCTTCCTTCTCAAGACTTAACATTGTGTATTGAGAATTGTGATCCAAAGTGTCTTTTAATTTTAACCGAGGTCGAACGAACATCATTCAGCTTGGGAGTGGAGAGAGGATATGGAATGAGAAGCCAAGACTGACTGAATCTAAGTTCCCCACTACTCTCTACACATTTGTTCTGATGGACATCGATACGTAAGACTAAAACTTCCAGCGCTATAAAAATTTATTCAGTTGTTTCCAGATCAGTTCTCTCCATATGAATTTGGAAGCAAATTCATATGGATCCATCAGGCCATTGATGGGGGCCCAGAATTTAGTTTATGGAGTTACGTCTCCATTCAATACCTTTGGCAGAGGCTATAGCATCCACTGAGATGAGCTCCTCTCTCTTCTTAGTCACAGAGAAATTTCAGAGGAGAGAAGCTGCAAAATTTACTGGGAAGTGTGCCTTGACATCTGAGGACAGATTACAAAGTCATGCGTTTCCTTTAGATCAACAGCTCCTATCATAATGTCAAGGTCAGACGTCTGTGATCCAGACTTACATCTGAGAAAGTAGCTATCGACCATTATAGGATGAAACTCACGTCTGTCTTGCTGTTCTCAATATGTCGAGCATAATTTTACCTCTTTTTGCCTTAAATTATCTACATCGTTCGTTCCATCATTTCTTTCAAGAATCTGCTCAAATGTCACCTTATCAGAGGAGCTTTCTTGGGCCCATTGCGCATTCTCTTACCCACGTCCTTGCTTACTCTTATATTCCTTTATAGTGCTTTTTATACCTGATATGTTTATTTGTTCATCTTTATGTTCAAACTGAAAAGCACTTAGAAGGGCAGGTTTCTTATCTTGTATTTCTAGACCCCATAATAGTAATAGCATTGCCATAGGTGTTCAATAAGTGTTTGTTGAACAAATTTTTAGGTGGCCAGACAGCAAGAACAAAAAGAGAAAGTCCATGTTAAAAAAAAAAAAAAGGCTGGAGTTGCCTCTCCCATCCTTATTTACTTTGATGGAGGATGAGGAAGGAGTTTATGGTCTTTTTCCAGGTCCTTGGCCTCTGTTTAAAGCACAGACACTTCACAGATAACAGGACTAGGCATAGGTATAGCCTGCTGTGTATACCTGGGTCTTGGACTACAGGTTGTGTTGAGAAAGGCGGGGCGAGGGGTTCTTCTGTGTCTTTGGGGCCTTTTGTGGACGCTTTGAGTGGTTTTTATATTGTACATGTCATCATTTTGCCTTTCTTCCTATCCTTTCAGTACTGTCTCAGGTCTCAAATTACACCAGATAGTTCTGGCAATCCGCGAAAGCGAATTTTGTGTCAAACTTTAGGTAGTCTGCGCAAAGAAATTTTCGGTACCTGCATGAACGTTTCGTAAATAATTATGTGAGTTCCTATGTAGTGCGGATGAACAGAAGTAACTTCTTAATGGCTCTCAGGCGCACATATTTGTATTAACATAATCCTTGGCTCCTGACAGTCATCACTAGTCAGTGAATGGCTTGTTTTTAATTTACTTTTATTTATTCTATTTCTTTCTCCTATAATGAGCACCTATGAAATCAACTACCCAACATGAGACTAGAACATTGGCAGTTAACTTCAACTGCCCAAGCTTTCCTATCAAATAAATGCTTCTTTAAAAACAAACACAAAAAACCAAACATTTAAATGCACAGGTATCCAAATGCATAAGTAGCATTTCCACAGCTCTCTTGGATTAGCTACGGAATTGTCTGTGTGTTTGTATATAGTTAGAAGATCTCTGAAAAGTTGAGGCTCACCTCCCACCCGCTTCTCTACCAAACTTGGAAGACTGACTCCGGTGACATGAGTCAAAGAAAGAAAGTCATTTCAAAGCGGAAGTCGAGTAGGGTCCAAAATCTTGGAATAAAGCGCATAGGAGTGAAGCAGTCTTGAAAGAAGGGTGTTATTTTTGTCAGCAAAAATAGTCATCACGTAAGGCCATACCTGGTTTGCTATCGGCCTAAGTGCATACGTTCGGTGAGGTTGTGACAATGGGTGGGGACGTTGGTTTAGGGATGAGGTATGTCGGAGATTAATCTTATGAAGAGGAGATAGGAAGCATTTCCAATAAAGGCAGCTGCTGTAGACTGGCTGGAAGGCCAGTACGCATTAGAGAGCCCCAGCTGGCCTTGGGAACTAGATAAAGAAGGAAGAAAAATAGCTGAAAACAGATTACGATCGCAGGCAAAGTGGCAAAGGAGACTAGCAGATGGATAAAAGTCCTCCAACACCACCTGGTCTCATATAAGACTAAAACGTATGAAAATTGTCAAATGAATGGGAGTGCAAGAAAGCTCGCAGCCCCGTATGGTCTTGAAATACTTCCTGGAATAGGGGAATATATGTGCCTTCTTGGGAAAGAATACTAGCTGGCAGTCTTCATGCAATACCTTGTTGTACATTTACTCAACAAATGTTGAAAACTTGCTAGACAATAAGCCCTGTCACCAGACATATGGCGAGATAAGGGGCAGGCTTTGTTTTCTGTGAAACACCTGCAGAAACAGGGCAAAGTGTGTTTGAATAGTTGGAAGATATTAGGTGTGGCTAGAACTAGAGAGTGTTGGGGAGTTAGGATGAGCCTGGACACACTGGGTGGATACAAACACTTGAGGGCATTTTAAACCATTTGAAGGGTTTTGGTTGGACTGTATCTTAGTCAGTAAGAAGCCACTGAAAGATTTTTATTTGAGTTTATTAAAAATTTTTTCAAAGTAATACATGCACAAGGTAAAAAATTAAATAGTACAGAAGAACTTAAAATGAAAAACACAGATCCCCAACCTACCTTTTTAACTAGCCCCATTCCCTAGAAGCAATGCAGTTAACGATTTCTATTTTTAGATCTCCTGTTATCTAAACTTCCTAATATTAAATAATATGTTTGAACAATAATTTCTTGGCTTATTAACTTTACACAATCTTTGATAATACCCCATTACAAAAGATAAGGATTTAACTTACACTACCCCCACCTTTCCTTTGCCTATCCTTTCCCAAATTTTTGATGTCATTTTTAACACTTCTGTTCATTTAATTTATAGCTTTGAACAGTGTACTGATCCTCTAGCTCTTGTTCCATTAACTGCAGACTTTTTTCACCCCCACTTTGATGATATAAGCAGTCCTCCTCTTCCTCTCCCCTCTCTTCCTACAGCTAGCTCTCAGCCTCTTTCTGCTCTCTTTTTCCTTGTCGGGATTACTTACTTTCAACTTCATTTCTAAATAAAAAAATTAAGCCTTTCGTGTTTTGCCTATAGGCTGATCAGAACATCGTATGCCAATAAACAGCATCTGCATTATTTGGGCTACGTAAATATTGTTTATTGAGAGCCACACAGAAGCTAGGACGTTTTCTTCCGTACACAGCTAATGTCATGACTGTGCCACGTGCAGTGTACCTACCGCCAATGTCAAATGGGGTCTTCTTACATCACATGAGTATTTTTTGTTGTTGTTTCATAATTGGGTGTGAATTTCTTGACATGTTTTTGTTTTCTTTTATATTGACTACAGGATCTATGTTCTCCATGTTCTCAAACATCCCGGCGTCTCAATGATACGATCTATGGCACAGAATGCATATTCTTCCTAGAGACCCAGAGACTGTGCGCTCTCATCTGAAATGGGTCTGCTGGATAAAACTCTCTCTCTGGAGTGAGACATACTACTGGATAAGTGTCACTCTGAAGTGATGCTTCCTGGGCAAGGTTCATCATTTTCTAAATTCTGCTTCTTCTTTCCTGGTTCTCACCCTCATTTTGCTGGAGAACTTCCTCAAGGTGCTTTCTCAGTAAGGGTGCAAAGGAGGTAGACTTTCTGAAAACTTACATGTCAGAAAATGTCTTTATTTTGGCTTGACCCTTGACAGTTTGGCTTGCTATGGAATCCTGGATAAAAAATTTGTAAGATATTTGAAGACACTGCTCCATTGGCTTCTAGCTTTCAGTGTTGCTGATGAAAAATCTGCTGCCGGTCTATTTCTTATCTCTTTTTAGTTAAATACGATGACCTAATTTTATTTTCTCTCTGGGCACTTTCAATGTCTTCTATCTTTAACATTCCAAAAATTCACAAGATTGTGTCTCAAAATGTAGGTTTTATTGAGGCCCCCTCATTCTGGAGACTTAGATCTTTCTGTTCATTTTTCTTTTCTTAACCTATATTTTGTTTTCTCTTCCAGAAACTTCTAATGGTTAGATATTGATTGTCTATGTCTCTTTCCTTTCTTCCTATTTTCTTCTATTTCTTTTTGCTCTATACCTAGGGAAATTCTCTCAACTTTATTTTCTAGCATGTTTACTGAATTTTTTGGCAGTCTTATTTCATTTTCAAAGGCTCTTTTTATTCTCAGAGTTTTCCCTCTGGTTTTCATCTTACAAATACACCTCAGCTCTCTCTGAAGATATAGCTAGATTTTTAAGTTATTTATTTTTTTTTCCATTTTAACTTTGTTTCTTCCAGAATTTGTTGTGTTTTTCAAATCTCCTAATTCTAATTGGTAATTTTTTCTTACACGTTTCTCCTCTGGTATTTCCTCTCACCTGCCCACCCCGTCATGCCCAACGTCTGGGAGTTTCTAGCTGACCATTGCATTTAAGAATCACTATAACTGCTGACTTTTACCGGAGTTGGTGTGGTTTTCCTCTGTCATCCTATGGCTCAATCTGATTTTCCACGAAGCCTCTTCAGTGACTGAAAGCACTTGGTTACTTGAGTGGGGGGGTGGGTCTCGACCGTCGGTAGAGAATTGGCTGACAGGTTGGGGGCTCACTTATTTCCACAAAAAGAGAAACTTTATTTTGGCGCACCAACTCCTACCTCTCCTCAGGTAGTTTGTTCAGTTCCTTTATATAAACGACAACGACGATGACAACGACGACAACGACAAACAGTAACAACAGATTTTTCACTGGTAGCAAGAGCTGGCTGCCTGTGTTCGGTGCACAAGAATGGGATGGGGCTCAATTTTACAACTGGCATGGACAGACTTTTTAGGTGCCCAAGTCTCTCGGGGGTTGGGTCGTTCAGATCAGCTTATACTGTCTGAAGGGTACCTTCACTCTCTCATTCTTTTTCATGCTCCACCAACTTTCTCTCTTCCAGAAATGTGTTGAGGTCCTCTTCGTTTATAACCGAATGCCTTCCGTTTTCTTTGTCGAGAGGTTTCTTTTGTATTTCTTGACTTCCGTTTCAGTGGGGCCTGGGGAGGGAGGGAATGCAAACTTACACGTTCAGTACATCATCTTAAAGTCCAAGTCCCACTGGAAGCTTATTTAGATAGGTGGGGTGACATAGATAACTTCATATTTTTAAAATATCCCGGGGGCCGTACTGCTGAAATGGATTCAAGAGGGAGGACATGGATATAAATATTATTCTAGATGACCGAGGATCTAATTTCCTTTCTGAGAACATGCAGCGTCTGGGGCTTCTGGGAGTCAGGCACTGTACCAAAATAACCCAATTATTCAAAATCCAATAAGCTAGTAGGATGCTTTCATGGTGCCCTGGAGGGAATGACTGAAACCTGAATAACCGGGAACCCACAAGCACTTTGGGAGCCTACCTCAAATTCTTCCTTTCAACTGGAATTTAGGATAGACAAAGGGACTTTTTGTTGAGATAAAAATAGATGAAGGGTAAGTATAAGCAGCCAAACTGCTGGCAAGTAGGGACATAAAGGCCCTTTTGTTTGCTGGTTGGTTTCTTCATTTACTCATGGATTTGGTTATTTCAGGCACTGGAGTTACTAACACCCATGCTGTAATCAGAATGCCAGGTTCAAATCCCAGGTCTACCACTTGTTAGCAGTGTAGCCTTAGGCACTTTACTTGATTGCCATAAAATTCAGTTCACTCATTCCTAAAAAGGGATCCATAAGTTTCCATTTCATAAAATTATTGTGAAGATTAAGTGAAACAATCTATATAAAGGAACCAGTACAATACTTGGCATATACTCAACACCTCATTAAATGACAGCAATTATTTTAAAGGTTGAACAAATATTCAACATCTATGTTTAAATCACCTAGGTGATAGATATTTGTGAAATAAGGGAACATAATTTTATGATTGAAAAATGACATGATAAAGGAATCCAAAGAAAAACATTATCTAGGTCAAATCTTATTGTCTATGAATCCGCCCAATATCCAACAAAGCAAATAAAAGTGTATTAAAAGGACTAAATAAAAAGAAGTGAGCTAAAGGAAAACTGCTTGAATATACACAACATGAATCCTACAGCCCCACCTCTAGCTGAAGCTACAAAGTAGTGGGAGGTTCTGATTATGATTAGAAGACAATTTAAGAAAATCTTTGAATGTGTTGTAATTAAACGAAATTTGATTCAGCTATATCTACTTATCTTGTTCCAAAGTAAAGGTTTCTGTATGTGTGTGGACTTTAACTGCCCAACTGGTAAGTCAGTCTTGATAGTGATAGAAACCTGTGTTTCTATGGAAATGTAAACACCATCACTGAGCTGGATGCCCACTGTTTGCTAAAGACAAGCACGCTCATGGAATTGTTCTGGTTTTTCAAGCGTCTTCTACTCTTAATTAAAGAAGGAATTTTACCTGAAGAATGGAATGAATAAAGAGACCAGACCCTAAGTAGCTTTTAACACCCTGTGAGTTTAAAGTTCTTCCTTTAGATCATAAAGCAATGTACCAGAACCCTTTCAGAGGCTGGTATGTGATGTGTAGGATGGCACAAGATTAATTACACTGCATCTGTAAAAGCCATTTAAAAGTGAAGTCTAGTTGTAAAATGAAGTTGTGTTAATTAAATAATGACAGCTGACATTTTCTCAGTATCCAACTGCCAGGTACTGTTCTGAATACTTTCAGAGGCACTAAAATTTAATCCTCACGATAATCCCAAGAAATAGATCCCATTTTACAGATGAGGAAATCGAGTCACAGAGAGGTTGAGGAACTTGCCCAGAGTCACACAAGAAACGAGTGAAAGAACCAGGATTTGGATGTGGAGAGTCAACTGTGACAAATGACGACCTTAACCTCGAGGTTATGGGAAGGAGTCAGCTCACTATTCTGCGGACCAGCATAAAATAAAGCGGCCCCCTGGACAGTATGTGCTGTATTCATGAAGCTCTTCAGGGTTATTGAACTGAGTCCTCACAACCCTCTGTGGGTTTTTGTCCTCATCTCTCACACAAAGAAATGGGAACACAGAGATAAAATAACTTTCCCAAGAGCCTACCCTAGCTATGGGCTCTTTCTATTTCACCGGATTGCTTTTCAAGCTCTTTGAAAACTACCCAAGACACAAAGTATGTGAGTCATTAGGGAGCTGTCTGGTTATCATGGTAAACTTGTGTTTCAGCTGGGTGCTATGGTCAGAGTTTTTAGAATAACTTATCGAAAATAAAAGCCCAGAGTCCACAGGATGTCAGAATGAGAACCACCCTCTATGGGTGATGGCCCGTGACGGTGAACTGAGGCTGGCACAGACACAGGGGCCAAATCTCTCAGAACTGGGCCACATAGGGTCAGGAGGGAAAATGATAGCTGAGAGCAGAAGCATAAAACTCATCGACAGAAGGCCTTGCTGATTACGCTTCTGATTATGCTGTTTTGCTGTGTTCTGAACCCACTCCCTAGAAACAGGACTAGGCAATTAGATTAGGGCCAGTGAGCTGAGAGGACAAGGCTAGGGCCCTAAGAGACAGAGGCCGAGGAGTGAATCCCCATCTCTGCCTACCTCCCCAAACCTCTCTACCTGCCACCTCGCTGGGCACTCCTTACATCTGTGTGAGGAGGTATAATTTCATAATATTTTCCTTCCATTCGGGCAGATAGGCAAGGCTGGTTGCCACTTCCTTCTGGATCGGCCAGGCCCAGGCCTCAAAGAAGGGAGCCAGATTCTTCTGCACTTGGTGGGAGAACATCTTCACCCACAGATTCATCTTGTCAACGTTGTCTGTGGGCAAGTTGGTCTGGTTCCGATACTCGGTGAAGAGGCGGATGAATGGCTCCCAACCAAAGGCCTCCTGCAGCTGGAAAGAGAAAGAAGAGGCGGGATGGGACAGCTGGTCGACAAGACCAGCCCTCTAAGAAATGAACTTAATGCGCTTCGCCCCTTAAAGGCTAGTTTTGTGTCTATCACTGAGACCCTGTCTCCTGTCTCACCGGCGGGCCTCAGGCCCTGCTCTCTCATATTCTAATCTGAAGAAGGGCCTCGGAGCTAGCCCAGCGCTTAGCACAAAGCAGACGCTCGATGAGTGGTGGCTGTGGTAATAATATCTATAATGATTATCATTTCATTTATCGCCAATATCTTCATATGATTATTATCATATAATGATCGTTATCAGTATTTATCATCATCCTGAAAATGGTGATAGGATATTACATAGGACTTAACGCGGGCTGAAGTGAATAAATTCTCATGTCTTTCACAGTTGCAAAGTTAAACTCCAATACGTGGGGAACACCCGGCCCTATCCTGACACAATCCTCGTTACTCATAGGTCTGTGTTAATTTGCAAGGCTACTGAAATGGCCTTTAAGGGGAAAAAAGTGAGTCCGGTAGAAACAGAAGACTATATATATAGTCTAAGTAGCTAGAATTAAGAGTAAGTGTAATTTTAGAAAAAGGCGGCTGTCCTGAGGCCACTGGAAATAGCGTGTGTGAAGCTGGGTTACAGAGCGTTAGAGTTCAAAGGGGCATTAACAGTTCCCTAGACGACCTCGACTTTATTTCACAGAGGAGGAACTGCTGTCTCTGGGGTGAAGTGGCCCCAAAGACAAGTCTAAGTCGAGTCTCCTGGCAGTTTCGTTGTCATTCTCGTGGCAGTGGGGATGAACCAAGAGGAACCGAGGCAGGTGAGGGGACCAGAATAGAGTGTGCCTGGCCCGTGACTGAGATCCAGAATCCTGGATGATGAACCTCCACAGTGAGCTGGGAACTGACCGGGGACTCGGGGGCGGGGCCTGGGGTGCCGAACAACAGTTCAAGGCAAAGGCACATCCAGGCCCATGAGGAATCTCGGATTGCCTATAAGGTGGAAACTGGGGCCCAGCCGAGTCTTAATGAGAAGATGGTACACTCATCGAAGGAAAAAAAGTCGGCCCTATCCCATGTGGCCGTGTTGGGGCAGAGGTTGTTTGGTTTCAGACGGCTGTTAAATAGCATAGTTTGGCCTCCACCTCCAGTGTGTCTGGGTCTAAAGCCAGTGACAGTAACTATACTCATAACGCTGCATGTGCCTCTGCCATGTTTTCACCTTTCTTGGTGCCTTCTATTCTCAAGAATCTTTTCAAACATGGGGTTGGGGGTGGGGGTGGGGTGGGGTGGGGTGGCTGAAGCAATTAAGTCTGCCTTAGGGTCTTGCAGAGTGATATGCTGAGATGCATCATCAAACAGGACTCTGTCAGGGTGTCTGAGGCCTAGTGTGAGAGATGGGTATAGTGAGAGGTCTCCTGGGTTACTAGGATGTCACCTAACAATGATGCTCTGGCGGTCCCCACAGGAGGGGAAAGCCCGTCACCCTCCATGCTTGCCCATTACCTGTAAGTACGTTTCCAGCGCTGTCCACGCATTCCAGTTTTTCACATTGGGACCCTTGCCCAGGTAGATTCTGACTCTCTTCTCCCGAACTGGGGGCCACAGAGCAATATTGGCACGGCTCCGAGGAATGCCCAAGACCGTCTCGTGCACATACACACACCACAGGTTGCAGGTGGCCTCGGTGGTGTGCGGCGGGAACTCCCACTCCTGCCGCTGCTGGTTGCGGCCGAGCTCGTGCACGGGGCCCCACAGCCCCTTGGTCCTGATGAGCTTCTCATTGATGAGCTCCTGCACCGACTCCAGATGGCACATGATGGGGTACCCTGCGTGCATCCAGCCTGGGAGACACAGGAGGGAGGAAGAGGGGGTTAGAGTACTTCCTACCCATCTGCAAAATCCTTCTCTGTATTGTAGCTCTCCAAATCCCCAGGAGCCCTGATGACTTGCAGAACCTCAAAATGCTCAGAAGGGCAACCCAAACCCAGACCCTCTGGGGCCTGCCTCCTCACCCTCTCATTCTCTAATGCCTTCCCTCACTCCGACCCGAGAGCGTGGCTACAGGCGGTGATGCAGGTTACAAATTGCGGTTCATGCTACTATTCGATTTTTCTGTTTTTATGAGAGTGCCCTGTTCATGTGAACCTGTGTCATTATACTCTTCTCTCAAAATTAAGAAATCGTTGAGGGTGGTGCCCTTTCTCATTATTTAGATGTGGAATTGCCTGCATTTGCATTACTTTAGAGCGGTCATCTATGTAAGCCAAGAAAACTAGGGTCTATAACAATGTCCATGGTTCTCAAAATTTTATAGGTTCCTCACCCCAGTTCTTTAGACCTCTTGGCTCACTGGTAAAACGCCATCGAAATATCCCTTTAAATGTCTTCCTCAGTGTCTACTGAAGGCGCACACACACGTTACTTAACCATTCCATAACTGTTGGACACCTAGGTAGTTTCCAACTTTTTTTTATGGGAGGAAGTGGCTGAGTCTATGTTTTTTTAAATCCATTTTTTCCCCTTTCATTTAAATGGCAAGGATTACATCTGATAAATTTTGCTAGAAAAACATTTTTACTCTGCTGGCTGCCCAC
>NW_011889110.1:241347-244055 GCF_000151845.1 Pteropus vampyrus | reverse complement strand
ATCAGCCAACGAGCTATTCTGTACCTTAGCTGCCTCCTCCTTAAAATGGGTGTAAAAGTACACACCCTGACCGCCGACAGGGTTGTTATGAGGGTCAAGTTAAGATGCCGACCGTGAAGGCCAGGACATTCGGGTTCCGTGTTTCGTGGGGAGATGGGGCATGCATGGCCTTACCTTCAGGTCAGCAGAGGCAGCGGCTTCAGGCAGTGAGACCTCTATAATCTGCCTTCCAGGGATGTACAGCCCGGTGCTCATCCAGCAGTATCTGGTGCCTGCCAGGAGCGCAGAAAGACAGACGTCAGTCCTCCTCCATGATCTTACCTCTGTGCGGCATCTCCGCGGCCCCTTCCTGGGCTCTGCACACCTCACCCTGTCCACGCTGCCCTGACTCGACCACTGCAAACGTTACCTACCCCCCGACCCCCGTCTCCTTGCAAGTGCATGGCTAAGAGTGGAGGGGGCTTTCTGGAGGAGATCAGGTCACTGAAGTCATCATGCCCTGGTCCCCCAGGCCCCCGACACTGAGCTCCCACCCCTCATTCTGTACCTGGATTGTTGCAGTTGACCTCGACGGTGATAGGCGACTCCGAGGGGCGCAGATAGGGGCTGCTGTACATATCTTCAATTTCTGGGACTAACAGCGAGAGGTCACTTCCGGAGTGGGCCAGCCCAGTGGCCAGGGACAGCATGGCGCCCCTGCAGCAGTCATTGATGACGGGGTTCTCCCGGGTCGCTACCGGCAGCCGGTACCGGCTGAGCAGCTTCCTCAGGAGCCGATGCACAGATGTGTAGGCCGGGATCTCCTCCGCGGGGATCTGCAGGAAGGCCGCGCCATCCGGCCCCAGCTTGGCCAGCCAGCCCTTTTCCACGTTCCCTCTCTTCCTGCCCATTATCACCTGGAACTCGGCCAGGGTGGAGCGGAAGTGATAGGTCCTGATTCCTGCTTTCGGAGTACGGAAGGGCCCTGGGTTGAGGCTCTGGCTCGTGATGCTGATGCCGAAAGGGTTAAGGAGGAGGTTACCCGGGAACCGAGCCAGAGGGGACACCCCGGGGTTTTTGAAGGCCCACCACCAGGCCTGGGCTCCAACGAACAGTCCCCCGCCCTCGGCTACGAACTCCTGCAGCTCCTTGACTCCCACGTCACTCACGGGCTCAAAGCAGTACACACTCGCCTCGCTGGTCAGATGGGGCTCGATGCTGGTGTCTATGCCCCCCACCGCGAGCAGGCCGCTCAGTGTCCTCAGTTCTGTCTGCACCACGATCTTGCCTCGGCGGCCCGCGTCCAGCCAGCGCACAGCATTGAGCAGAAAGGGGCCCAGTTTACTCACGGTGAATAACACCTTGTGGCCCATCACGACCACCCGGCCCCGCCCATAGCGGGCGGCGGCTATGACACAGCCGTGGTAGGAATCTAAGCCCAGGGGAAAGGCCAGGGCCCCGTGCACCAGCAGCTGGGACGGGAAACAATCGGAGTTGCTGATGTCCAGCTCCGAAATGCCGTGCAGGAGCTCCTCTCTGTCCTCGGAGAGGTCGTCCTCACAGCTGCAAAAGACACACAGGTTCTGTTAAAGAACGGGCTCGGCATGAAGCTCTTGGCACAGTGCCAGGTATACCCCGAGGGTCAGCTTTGCTACCATGACCTTTGAAGTTCGTACAGGGAGCTGGGAGAACAAAGAGGGCAGGTCTCACCCCCTCCACGCTGCCTCGACTCGACTACTGCCAAGGGAAGACAGGGGGGCTGGGCGTGAATTCTGCTCTGCTCATTGTCCGCCTTCAAATTCTCTGAAGGAGAGCTCGAAGGACGCCTTGCTGTGTTTGCCAACACTACATGTTAAATAGTCTGGATTTAAGTATTAAAAGTGCCCTTTAAGCATTATATAAAGAACTGAGTGGGAAATTGTGTTTTCATCCTTATAAGGAATCTTGTTTATAAATTTCATGCAGCTCATTTTCTGTAGATGAGCTCAACGGACAGCTGAGTTCATGGTGAAGACTCCCTATTGTGTCAGAAGGTGAGCCAGGGAGCTGAGTGACCTCAACTCTTGCTAGACTTTCCTGCTACTTGAACCCAAGAGGATGGACTGTCTGCACCCAGCACTCCACGCATTCACTGCCTGCCCACAGCAGTGACGCATATCCACGCTGTGAGGTTCTTCTCAGCACTATCTGTTCCTGTCTGTGCTAACAGACCTCAGGACACCCCTAAGCTCAAAAAGGGAGACACAGCCCTGGATGCCCAGCGGGTAATAGGAGATAAGGCGTAGAGCGACGTCTGTAAGCGTGAGCCCCCAGAGCTGGTTATGCCACTTGTGTTAGGTAAAGCTGTGCAACCGTGTGGTCAGCAGGGAGCTGCAAGGAGACACTGAGAAATGGCGGTCAGGCAGACAGCAGCCGACCTAGAGTATCTGTTTGGCTGAGAGAACTCTAACCAACTGATGTGCCTGAAGATAAAGGGTTCATCCTACTAGATGACTCCTGCTCCGTGAGGAACTAATCATTATATTCAACGAGCTCGTCCTGCTCTGACTCCAGGTTTATCAAGCAACCTGGTGATTATGACCTTGCTTCTGATGATCATCTGCCTAAAGAAAGAAGTCATTGGCCAGGCCAACCAGAATATTCTAGTTTTGTGACATTTCTATTATTCAAGAAATATCTTGGACAGCCTAGCTTTGATTTGGTGATTCTAAAATTTAAAAAAAAAAAAA
>NW_011889110.1:232063-241297 GCF_000151845.1 Pteropus vampyrus | reverse complement strand
ATTGTGTCAGAAGGTGAGCCAGGGAGCTGAGTGACCTCAACTCTTGCTAGACTTTCCTGCTACTTGAACCCAAGAGGATGGACTGTCTGCACCCAGCACTCCACGCATTCACTGCCTGCCCACAGCAGTGACGCATATCCACGCTGTGAGGTTCTTCTCAGCACTATCTGTTCCTGTCTGTGCTAACAGACCTCAGGACACCCCTAAGCTCAAAAAGGGAGACACAGGCCTGGATGCCCAGCGGGTAATAGGAGATAAGGCGTAGAGCGACGTCTGTAAGTGTGAGCCCCCAGAGCTGGTTATGCCACTTGTGTTAGGTAAAGCTGTGCAACCGTGTGGTCAGCAGGGAGCTGCAGGGAGACACTGAGAAATGGCGGTCAGGCAGACAGCAGCCGACTTAGAGTATCTGTTTGGCTGAGAGAACTCTAACCAACTGATGTGCCTGAAGATAAAGGGTTCATCCTACTAGATGACTCCTGCTCCGTGAGGAACTAATCATTATATTCAACGAGCTCGTCCTGCTCTGACTCCAGGTTTATCAAGCAACCTGGTGATTATGACCTTGCTTCTGATGATCATCTGCCTAAAGAAAGAAGTCATTGGCCAGGCCAACCAGAATATTCTAGTTTTGTGACATTTCTATTATTCAAGAAATATCTTGGACAGCCTAGCTTTGATTTGGTGATTCTAAAATTTAAAAAAAAAAAAAATTCATTAAAAAATTTTAGTGCTTTAAAAACGTATATAAAATGAAATGGAAAATGTGTTTTAATTCTTAAAATGAGCTCTGTTTATAAATATCATGCAGATAACTGTTTTCCAAATGAAGTCAGTGAGGAAGTAGGATACTGTTTTAAATTAATATGTTGGCATCAAGGTTTATATACTATCTTATTACGACAAGATGAGTGATACAGAATGTGCAAAGTTGAAACCCAGATCCAGACATTAGTTGAGTCGCTAGCCCTTCATCTAGACAAGGACTCTAGGTGACGTCCTGCTCATGCTGAGCCAGGGGGCACCCTCAGAGACACACCTATCTGTTATTTCCAACAGCCATGGCTAATATGCAGAGGGAGATAAATAACTGATCCATCAACTGAAAAAGTTTGGATTGGACTTTTACTTCTCTTTCCCGTTTTCTTCTTAAAACAAAAGTTATTAATATACGAATAAATCCATGATAGCACTGGATTTCGAGAAGGGTACAATCGGCAAACTAGGACAGCGAGAAATATGCAGTCAATATAAATTAAATGGAATCAGATTGATCAGAAACTCATGACAACAAGAGAATCTGTAACTGCATAAATGTGAAAGAGAAGCTTAAGAAAACGAAAGGAACAAGGATTATGGTTTGTCCTGAGAAACTACACTTCAGTAACCAATAACGATCCATCTAGAATTTCACCACCACCTGACATTTAAATAAACATGAATCACCAAATATTTGATAAAAATTAACAGCATGAAAGAGTAATGCTAAACTGAACAGAGAAAACCAGCTCCTGAGAAAACGACAGTGATAAATGGAGAAGAAAGTCCTAAATAAATATTGTGCATCACTGGAGAGTTTTGAGATCTCTCTCTCAGTCTCCCACAAAAAAAGCGGGGGAGGGCACGGACAGGCTGCTGTAAAAAGTTGCTAATTAGAATAAAAATATAATTGCCAAACAATCTCAATTTTAATTGAGAAAATAAGTCTTGACGTAGATGAACACTGTAAAGAAGCCAACGGGAAAATTGAATTAAGTGATTCTTCCAAACAGCAATACTAAAGGACAAAAAGATAAATATCATCACAAAAAAGTTTAGAGATAATGAAGGAAAAATCAAAAGAGCTAACATTTCTCAGCTATCAGACTGACAAAAGTTCAGAAATCTGGCAGCTGTTCTGTTGGATATCTGTGGGCAGACAGACATTCTCTTAATTGCTGGCGGGAATGACAAGTGGTAGAAGCCAATGTGGAGAGGCACTTGGCAATTGCTAACAAAAGTGTACGTACCTTCACTCTCTGACCTAGCAATTCCATCTCTCAAATATTACCCAAAAGGCACAGCTCCAATAAGGTGAAAACACATCGCACAGAATTAGCCATTGCAACATTACTTATAAGAGCAAAATACTGGGAATAATGTGAATGCTCATACATTAGAGATTGGTTGAGTCAACCAGGGTACATTCGCACAGCAGAGTGGAATGCAGCTATGGAAAAATAATATAGGAGATTTCTAAATTTTGTCAAAGAATGATTGCCAAGATATATTAATTGAAAAAAGCAAGGTGCAAGAGAATATTTATAGTACGCTACCTTTAATTTGGGAACAATATGTATCTGCACACATACAGGTTGCAAAAAGAAAAACGGAAGGAATAATCAAGAAACTATGTAACTGGTTACCATACAAGAGTGGGGACAGATTACAAACAGTCGGGAAGGGAATAAGACTTTTCTTATTACACTTGTTTAAGTGGCTTTGAGGCTTTAACCATGTCAACTAAATAAAACTATTTTTTTTTAGAGCAGTTTAAGGTTCACAGCAAAACTGAGGGGAAGGTACAGAGATTCCCCATATACCCTTGGCCCCCACATATGCATAGCCTCCCCCACTGTCAACATCCCTGACCAGATTGGTACATTTGTTGCACCTGATGAACCTATGATAGCACATCATTACTTTAAGTCCACAGTTTACATTAGGGTTCATTCCTATTGTTGTACGTTCTATGGGTTTGGACAAATGTATACAGTTATGACATATATCCATTGTTCTGGTATCATATGGAGTATTTTCACTGCCTTAAAAATCCTCTGTGCTCTGCCTAGTCATCCTCCCATCTCATCCCGCACTGATCTTTTTACTGTCTCCATAGTTTTGCTTTTTCCAGGATGTCACCTAGTTGGAATCATATACTTAACCTTGCATATTTAAGGTTCCTCCACGTCTTCTCATGGCTTGACAGTTCGTTTCTTTTCTTAGCACTGGATATTTCATTGTCTGGTTGGACCACAGTTCGCTTACCCATTCACCTACTGAAAGGCGCCTTGGCTGCTTCCATAGTTTTTCAATTATGAATAACGCTGCTATAAACATCCATGTGCAAATTTTTCTGTGGACAGAAGTTTTCAACCCCTTTGGGTAAATAGTGTGACGGCCAAATCATATGGTTGAGAGCATGTTTAGTTTTATAAAAAAATTGCTAAACTATCTTCCAAAGTGGCTATACCATTTTGCATCCCCAGCAGCAACGAATGGCAGTTCCTGGTTCTCCACATCCTCACCAGCATGTGTTGTCGGTGTTTCAGATTTTGGCCATTCTAATAGGTGTGTAGCAGTATCTCGTTGTTTTTGCATACTCTTGAGGACATATGATGTGGCGCTTCTTTCCATACGCTTATGTGCCATCTGTATGTATTCTCTGGTGAAGTGTTTTTTAAGGTCGCTGGACCATTTTTAAATCAGATTGTTTTCTTATTGTTGAGTTTTAAGAGTTCTTTGTATATTTTGGATAATAATCCTTTATTACACGTCTTTTGCAAATATTTCCTTCCAGTCTGGGTTGCTTTCTCATTCTCTAGGCACTGTCTTTTGCAGAGCAGAAGTTTTTAATTTTAATGAAGTCCAGCCTATCAATTATTTCATGGACTGTGCCTTTGGTGTTGGATCTATAAAGTCACAGCCATAGTCAAGGTCATCTAGGTTTTCTCCTATGTTATCTTCTAGAAGTCTTTTTTATAGTTTCGTGTTTTACATTTAGCTCCATGATCTATTTTGAGTTGATTTTTTGTGAAGGGTGTAAGGTCTAGGTCTAGATTCATTCTTTTGCATGTGGATGTCCAGTTATTCCAGCACTATTTGTTGAAAAGACTGCCTTTGCTCCATTTTAGTGTCTTTGCTCCTTTGTCAAAGATCAGATGACTACATGTACATGGGTCTATTTCTGGGCTTTTTCTTCTGTTCGGCGGGTCTATTTGTCTGTTCCTTCGCCAATACCACACTCGCTTGGTTACTGTAGCTTTGCAGTAATTCTTGAAGTTGGGTAGTTGTCAGTCTTCCAGCTTTGTTTTCCCTCAATATTGTGTTAAACATGCCGATTTTAAAAAATCAGCTTCACTGACATGTGATAAAAGTCATCTACTTAATGTGTACATCTTGATGAGTTTTTGCTACATTTATAACTTGTATAATCACAATAAAAATATATAACCTTTCCATAACTGTAAAAAGCTACCCCTTGCCCCATTCCAGCTCTCAGGCAACTACTGATGTGGTTGCTTTCAGTATCCATTAGATTAGCCTCTTCTAAAGTTTCATGTAAATGTAATAATAAAATATGTACTCTGGTGCTTGGTTTCTTCCACGTGGAATAGTTTTGTGAGAGGCACCCACGTCGTTGGGCCTGTCGGTTGTTCATCCTCTTTCACTGCCGTGCAGTCGGCCGCTGTGTGGATGCATCCCACTTCGTTCACCTGTCCATCTGTTCATGGTCACCTGTGTAGCTTCCAATTTGGGGCTTGCTGCCGTGAATGTTCACGTACGTGTTTCTGTGTGGACGTATTTTCATTTCTTTAGGACACTCAGGGATGAAATGGCTGGGTGGTATGATAAGTGTAGGTTTAACTTTACAAGAAATTGCCAAACCATTTTCCAAAGTGGTTGTATCATTTTACATTCCCAGCAGCAATGCATGAGAGTTCCAGCTGTTCCACATTCATGCCAACGCTTGGTTTGTGAGTCTTAATTTTAGCCATTCCGGTGGGGGTGTGGAGTAGCTAAGTGTGATTTTAATTTGCATTTCTCTGATGATGAATGATGTCGAAAATCTTTTCATGGACTTACTGGCCTTTCCTACATCATCTTCTGTGAAGTGTGTTAAAATATTTTGCCCTTTTATTTATTTTTGTACTTTGTCTGTATCTTACTGAGATGTAAGAGAGTTCTCTATGTATTCTGAATGCAAGTCTACTGTCAGATATAAGTACTGCAAAAATTTTTTCCAGTGTGTGGTTTGCCTTTTTGTTTTAATACTGTATATTGAACTGCAGGAGTTATTATTATTATTTTTTTTTGATAAAGTTCGATTTATCAATCTTTTCCTCTTATGACTCATGTACTTTCTGTGTCCTATCTAGGCAATCTTTGCCAACCTCAGAGTCACAGATATTTTTTCCTGTGCATCCACTTAGAAGTTTTAAAATTTTAACTTCTGTGTGTAAGTCTAGATCTATTTTTAATTATTTTTTTATATGAATGGGATAAACTTCAAGATTCACGATTTTTCCCCCCATAAGTGTTCCAGAATCATCTGTTGAAAAAATTCTCTTTTCCTCATTGAATTACCATGGCACCTTTGGCAAAAAATGATTGAGCATAAATCTGTGGGTCTATTTCTGAACTATCTACTCTGTTTCATTCATCTGTATGTCTATCCTTATGCCAAAACCACAGTGTTTTGATTAGCTTTCTAGTAAGTCTTGAAATTAGGTTATGTTAGTACTCTTCATTTGCTTGTAATTTAAGAATCAATTTGAACTATGCTTGGGATTGCACTGAGTCTATATGTCAATTGGGGAAAATCTTAAAAATATCAAGTGTTTTGATCCATCAATATGGTATATTTCTCCATTTCTTTAGGTTTTATTTAATTTCTCAGTAATGTTTTGTAGTTTTCAGCATACAGTGCTCATAACATATTTTGTTATACTTATTTATCTTTCATGATTTTGAGTCCTGTGTTAGATGATACTGTATTTTAATTCCAATGACAACTTTTTGGCTGCTAGTATATAAAAATAAAATTGATTTTTGTATATTGACCTTGTAGCCTGCAACCTTGCTAAACTCAGTTATTGAGCTTTTTATAGATTAAAGCAAATTTTACACAAAGGGTCGTGTTTTTTGCAAATAAACATACGTTTAGTTCTTAATTTTTAATCTCTATGCCTTCTTTTCCTTGTCTTATTGCACTGGCTAGGACCTCTAGTACAATGTGGAGTAAAAGCAGCGAGAGCAGGTCGGTATCCGTCCTTGCCTTGTTCTTAACCTTAGGGTCTATCGCCAGGGATATTGTTCTGTAGTTTTCTTGCAATGTCTTTCTCTGGTTTTGGTATCAGAGAAATACTGGTTTTTAAATCAAGACGCAAAAACTTTCCTCCTCTCCTATTTTCTGGAAGAGTTCATGTAGGGTTAGTATTATTTGTTCCTTGAATGTCTGATAAAATTCATCAGTGATGCTACTTGAGCCTGGAGTTTGTTTGTTTGTTTTGGTGGGGGGGGGGCTTCTTTTTTATTTTTTATTTCTTTGCATCATTGTTGATTTTAAATAAAATTTTTATTTTAAAATAAAAAGTATGAAAGTTGCCAATATAGTACAAAGAATTCCTATATACCTTTAACCTGGTTTCCCTAATGTTAACATGTTATATGATCATAGTACATTTGTTAACACTAAGAAGTTAGCATTGGTAAAATACTATTAACTAAACTCCAGACTTTGTGCAAATTTCACCAGTTTTCCCACTAATGTTTTCTAGGATCTTATCTAGGCTACTATGTTGCATTTCGTATTGAAATGTTTTTAATTACAGTTCAACTCATTTAACACTTATTTTCTGTTTCGTCTTATGTCAAGTTTAGTAGTTTTCAGGAAATTTGTCCATTTCATCTGTCAAATATATTGCCATAAACCTGTAATCTTCCCTTATTATCCTTTTAATGTCTATCGGATCTGTATTAATGTCCCTTATTCCATTCCTGGAATTTGTAATTTGTGTCATCTCTTGTATCATTTTTATTTTTTTTCTGACTAACCAGCTTTTGGTTTTGTTTTTTCTACTATTTTTCTCTTTCCGATTTCGTTTCTCCTTTCATCTTTATTATCTTCTTATTCCTTCCAAATATTTTGGGTTTTATTTGATTTTCCTTTCTTTAGCTTCTTGATGTAGAAACTTAGGACACTGAGTTGAAATTTTCACTTTTCTAATAAAAGCATTTAAATTTCCCTCTAAGCACTGTTTTAACTGCAGTTCAGAAATTTTGACATATTGTTTTCATTTTTATTCAGTTCAAAATATTTTCTAATTTCCTACATAATTTATTTACTTAGAGTATTCGTGTTTTTTAAATTATAAATATTGAGATATTCCAGATCTGTTAATGTTATTGATTTCTAATTTAATACCATTGTGATCAGAACATACTATGTATGATTTCAAACCTTTTAATTTTGTTGAGACATTTTATGGTACAACATATAGTCTTGCTTCATAGATGTTTTGTGTGCACTTAAAAAGAATATGCATTCTGCTGTCATAACCATGCTAATAGTTTGCCCATTCAAAAATTAAAATTAAAACAACAAATATGAGGGAAAACTCTAAACAAAAATAAGGCCAAATGAAAAAAAAAATCTAAGTAATTTTTGAACAGAGTACTTAAACTTTCTATGCTTCATGTAGTATATTCAGAGAACAACCAAAACAAAAAAAAAGACTACAAAAAAATTTGATCTTAACTTTGTAAATCTGCTCTTGGTAACAGCATGGAGTTATTTCCTATGCACTGTAGGACTGAGCAAACAAGCACATACTGAAGTTGTTGGAAGCCAGTATTCTCACTATGGGAGAAGAAAGACAGAAATATGGTATTAGTGAAGGAGAAGAATCCTGTGCTTCTGGATTAAAATTCGGGATATCGGTACGGACTTATGATTAAAAGATATATATTTCCTGGCTGTGTCTTCTTAGGGGTCCAGAAATGAAGACAGTCCAACAGCAATGAGCATACCTAGATGGGTTTGGCTTCCAATACCATTCACACTAAAGGAACCAGGATTCCTCGAAGAAACAGCTGAACCCAGGTTTTGGACTGGAAAAGGACAAGGTAAACCTGCTCTTCTTGTTGTGCCAGAAATTAAGTATTAAAAAACTGATGGGACGTGTCAAAGGACTCAGGAGTCAGCTCAGTGGGGCTTCTACTTGCCAAATTTGAAACAATGGACCTTCGAAGATACCAGCTAGAAATGAATTACAACACATTTGATTTAAAAAAAACAAAGGGTCTATGAGTACATAGTGATGCTAAGACAAACAAAATTTAAAAACCACCACAAAACCAACAACAAATGTGAAGGTGGGAAGAGAAGGCACCTTGTGACAGAAGGATACAACCAATTCTGGCAGAAACTCTGCTGGGGTCAGTCCTAGTGTCAGGTTGCTATGGGAACACAGAAGAGAGCCATCTATATTAGAATAGGAGAGGTGGCAGGGACAGTTTCTGGAGGAGGTGATACTTGACATAAATCTTTAAGAAAGTAGTACAGGAAGCTATCCAAGTGGTAGAAGTAAGCATTTTCATAAATATTGACTAACGCAAAGATCGTCAAGATCACAAAACCAGTGGGTGAAGCGTTGTTGGTGAATAGGATATGAATAGTCTCAAATTGTCACGTCGTAGACTAAATAAGTTAAAAAGGGGTGAAAGGCACTAGTACAATAGGAAAATGTGGCAAACTCAAGTTTAACTAAATGACCGATTCAAAAATTGCCAACAATTTATAAACTGACCTCACGTCCTCCCAATCTGATACACTGTGATGAATGCAATGTCACTTATGTAGTATTCTTGCCAAAAATGTTTGAACTGAGTATAATCATGAGGAAACAATTAGACAAATCCAAACTGAGGGGTATTCCATGAAATAGCTGGGCTGGATACTTCAAAAATGCTGATGTCTTGAAAAATAAAAGCTGAGAACTATTTTGATTGGAACCTGTACATTTTTTAAGACATTGTTAGGACAATTGGAGAGATCTGAATATGGACATTAGTGTTAAGCTGGAGAATGGCATTGTCTTTAGGAGATATATGCTGAAGTATTTAAGTGTCAAGTATCATGGTGTCTAAAAGTTTTTCTCAAATGGTTAGGAAAAATAATCTGTCCCTGCATGTTTATATAACACATGTGACAAAATCTAAACTCTGGTGAATTTAGGGAAAGGGTACAGTCATCATTATATTATTCTTGCAACTTTCCCATGTGAAAAATTTAAATAAAGAGTTGAAAAACAATTAAAGGTAACTTTGAAAGAATAGAAAACTATGTGTAATTTTAAAACGGGGAGAAGGGAAAAAGAAACTCAACCAATCGAGCATAACATTTAAAAAGAGCAACAAGAAAGTGTAACAATTCTATACCCTGTCCACTCTCTCCCCAGATGATAGTAACTGAAA
>NW_011889110.1:229980-231043 GCF_000151845.1 Pteropus vampyrus | reverse complement strand
TAGTGTTAAGCTGGAGAATGGCATTGTCTTTAGGAGATATATGCTGAAGTATTTAAGTGTCAAGTATCATGGTGTCTAAAAGTTTTTCTCAAATGATTAGGAAAAATAATCTGTCCCTGCATGTTTATATAACACATGTGACAAAATCTAAACTCTGGTGAATTTAGGGAAAGGGTACAGTTATCATTATATTATTCTTGCAACTTTCCCATGTGAAAAATTTAAATAAAGAGTTGAAAAAAAATTAAAGGTAACTTTGAAAGAATAGAAAAACTATGTGTAATTTTAAAACGGGGAGAAGGGAAAAAGAAGCTCAACCAATCGAGCATAACATTTAAAAAGAGCAACAAGAAAGTGTAACAATTCTATACCCTGTCCACTCTCTCCCCAGATGATAGTAACTGAAACACCAATTTTATCAATTATATAAATGAATTTTTTTCTAGAGTCTCTCTGATTGGGTTTAAACAATACGACTGATGCTGAGAGACAATTCTTTTTAAAAGATAAGTCTTTTAAAAAAGGATCGATAAAGCAAACAAATAAAATAGGAATAGTAATTATAATATTACACAAAATAGAGTGAAAAATATTAGTTGCAAGAACAGATATTTTATATTGACAAAAATGTACAAACCATAAAAGATTTCCTACGTTTTTAGAAATCTAAAATATAACTTTGAAATATATACAGTAAATGCCAAATTCAGTCCCAAAAGCACAGTGGGGGGTATGAAGCAATTGTTTTAGAAATCTCTTTTAGATCAAGCATATACAAATTAAGTAATTCATAAAAAAACATGACTAATCCAGTTGATCTAAGGGATAACTATAAAGCTATGTACAGAACCCCCCGGATATTTACAAAGTGTTCTCAAAAAACGATATTGCTATTGACATTTTGTTAGGTCAGAAAAAATGATGCTGTTTAAAAAATGTGTTTACAGTATTGTGGTTATATTTAAAAATTAGTCTTTATCTTTTAGAGATACACGATTTTGTGGATAAATGATGCCATGACAGGGACCTGCTTCAAATGAAACTAGAAGGGAGAGTGGGTGGC
>NW_011889110.1:205969-229225 GCF_000151845.1 Pteropus vampyrus | reverse complement strand
CTGATGCTGAGAGACAATTCTTTTTAAAAGATAAGTCTTTTAAAAAAGGATCGATAAAGCAAACAAATAAAATAGGAATAGTAATTATAATATTAGACAAAATAGTGAAAAATATTAGTTGCAAGAACAGATATTTTATATTGACAAAAATGTACAAACCATAAAAGATTTCCTACATTTTTAGAAATCTAAAATATAACTTTGAAATATATACAGTAAATACCAAATTCAGTCCCCATAGCACAGTGGGGGGTATGAAGCAATTGTTTTAGAAATCTCTTTTAGATCAAGCATATAAAAATTAAGTAATTCATAAAAAAAATGACTAATCCAGTTGATCTAAGGGATAACTATAAAGCTATGTACAGAACCCCCCCGGATATTTACAAAGTGTTCTCAAAAAGCGATATTGCTATTGACATTTTGTTAGGTCAGAAAAAATGATGCTGTTTAAAAAATGTGTTTACAGTATTGTGGTTATATTTAAAACTTAGTCTTTATCTTTTAGAGATACACGATTTTGTGGATAAATGATGCCATGACAGGGACCTGCTTCAAATGAAACTAGAAGGGAGAGTGGGTGGCGTATAGACTCGATATCAGTTAGGCAGGAGTTGATGACTGAGGTCCCTGGGTGATGGGTATATGTTTGTTCGTTGCTCTATTTTCTATCTCTGTACATGTCTGAAGATTTCCAATTCAAGATGTTTCTAACAGGAAACTGTCAAGTATTTAAAATGAGTAAGTTTTAGTGGGAAAATATTCACTGTATCATGATTTATAAGAGAAAAAATTAGAAAATAACCTTAACGTGTCCTAGCACATGAAGTTTAAATGACTTATGGAACCTTCCAACCAGGAAACACTCTGTAGCCATTCCAAAGGATGATGAACATCTTTTTACACACATACGGAAACATGTTCAAGACATATTAAGTGAGAAAGCAAGCTGCAGATCTCTGTCTTTCCCTCTACTCTTCCAGCTCTCCCACTCCAACCCTAAGACATACAGAAGAATGTAGGAAAACGTCAGAAAAGACACAGTCCAAACTGTTAGCAGTGATCGTCTCTGGGAAGAAGAATGGAATTAGCAAGAGGCAGAAAGAGAGGTGGAGGATGAATATCTTTCACTTTTTACTTTGTCTACTTCTGGATTATTTCATTTTTTTCCCTAAAAAGCATATATTTTGAAATTAAAAAATGTTCATAAAAAGGAAAAGAAAACTAAATTGAGACTTAGCAATTTCTCTTCTATGGTGGCATATCATCCTAGTTGCATTCACTCGCTAAAAACTTCTAGTTCATTGTGTGAAAATCAGTTAACACAAGTTGACTATACATGGCTAGGAATATAGTAAGAAGCACAGAACACTAGTTAGGAAAGTATACTCAGCGCACCACATCCGGCCACGATCTGACATCAACTCAATAATCGGCATTCTGTACAGTCCTGACACACAACAAACTAGCAATGACCTGCAGGGACTTGTGGACTCTTGTTATAAATACGCTTATTAAAGTCTGCTCGGTTATTTTTGTTTTCCAAACACTGCGGGGAGTCTATTCATGTTTACCTTCAGCAATTTGGCAGTTTTCTTGTTTGATCTGCGCTAACTTCAAGCAGATACTTAAATTTTCAAAATACTGAATTCTTAATAATCCGGAATTCAAAATGACTCTGTGTGTGTGTGTGTGTGTGTGTGTGTGTGTGTGTGTGTGTGTAACATCCTTTCAGCATCTTTCAGCTATGTAGCATCTATTTATAATGTTTGTTAATTCAGGTTCGACAGGGGTGTTTTCAAGCTAACATACTGGGAGCATTTGGACATTTCACAGCATGACCATTTGTACACCAATCTATGTATTTTTTATGTATTTTCGTTTCTATGTATTTTTGATGACTGAGTATAGAGGCATCACTGTAGGCTGAAAACTGCAGTCTCAATGACGTAAAAGCTAAAATGGGGACAAGGACCTTCTACTCCAATGCTTTCCACTTAAAGGGAACAAGAAAGTTGACAGGTCATGCTGAGGTCACACTGTGCGGTTAGCGGCAGTGGAGCCTGGGTTCCATGTTCTATTGAAACATATCAACACAGCCCTCTGCCTAAAAGATGATGTGGTTTTTGTGGTTTCTTCCAGGTCTGGTAATTGGAGATGTTTCTGGCTCCTAATTCTCAGATCTTTGGAAATCATTTTCTTGAAAAGAGAAATAATGCCTGGGATACAGAATACACTCAAAAAATGCTAACTAAATGATTGTAACATAGAGTTAGAACTCTTTAATAGAAGCCTGAGATTTGGGTTAAAATGAGACAAGGGCCTTCTTATCTGAAAGGCAAACTATTTTGGTTGATTCTCCTGAAACCTCCCTAAGACTGGTTATCTAATATGTTTAATCTGCATCAAACCTTTTTCTGGTGGAGCCAATTCAGTCTCTAGTATCTGCTTTGTTAAGTGTATAAAGAAGGTGAAATGTCAACTGATGTCAGTTTATCATTGTGACACTATCTCAGTTTTGTGGAAGAAGTAGGAAAAAATATCAGCTAAAATGTCAATACCTTATACAACTGGAACAACATACATGACTTGGGGCAAAGCAGTATAATGATGGATGCCAGGTCAATTTCAATGGTTGGGAGTGATATTTATTCAGGACATCGTGTGCTTACATACCATAGCATGGAGACGGGAAGTCAAAATAATTCAAGTGTTTTAGATTCTCTGAGCATGTTTCTTAATTCATTTAATCCTCACAACCACCCTGAAGGCCAGACATTCATCCCACTTTAGAGACAGAGATGAGACTCACGGAGGGTAACTATGATTTTAGAGCAAGCCCCAGACAGAGTTTGGGAATTTACTAAAGTCTGCCTTCTCTAAACTCTGTGCATTTTCCAGGACACATGGAATCTTTTACTGGAATCCTGAGTCCCGCAATGGGGCTGTGAGTAGTTTATGACAATATACCCAGTGTTTGTCCGTATGAGATACTTAATAGAAAGATGGTGGGACCAGGTCTGTACATGAAGTACAGCAGCCACTGCTGTCGGAGCTGGAGGTGTGGCAGGGGCCACTGAGGAGAAAGCTGACGGGAAAGGAGAAGCTGCTCAGGGAACAGACAACAGGTGGCTTTGGAGGTGGAGGCTGGCGTTCTAAATGCAGACAGTGACGCTTTCCAGGCGGAAGGCAGGGCCGTGACGACGAGGCTTGCGTCCTGCCTTCTGTGGGTACTCTCACCAGACTAAAAGTTGATCACCTGTTTTTATTACTCAGGGTTTAATTTTTCTGAACATAAAAGTAGTAACTTCTGATAAAAATGTGATTCATCTTCTGATAAAAATTCGATTCATCTTATTAAAGACCTGTGGACACTCTTTTAGAAGGCTGAGAGGATCCCAAGATCTTGTTTAGAATTTAGCAAGAAATGTGAAAGTAATAAGATTAAAGCTTAATTCACACTTACATGCTCAAATGAGGGTTTAAAAATAAATAACAGGACACTTTGGCAGAGTAACTAAACTTGCAAGGGGCCTTCAATCTGAACCTCACTCAGCCTGTGATGGAAACAGTCTTCCTTCTCGAATTCTAACGGAAGCATCTTAGTGTCCTGTAGTGTCTAGTATTTCTAAAATGTTTTGAAGGTATTTTGTACAGTATAACGAGTGGAGAAAGGCTCAACAGTAGGCAATGATTAAATAAATAGGGCACACATGCTGCATTTGTGTAGAGTGAATCAAACATAATTTTAAAGGTTATATAGAATGAAAAATCATATGAGCAGAATTCAAAATAGCATGTATAGTAAGATGACAACAATGTATAATTATGAATGAATGGGGAAAATAATATGCAAAGGGGAAAAGAATTGTATTGTGGGTTTATGATTTAATACTTTTTAAAACGAAATTTTAAAAAGTAAGAGATCCAGCAACATTTAAAAAGTAGTTTAAAAAAAATACTCCATGAAGAACATAATTCAAAAGTATTGGCAAAACCATACACACATACATATACCATATATTATATATAATACATAGTATTTCATAGTATTACTATGTATTATATATAATATATGTAATTACCATACACACATACATATACCATATACTATATATAATACATAGTATTACATAGTATTATATATAATACAGACATATGCCACATATTACATATACTATATACACATATATACCATAATTATATAACACACGCACATATATATCATATAGTATATATAATACCACATACACATAAATACATATATTAGACACACATGTATCTATGTATATCAGATATTAGAAAGGAAAGGAAAAAAATTATTAGAAAATTGTTTTATATTTTCTTTTTAGATAATAAAAGTGCTTATGTGTTGTACAGATGTAGAAGATCTTTAATGTGACTTTTGAATTATTTTTCTTGTCTTTCAATTTCTTGCATGTGAAGTGAGGTAATGAAATATATACCTTATTAGTAAAATTCGATAAGAAGTTTGGGAAATAAAAATTTAAAAGTCAAAATCACCTACCATTATTCCACACTCCAGATATCTACCCATTAGTGATATTTTGGCTTTTTTCTTATGTAACATTTTCTAAATATAGCTATATTTTTTTAGCATAATTGGGAATGTAGTGAACAACAAGTTAGCATACTACTTTATTTCAGTTAATAGTGCCCCCAAAGATTTTCCCCAGGCCCTTAAATATTCTTGGAAACATAATATTTGTAATGGTTGATTAATAATTCTATGATTTATTTAACCATTCTACTCTTCCCTATTAGAATGATGAATTGCACATACTCTTATATGAATCTGATTATGTCCTGATTATTTCTTTATATTTTAAATTTCTATTAAAAGAACCTATTTTTAAAGATTTATTGAGGTTTAATTTACATAAAAGTTTAATTTACATAACTTGATTTAAGTGTACAATTAATGACTTTTGATAAATATGTATAGTTTCTCTCCCACGACACCAGGTGGGAGAAAGAGAGCTCGGTGTGTAGCTTTCAGTGTTGGGCACCTGAGCACTAACATTAAGAACACTGCAGGGTAAGGAGGGGAAGAGGTTGTTTTCTCTTTTCCCCCACTCATCTCACCTATGCATTCGATCAGCATTTCGCGTGTCTCTGTGTGTGTGCATGTGCACACACCCACACACACCGTCGCGTACCTTTTACTTTCTTCTTACTTCATCTCAGTCAGTTAGCTCAGGAACAACACTATTGCCATCTTCAATCCATCCGCGAGTCAAAAAATTACCTGGCTCACATGTGAGTAACGCTATGATATACTTACCTGTACGAACAGTCAAGAGTTGTGATACAATCTTATCTAGTAAATAATCAATACTAGTAACCCACAATCTTCACAGTAGATTCTATATACTTCCCTTATTAAGTCTGATTTTTCCTCAAGCGTTAGCCTTCAAGTTGATTTCACATGTGTGTGCACATACACACATATACAAACACATACAACCCAACCACCCCCAAAATTCGAAATCGTTGATGATGGGAGATGATTTAGGCACAGCCAGTGAAAAAAGAGGCATAGTTTTGGTGGAGAAGAACGTCTTTTAAGGCAACTAAAAGAGATTAAGCTGTTAAGAAATAGAATTATGGCCAGTCTTACCTTCCTATTCCTTAGGATGAAGGTGACTGGGGTAAGCTGAAGTTTGATCGACTTGCTCAATCACTATGCCCCTGAATAACTGTGTGTCTCCTCACTGCACATGCGAGAATGGAGCTGTGGGGTATTCCGGGAGTTCCATGCCAAGGGGAGGCCACCAGTCATTCCCTATGTCTCTCTGCTAACCCTGCTGTGCCCTCCTCACCCGGTCCTACCTTACTCTGCTTCCAGTGCTCAGAAATACCACTGCTTTTTTGCTCCAAGGAATGCAGAGAGCTTTAATGTACAATACAGGGCATGGCCTTTTCTACTCCTGGGACTTCCAGCTTCTAATCTCTCTCATTCATCCATCCAATCATCCATCCAATGAATGTTTACTGAGCGCCCACTAACCTGCTCTATGTTCAGCAAGGTCTGAGGTGCAGGAGCACAATGAGGACAGAACAGCTGGGCGACGCTCACAGAAACTTCTGGTGCAGCTGTCTCTGCGCCCATCACCTGACTCCTTCATTCTCCACCAGCTGGTCGTTTGCCCTCCGAGATAAAACCTTCCCCCAATTCATCCTCGGTTTAGCACAGATAACTTGTGCTATCTTTTCTGCTATCTCCGCTTCTGAATCCTCTCATTCCCGCTGCCATCCTAATCCCATCTGACTGGACCTTTCACGACACTTCCCAGAGCTCTCTAGTCTTCGTCTGACGGGGTCCCTCGTGTCCGTTTTCCTTTTCCTCACATTTCAGTTGCAAGCAACCTCCTGCTACGAACCTTCCCAGATTAGTCACGCCAGCTCTGGGGTTCAGCAACCTACTTTATTAAGCTAGACACTGAGGGACATAAGGGTCACTAAGTTTCTTCCGTCAGAGAGCTAAGTGGGGGCAGCAGACACTAGACCCTGCCCCTCCTGTGCCTCAGGGTATTTTTAAAATCGGGTCGATTTATGGTGAATCCACGTCTGAGTGCCAAATTCTTTTCTGTTAGCGGGATAACCGGCAGACAAGAGCCAGGTCTGCTCTCTCACCTGGTTGGAGCTGGTTAGAGCACTCACCTAACCAAGACTGGGGTCTTGGGCATCTTCTTAGACACTTTAAAGAAACTAGTGTCTCCTTTGTTGTCAGTGAAGTGCACGCCGGCCACGCTGGTCACGAGGTTCCCAGGGAACGTGAAGAGAACTCTTTCATCATCGCCTTGGTTGGCCCAATCCCAGGCTTGGCCTCCAATGAGCAAGCCCCCTCCACGTTTCATGAACTTGACCAACTTTTCAGTCATGGTTTCGTTGTAGGCATCAATACAGTAAACTCCCAGGGAGTCTTTCACTTCCGGCTCAATCTTCGCCTCCACCCCAGAGCCCTCGAGGATTTTGGCCAGAGGTGCCAGGGATGGGTGTACGCCAACGGGCGCCCCAGGGGAGGAACAGAGCCACCCCACTGCATTGAGGAGAAAGGGAGTGAGCTGGGCTTCCACCAAGTAGTCCTCGTGGGACACCACCACCAGGCGGCCTCGGCCGTACGAGGACGCAGCAATGAGGACCTGGCCCATGTCGTTCACCATCACTGGGAAGGAGGCCTCTCCGATAAGAAGCAGTTCACATGGGATGGCATCTTCGGGGACATCCCAGCTTGTTACTCCGTTCATAAGGGCCTCGAAGGCAGCAGAGGGAGTCGCCATGGCTGGACTGACTTCTGCAAAGAAGAGAGCAAAGACTCAGCTTGATGAAGACTGGATTAAACAAACAAACACATATAGCAAGCCAAGCAGTTCATTCCTCCGCTGGCTGCCTGGGGCAATTCTTCCGGTTACCCGGATGAGACCGACATTGTGAAATGCCTCGGGCACTCAGCGGGAGAGTCAGTGCCTCCCATCCGGGAGGCCCCGTTGTACCCCGTTCTCTTAAACGCTTCTGGCCAAACTAAAAGAGCTCGGCGCTTTTCCATCATCAAAGGAAACAAATGCAAGTGAAGAATGAGGGCAGAATTGTGTTCCCAGAGAGACATGTGTAAGTCTTAACCCGCAGTGAATGTGACCTCATTTGGAAACAGGTCACATTCACAGATGTCATCGAGGTAAAGGGAGGTCATACCGGATTTGAGGGGGCCCTAATCTAATGACTGGTGTCCTTCTAAGAGGAAATTTGGACACAGACTCGGATACACAGGGCAGAATGTTATGAGAAGAGGGAGCCGGAGACTGGAGCGTTGCATCTACAAACCAGGGCACGCCGCAGATGCTGGCAAACACCAGGAGAGAGAGGGATGGAACAGGTTCTCCTTCAGAACTTCTGGAAAGAACCAGCCTTGCCAACAGCTAGATTTCAAACTCCTAAGCCTCCAGAACTGGGAGAGAATAAAGTTCTGTTGTTTGAAGCCACCCAGTTTGTGGTAATTTGTTATGATGTCCCCTGGAAACTAAATACAATGCAGCATGTCCCCTCACCCCCACTTTACCCTACTCAGCTCCACAATGAGCTGACTCAACCCAGCTTGGGGAACCCAGAATTTCAGTCTGAAAATTCTAGGTCCTCAGAAAAGGTTCTTTGGTCATAGTCACAGGCTGGGGAGAGGAAAACAGAGGTCCACTGCGGCTCGAATCCAGCTCCCAGACAACCAGAGGCAAAAGATGAATTGTGAACTTATGGCAGATTCTTAGCTGCACCTGGACACAGCGGAGAAAGGATGTGTACCCACAAAAATCCTCTGCTTCTTCTCCACAAGTTCCCCACTTAAGGATGCTCTACAGTCTGATCTCCACTACGTGCACTTTACCGAAACGGTTCCCCCAAGGACAGACACGTTTTCGTACTTGGGACTTCCAGGGCTTGTCATCCTCGCCAACCACTCCACTTGGTGGCTCTGGACAGTGCTTCTCTCGCTGTCCCCGAGGCTCCCGCCGCCTCTAACCTTATGGCTTGAGCCAACATCATCATCTGCCACCTCTTGAACCATTTACTTCCTATCCTTCCATTACCTCTTCTGAAAATCCTTACATTTCTAGCTTTGGCCCTTATCTCGTTTCTGTTTCTTTTGTCGGAGAAGGTGCTCACCCCTGAGGCAGTGTGGAGAAGCGGTTACGCACTCGGCCCTGGAGTCAGCCTCTGTCTGGGGCTGAACCTCAGCTTTACTGTCACCAAGATTGGGTGACTCATCTCGACCTGTTTTTCTCATTCATTAAGTAGGGATGACAGCACTGCCACCTGAGGTTGTCCTGGGGGTTAAGGGTTAAGTGCCTTTTGATGATTTATCATACATATGGGCATTCGATTATTTATTATATCTATGTACATGCTTACATGTCCATACGTGCACATATATATGTATACTTGCTTATAATTATTTGGTTCAGAGTAAACTATTGAAGTATGCACATAATGGAGAAGTCTTATAAACAAGAAAAAAAACACCTAACCCAACGTTAGATTTTACAAACACTAGATTAAGTTTTTATTGGTTCTGATTTTATAGTTTTTGTATTTTGGAGCCAATACTAATTATTTTTAGTCCTCAGGTGTGCCTATGGGCCCTTGGGAAAGTCCGTGGCACAGGCACTGTGCCTTCCCCAGGCCATAGATTTCGAAAAGGCCCTGGGTCCTGACACAACTAAGAAGCTTAAAGGGTACACTCTCTGACTGGTGGTGGCCTCTGAAAGCAAAGAGGCCCTACGTTTATGCTTTCCCTCCAGACTCGCTCCTCTTCAGTAAGTCATGGGAGCTTGATGTCCCGAGCTGTCAAAGAGGGTGGCCTCTGCCCCGGAGTACTGCCGAGTAGACACAGTCAGCACACAGCTGGTCAGCGAGAGCTTGTCCCTTCCCTGCTTCTCCCGGTGTCCGCAAATAACCAGAGTCCCAGCTGTGTCCCTTCTCCCACCTTCTCCAAACCCAGTTGGTCACAAGTCCTGCTAAGGTTGTGTATGGCTTCCAGTCATGCTGCCATTACGTTTGTTCGGGTCCTCAGTAATTCATTCCTCGACTAGACGGATCCAGTTTCTCAGTCACCGGCATGGCATCTGTTACCAGTATCTGAAGGCAGCGACGGGCTTATTTCCTAGAACAGAATCTCCTGGCCTCGCCTTGGCCCGCAGGGGAAAGTCTGAGCTCAGCCTGGTGGGGCGAGGCCTCCAGGGCCCGGTGCTCTTTACTTCTCCAGCCCTATCTCCCGCCACCCACCCTCTCCCACCACCCAACCCTCTGCAGTTTCCAGAACACTGGGCCTCCCTGGACATGCCCTGCTTTCAAAACGTGAGATTCTCTTCCCATTCTCTTTATTTCCTGCTTCCTCTCCCACATCTTTCTGTCTACTGAAATCCTATCCTCCTAAGGAAAGATATTCACAGAAGAGGAAATCGAAATGGCTGATTAGTTTATGAAAATATGATCAATCTCACTAATCGGGCAAATGAAAATACAATGCATGTCGTCCGTAAGACTGTCAGAAAAAGAAGCCAGTGAAGAAGGAGAAAGAGGAAAAGGCAGAGAGGGGGAGAAGGTGAGGAAGACAGAGGCAGCTAATAATGTCCCCCATCCACAAGGCTTTGGGAGCACTCTCACATCTGCTGGAGGGACTGAGAACCTGACAGCCATCTGACAGCGGCAACTCAGTGATCCCTCTTCTAATAACCTTTCTTACAGAAACGAGCAGCAGTACTGAATATATACATACAAGGATGCTCTTTCCCACACGAAATGACAAATGGAGACAGATAAGTGAAAACCTAGAAGTGGAGATAAATGACAAGGAATGTGTCCTAGAACCATTTTTGAGTCCCGTGGGTACAGGATTTCAAACCCAAAGCTACACCTGTTATCCACACATCCCACCCCCATAGCCCACTGTGCCCAACATAAAACCCTGGGGAACAGCCCCCCCACCAGCCATACCCTGGAAGACCTGTCCATAGGACCCCTTGTCTCTGGGCTTATGTCACTGCTGGTGTCGATATTTCAAACACACCCGGAACAGGGAACTCACATTTTCGTCTCTCTGGTTGTACTGAGCTAGTTCATGGGAGGAGAAATATCTGTGAAGTGACAAAGGGATGGGCAGATGGCTCAGAGATGTGAAAAGCAAGGGACCGGGGAGGAAGGTTTTTCCTGATGGGACCCGCCTTCTACCTTTCTCCAGGGCCAGCCTAGTGGCCGGATGTGGGTGGGGTTTGGCTGGGAACGCCCAAGCTCCCCTCCTCTCTGCCAGTTTCCCCCTTTCCTGCACTGAGTGAGGCCGCAGTGCCAGCCTTAGTCTGATACCAGTGTTGTGTACGTGGCAAGGTGTTTGAGAGGGAGAATGATTGAGTCAAGCATGATAATCTGCATTATAGAATATCATGTAGCTATTACAAAGGGTGAGTTAAATCTATTCTGCATCTGCCTGGGAAGATGTTCTAGATATATTTTATATGAAAATTCCAAAACACTATAATATGTAGGACAGAAGCCCATTTTTGTATGGGTGAAGATAATAATAGTAGTAGTGCTATTAGTAATTTTAATACAGTACTTACCAGGTTCTGGGCATTATAATAAGTGCTTTACATAATTATTTAATCCTGACAGTAAGCTTATGAGGTATGTATTATCACTGCCTCCCGTTTTACAGATGGGTAAAAAACAAACAAAACAAAAAACCTGATGGCCAGAGAATGTGTAATTTGCTCACATCACACAGATGGTAGTGGCGGATCCAAACCCAGGAAATCGAGTCCTACAGTCCACGTTCTTAAGAAATAGATAAGCCTGTTAAGTACCAGGATTTTATATACACAGAAAAACTGTGGAGGCTGCATTTCAACACGCTAACACTGACTGCATTAGGAAGAGAAGAGGTGAACAGCATTCTTCCTCTTTATACAAGTCTGCATCCTTTAAATTGTTGTATTACTATCGTAATTTAAAAATAGCACAGGTAATATAGATTCGACCAAGTAAACACACGTTAAATGATCACACATAGAAATGATTAGATTGATCCAGCGATCCTATCTCACTCGATTAAAACGTCTCCCTTCATCTCCCAACGGGCTGTACATCCGCCCACCCATAAACCTGATTTCCTCCTGTGCGGGTTCCTTGAGCTTTGGAGCTGGTTCTGTCCCCACTTTAAGCAGCTCTGGGTGACTCCGACACTCGACTTTCAAACCAAATGCTTCCTCTTTGTGCCTGAATCCGTTTGCCTTCCTAGCTTGGTGAGCTCAGATGGACACAGCCTGGAGAAACCCCTTTTATTTCTCCCGCTAAGTTCTTCATCTTTGGTTCTTCTTCCATGGACCCTGTTTCTCTCTCCCCCAGGCCCACCAACTTTCTGGAAAGCCAGTCGCCTCCAACGCCGAAGGTACCCCAGGCACAACCTGTAACTCAGGGAGGCTTTACAAATCCCCTATCCCTGCCACAAAGTGGCCCCAGGGCACCCAAATGGGGTTCGCCTTTCAGAGATGTATATGGAAGGGAAGGAGGGTGGCAGGCCTGTCTGGCATATTGCACCACATCCTGCATCATACTTTGCTTTCAAATCCCAAAGTAGGGCAAGTGTCTGAGGTTAGGGGACATGTTTTGTTCTTTGGATTTTCCAGGAGAATGAATAGTCTGTGGATGGATGACTGAACGATGGATGTAAGGTGCGGGTGTAAGGACCAAGCTAGGTTGTCTTCTCCAGCAAATTGCTACTCTGGCCTTGAAAAACGATGACCATTACAGACATCCAATTCTGTAGGTCTTCGCTTCCTCATGCTGTTCTCTTCATGAACCCTTGTTTCCTTTTCCTTATATGCCCCAAATCTTTTCCAATATCCATCAACTTCTTTTAAGCCAGAATTAGGGTGGGTTCAACCCCTTCTTTTGCATTCTGTCTGTTCCCAGGGCAATCTTATTTCATTTTCACTTAAAAATGGTTTAATTCATACTTTAAAAAGAGTCTTTAATGCACGTGGAAGAATACAGTTGGTAAAATAATAATAAAATATTTTGAAAATTAGACTCTCATATACCAAATGCTCAGCTTACAAAACAGACCATTACTATTATCTTTGGAGGTCTGTTTGTGGCTCTTCCCAATCAGTCCCTCCCCCATTCCCATAAAAGTAAGCACGATTCAAGACTTTGCTTTTTCTGTACCCCCATTTTGATCTTACTACACCCCTTCTTAATTCCTGAGTGTTCCTGGGGCCCTCGCTCTCTCTCACTCATATTTGCTCACTTCGCTCTCTGCAAAACTCCCAGGAGAACAGCAAAATGGAGGACCACTAGCTCAGGAGCGAGAAGACCTGTTTTGTTTTGTGTTTTTTAAGAAAAATCCTGGTGCTGCCTCTTACTAGCTGTTTTTGATCAGCCTGCCTCAGAGGGTGTTCTATCAAATGGACGATGCTGGAGACAGGACATTCTACATTCCTAGGGGCTGTCAGCGTTAAGTTCTGGCGAGAGACCCTTCACCCCGCTTTCCTCTCCACGCCCTCGCTCAGGCTAGCCTTTCCTCCCCAGGCCCACAAAGCGCGAAGTCGGTGACGTCAGGGGAGGAGGGGGCGGGTGGAGGTGGAGGAGTCGGAGCAGCAGCGGGAGGCGGGCAGCGGAGAGGAAAAGCTGGGCTTGGCAGGGCGTCGTGGCCCGCTGGCACAGTCTGGGAGGGTCGGCCCCTCTTCCACGCACAACCAGGGGGCCAGGGCGAGTGGGCGAGGGATCTCGGTCCCAGACACGGTGTTTGCACAGATCAAAGGGCAGTAGGCCAGAAGCGATGCTGTCACGAGCCACCTGTGTGACCCCGAGCCGGCCCTGCCTCCTCCCTGGGCCACGGTGTTGTCATCCGCTAACGCTGCGGACTAGATGCAGCTCCTCCTGGTCAGGCCCGTGCGCAGCTCGACGACACAAAGCAGGCAAACGAACATCAGATGTCAGACCCCGGGAGGAGCAGCGCTGCGGCGGCCGCGACGCAGGCCCGAGAGCGCGGCACGAGCGCCGACAGGACCGCGGCACCAACGGCGACGGATTCTGTCGCCGGCGGGGGGCGGCGCCCCCATCCCCGCGGCGCGCGTCCCCCGGGTCCGCCCGCGCCCCCTCGGCCTGCGGCAGCGCCCGCCGTCCGCCGCCGCCAGTCCTTCTGCCGCCGGCCAGGCTTTCCCGGGGGGACCACTCACCTGGTCGCCCCGCCGTGTACAGGGGGGCAGGGCTGGGCGCAGAGGGGATGCGCGTTCCGACGGGGAAGGGGCTCCGCGGCAAGCAGCGCGGGGAGGACGAGCGGGGAGCAGGGAGAAGGAGCGGGGGTGGTGGGGAGAGGAGGGGCTCCCGAGCTCCCCTCCTCCTCACTTCCTCCCGGGCGGGATCGAGCCCGAGGGGCGGCGCTTGGCAGGGGACAGCGCTTCTTTGTGTCGCCGGCCCCGTCTGCTCCGCACCGCGGCGGCGGCCCCCATCCTGGCAGTTTTCTTAGAGACATAAACTTCTCTGACTATGCACGAGTAAGGAAACGGCTGCACCAACTATAAGACATCCTGCGGAACATTACTCGGTTCTTTGAAGAGCTTAGATCTCCATTCAATTAGAGGAATGTTCTTGAAGTATTGCCAAGGAGAAAATGAAAACTCTGGAAATTGCCGAATATGCTTTCATTTTTATAATAAAAAATAGCTCCGCGTATATTTGTATTACGGTGGGAGACGGGCAGGCTACAGCTCTACCTGCTAATACTGTTTAACCTGGGAGACAGCTGAGGGCAATTTTGTATAGCTCTACATTGTTTGCATTGTAAATTAAAAATAAGAATATATTTCAATAAACAATTTAGTCTTCAGTGTACATTTCAAACCCTATTCCTTTCCAAGTCCTTTCTAATAGTCAGTTGACAACTGTTGCCCTCGTCTATGAATTGCAACTCCCTACTTCGTGTGGTGACTTCACTTCAGTCTGGTGGCAGTTCTAGCAAGTGAAATCCAGGGTAGTATAGTGGTTAGGAACTCAGATTGTCACCAGATGGCCCAGACTCAGATCTCAGGGCGACACTAGTCACTCAGGGCTGAATGACTGAGCAAGTTACTTAATTCCTCTATGCCCCACTTTCATTATCTGTAAAATGGGGATGATGAAATGGGTACCTACATTACTGATTTATTGTAAGTTTTAAATTAGGTGAGCGAATCCTTATACAGTTCTTATATGAATGGCTGGCAGATAGTAAGACTATATGAATGCTTGCTAAGTTAAATAAATATTCAGGTTGTCCTAAGAATCAATACTTCGTGTTTCAGGAAAATGCATCCCTTTTACTCCTAGCAAGGGTTTTTGTCCAAATCCGAGTCAGACTATACTTCCTTTCTCCATCTTCCTTCATCCCCTTTCCTCCAAACTGACTCACATGAACAATAATCAGGAGGGGGTTGTGGGCAGGTGATCTCAGTGGCAGAGTTTACACCCAGGAAACAACAGGAACAGAAATCTAGATCTTGAATTCAGGATCCTGTCCCTTCAAGGACCACCTGAGTGACAGTGAGCAGTCCTTTATCTTCTCCAGGGCTCAGGGTTCTTGCTAAACAAGGAGGGCTGGTGACTTGCTTGCTAAGTCCCTTTCGGGTGTAAAATGCCAAGACTAATAGCACCGCAAGATAAAACTCCAAAATATTGTTTCATTAAAAAAAAAAAAGAAAGAAAATGAAAAAATATATATATATTGCTTATATCAAAATTAATAAAAGAACAAAAATATACATGGAAAGAGGACCACCTGACTTACTTCTGAGGATGGGGACATGAGATTTGGTGGAGAAAAGATTTTAACGGTCAGGTTTTGTTTCTTAGGAAGGAAGACACACACACACACACACACACACACACACACACACGCACACGCACACACACGCACAGCCGAAGCAAAGGTGATAAAATGATATCTCTGATAAATCTGTTTTCTGCATGTATCTGTAGCTTTGAAATATTTTATCATGAAAAATGTTTTAAAAGGACAGGGATATATCAGACTCCTGATGGTTAGGTTCCTGGAGAAAAAATGCAGCACACAATAATTAACAGCCAGAGAGGTAGGGGGAAAAAAAAAAAAAAGGCAGAAACAGACATGGAGAAACCGCAGGGATGTCTCTTTGAAAGACATCTGCCTCCTTAGGCCCAAGCGGTCTCGGGCCCCAAACCCGACAACCTTCGCAGCCCTGCAGGCGCCCCATCCCCTGCGCTACCCCGGATCCTGGCCGGGTCTCTCTCTCTCCCACTCCGGACCTGCGGGCTCGGTCAGGGCACCTGGGCCTGCTCGGGTTCCAGAAATCATCCGTGGACCAGACTCACCGGTTGTCCAGCAATTTCCACCAGGCTACTTCGGAAGGGGAAGGGACTCCTCTGCTGAGACGAGACGAGAAGAGGGGACAGACAGCCTGGGGGGTTGGAAATCTGTGGCCGTGGTGGTGGGGGTGGGAGGCCTGTCAGGGGAGGTGGGCTGCGGTGCAGAGGTGGGCGCGGAGGGGGCCGATCCGGCGGCTGATTGGCGGTCGCCGCGGTGGCGGCGGACCCGCCCCCTTCCCCGGACCGCAGAGGCCCGGCTTTGTGTCAGTATCGGAGCCGGGAGTGCGGCAGGGCCATTTGTTGAAAGATAAATCCGTGAGACTGTTTACCAACGAGGGTGGGGTTGATACATTATGATAGATCTTTATATAAAATGATACACAACTGTGTACAAGGATGCCTTAAATCTCTACATATTTGCTAGAAGTGAGGCTATATTTATATTCATTCATCTTTTAGATAAACATTTAACGTGGCAGTAAAAGGGAGAGCTGGCATATTTGTAGGAAAAACTTAAAAAATATTTTACATACTTATATAAACACAGAAATTATATGAAAAAACATACAGCGAACTATTCGAATCAGTTACTTCAGACAGGAAAGAGGAGCTTACTTTTAAGTATTTTTTCTTCATATACCTCATTAAAATTTTAATAGTAATATGCATTATTTTGTGATGAAATAAATTTAATCAACTAAAAATAGATAAAATACCCTTGCTCGTACAGCTTTCTCCCTGTGTGTGGGTTTCTTGAATTTGTTCCGAGTCCTGAGTCATTTTAATCAAGTTAGAGAGAGATCCAGCACTTGCTTTTTGAGCCAGCGCCTGGCTTCATGCCTGACCAGGTCCTGCCTTGAATTGGTGTCTGCTCATCTGGCTTTGTGAGTTTTTCTTTAGAACTTGGAGAAAAACCACTTGTCTCTTTTCAGGGCTGGCCCCAAAGCCTTGAAAGATTTCTGGGGCTCTTTTACATTCTCCTGGCTCCTCACCTCTCACCACCCTGCCCCTGGTTCTTAGGGTACCTAAGGAGGAGGTGTCCCCAGACCAAACTGTCCCTGGGAAGAGACCATTAAAAAGCTTTCTACCCGACCACAAAACAGTGTCCAGGCTGGACCTTCCACTGGAACGTGGAGTCATTGGTAAAGGGGATAGTGCACCACGTCCAGTATTACTTCAGGTTTTCTCAAACCAGAGTAAGCATAAGCCAAGAATGGTGCTTTATTCTTCTTTAGTTTTTCCACTTCATGTGGCCATAAACGTATGCTCTGTAATGTCCACTTGGTAGACAGATGAACGAAATAGATGAATGTGGGCTGAGGAAAGCAATCCTAGGATCCCCCTCAAACGAAACAAACAGCAGCTCCATGTAGAAAACTGCTCAAATTACAAATTGCCTGTACTGCAAATTTTCTCCTTCATGTTTTTTTTCCTTCTTTTTTTTTTCTTCCTTAAGCCTTTGTTTTCTTTCCATAGCAGCTGGTTCTATCCTCTCTTTATCTATTTCAGACTCCACATTACTACTTCGATTTTAAATCCTATATCTTTCTCTATTTCTAATTCCCCTAGAGTTTTTGTTTTTCTTTCTAGTTTTTTTTTTTTGCCCTGAGTAATAGAGATTGCCACGAAATGTTTAAAGCACTGAAATAACTTTTGAGATATTAAGTTCTGTAAATACTCAGCAATATAGAAATGAACGAAAAACTTATTAAAAATCCATACTACAAAATATTATGCATTTCTTCAAAAGGATGAGCACAAGTCTAACCTCGAACGCTTTCAATATATATTTTCAGTGATAAATTTATGATCCTACTTTTTCGTTTATGTTTATCTAACAGGAAAAATAAGGACATATTTGGTGAACTCAGGAAGTGGGGAGGGCTGACTGGTAATTTTTTTCTTTAGACATTTTGTATTTTTGAAATGTTACAAAAATCATTTTGACATAAAAAATACGACTGTTCAGTAACACCACTCTTAGGTACACACCCAATAGGAATGCATACACGTGTCACCAAAAACATGCACCTGGATGTTCCAAGCAGCACCAGCCAGCCATAGCCTAAAACTGGAAACCACCCAAGTGCTATACTCCCTGCGTTCTTTCACGCAGTGCCACACAGGCATTACCTTCTATTACAGGAGTCTTGAAAATGTTATTTTCAGACCAAAAACACTGAGAATTTACCATCAGAAGATCTGCTTTAAAGGGAATTCTCCAGGTTGTATTTCAAGGAGAAATAAAATAATCTCAGCTAAAGAATCTGAGATGTAAGACAAACTGGCGAGAGACTTCCAGTTCTGGCATTTGAGAAAGGACCTTGTTTGGAACAACCCTCCCACTGAAAACTGCAATGAAAGTTGGATGAAATATCAACGGAAGCCTCTAGGAGTAAACAACATGAGCGGGGCTTGAGAAGCTACGATCCCGAGGGAAGGAAAACAGGGCAAAGGAGTTCCACGTTCAAGATGGCTTTTTCTTCCTCCAGGGCATTTTCCAGTTTACACGGCAGGGTGACTGAGGCCAAGCTGAACGTGTCAGTCTTACTGGCTCGAGATTACCAAATCGACTGGGGCTGAAAGGGCAAAATTTCAAAGAGGACGTCTCAGAGAAGCGAATCTAAAAATCTACGTACACATTCCCCGGAAGTCACTGGCTGAGTCCTCAGCTGTGCATGCTCAGGGAGAGACCCCACAAAAGAGTTGAAGAAAATAGTGGCAAAAATGCTAAATAACTGAGCAGTCATTTCAGTAGTTGTACTGTTCTGGGAATAAACAAAGCAGTGGAGGTCAAGTCTCACCAAAGTAAATGACTCTGAGCAAAACACTCTTTCAGTTGACATATGAAAAATCTATAACATGTGACTAAGAAGGACATCTTAAGAGTAAGAATTATGCTCCTAGAGAATGGAAAAACCTGAAATGGACCAGTTCTAAGAAACCTTGAAACTAACCTTTGATAATATGAAATTAATCTGCTGGTACTTTATCTGTCCCGCACCCCTGAAAAAATCCACTTTGAAAGAAAATAATATCAAGCAGAAATTTTCATTGATGGTGTTCCACATCCAATCAAAAAATTTAGAGGGAGGTTAAAAATCAGGATAAATTTCCAAGAACTCAGGAAAAGGAGATAATAGAAACAGACTCACAGGTAGTTAAGACATTTGAGTTCTTAGGGACTGACTTTAAAATAACTGTGGTTAATATGTCCAAAACAGAACAAGGCTGGAGAGTTGTAGTATAGAATGAAAACTCACAAAATGAGTAAAATGGAAGTGTTGGAAATAAAAAAAAATCATTGAAATCAGAAATTCAATAATTGGATTTAATAGCATATTAGATACAAATGACCAGAGAATCGGTGAACTGTAACAAAGTTTACATAGTTTTGATACCTATAGAAGGTATCCAAAATAGCATACAGAGGGAAGAAAAGCTGATGTCCAAAGAGAAAAAAGGATATAGAAAGAGCATAATGGAATTATGAGACATGGTAAAAAGTTATGACATATGTGTAATTAGAGTCTCAGAAGAAGAAAAGAAGAATGAAACAGAAGCAAATGTTAATAATTAATGACTGAAAATTCCTTGAAATAGATGAAAAACATCAAAACTCAAATTGAAAAAAACTCTATATTCTCTAAGTAGAATAAATACAAAGAAAACTATACCTAGGCACATCATAGTGAAAACCAAATTCAGAGAGAAAATCTGAAAATCAGCCAAGGCATAAAGGATATTTTTCATTCAGAGAAATAGTAATACAGCTGGCTTTTCAAAAGAAATGATGGAAACGAGAACACAATGGAATTGCTTAAAAAAATTTTTTTTTTTCCAATTTAAAGCTCTATGCACAGCAAAATAGAAGGCAAAATAAAGACAATTATAGATAAACAGAAGCTGAGAGAATTTGTTGGCAATATAATATCAGAACTACAAAAATTTCTTTGAGATTAAAGAAAATTATCCCAGATAGGAGCCTATATGAAAGAAAAGAGAATACTTTTCTTTCATATAGTAAATACAAGTTAATATTGACTGTTTTAAGCAGATACAATGTCTTGTGAGATATAAAAGCATACAAAAATGAAATATACAATATAATAACACAGCTGCAAGATAGAGATTAATGAAAATAAACTGTTTTAATGTTACTGCATCGTTTGAACTTTACCCTCACCCTGATACCAAAGCCAAAGATACTACGAGAAAAAAAAAATTACAGGCCAACATCTTGATGAACATAGATGTAAAAATTCTCAACAAACATTACCAAACTGAATTTAGTAGTACATTGAAAGGATCATAGACCATGATCAAGTGGGATTTATTCCAGAGATGCAAGGATGGTTCAACATCAATAAATGTGCTACACCATATTAAAAAAATGAAGGATAAAATGATATGATCATCTCAGTAGATGCAGAAAAGCATTTGACAAAATACAACATCCTTTTAGGACAAAAACTCTCAACAAATTGGATCTAAAAGAAATGTACCTCAAGATAATAAAGGCCATATATTACAAGCTCATAGTTAACTTCGTACTCAAAGGTGAAAAGCTGAAAGCTTTTCCTCGGAGATCAGGGACAAGACAAGGATGCCCACTCTCACTACTTCTTTTCAGGATCGTACCGCACATTCTACCCAGAGCAGTTAGGCAAGAAAAAGAAATAAAAGGCATCCAAACTGGAAAGGAAGATGTTAAATTGTCTCTGTTTGCAGACAACATAATCTTATATATAGAAAACCCTAAAGACTCCACCAAAACACTATAAGAATAAACAAATTCAGTATGGTTGCAGAATATAAACTCAGTTGTGTTTTCATACACTAATGACAAAGTATGTGAAAGGGAAATTAAGAAAACAGTCCTATTTATAAGAGAATCAAAAACAATAAAATATTTAGGAACCGATTTATCTAAGGAGGTAAAAGATCGGTATATTGAAAACTAAAAAACATTGATGAAATAAATTGAAGACACAAGTCAGTAAAAAAATATTCTGTATTCATGGATTGGATGAATTAATAATGTTAAAATGTCTATATTACCCAAAGCTATCTGCAGATTCACGGCAATCCCTATCAAAACTCCAATGATATTTTACACAGAAATAGAAAAACCAATTCTAAAATTCATATGGAACCACAAAAGAACTCAATTAGCCAAAAAAAAAATTTTTTTTTAATTAGAAGAATAAAATTTTAGGCATCACATTGCCTGATTTCAATCTATACGACAAAGCTTTAATAATCAAAATAGTATGGTACTTGCATAAAAACAGACACATAGACAAATGAAACAGAATAGAGAGCCCAGAACTAAACCCGCACACTTCAGCTGATCTTCAAAAAAGGTGCAAAGAGCACCTTTTCATTTTGAAGAGAAAAGACATTCTCTTCAAAAATGGTGCTGTAGTAACTAGATATACACATGCAGAAAAATGAAATTGTACTCTTATCCCACACCATATACAAAATCAACTCAAAATGCATTGAAGACATAAATGTAAGACCTGAAACTGTAAAGCTACTAGAAGAAAACAGGCAAAAAGTTTGTTGACATTGGTCTGGGCAATAAAATTTTTGGATATGACCCCTAGAATAAAGGCAACAAAAGCAAAAATAAACAAGTGGGACTATATCAAACTAAAAAGCATCTGCACAGCAAAGTAAAGAGCAGAGTGAAGGGATGACCTGTGGAATAGGAGAAAATATTTGCAAGCCATATATCCAATAAGGGGTTAACATCCAAAATATATAAAGAACCTAAACAACTCAACAGAAAGAAAACACATAATCCAATTAAAAAATGAGCAAAGGACCTGAATAGACATTTCCCAAAAGAAGATATACAAATGCCTAACAGGTTATGAAAAGGCACGCAAATCCACTAACCATCAAGGAAATGCAAACCTAACCACGAGATGTCACCTCACACCTCTTAGAAGGGCTAATATAAAAAAGACAAAAGATAAAAAGTGTTGGTGAAGATGTGAAGAAATGGGAACTCCGTGTACTGTTGTGGAAACATAAATTGGTAGAGTCAATACAGAAAACAGTACATATAGATGATTCTCAAAAAGTTAAAAATAGAAGTACCATATTATCCAGCAATGCTACTTCTGGGTATATGTTCAAGGGAAATGAAATTGGCATCTAGAAGAGATATCTGCACTCCCATGTTCATTGCAGCATTATTCAGTAGCCTCAACATGGAAACAACCTAAGCGTCTATCGGATAAAGGATAAAGTAGTTGTGATATGTACATACAATAGAATTTATTTAATCATAAAAAAAGAAGGAAATCCTGCCACTTGCAACAACATGGATGAAACTTGAGGGCATTTATGCTAAGTTTTGAAGTAATTCAGAGAAAGACAAATACTGTACTACCTCACTTATACGTGAAATCTAAAAGTCAAATTCATAAAAGCATAGCATTTATGGTGGTTTATGAGAATAGCATGGTGGTTACCAGGAGCACTGGGGTGGGGAAAATGGGGAAATATTGGTCAAAAGTTGCAAAGTTTCAGATATGTAGGATGAATAAGCTCTGCAGATCTAATATATAGCATAGTGACTAGTTAATAATATTGTATTATTATGTACTTGAAATTGCTAACAGAGTAGATCTCAATTGTTCTCATGAATAAAGGGTAAACTATGTGAGATGATCACTGTTAATTAGCTTGATTGTGGTTATCATTTCACAATGTATACATACATCTGAAGATCACATTGTACACTATATACACACATTTTTTTTGTCAATTATACCTCAATAAATGTTATGAGTTAAATGTGTTATTTGATTAGAGTATTCCTAAAGCATTCAACCTAAAACATTAGAACATGTAACTTCCAAACAAGAAGAGGAAAAATTGGGAAAGAAAGAAAGGAGACGAATGAAAGAAGGAAATGAATGAAAAAGATAAAACAGAAAAATAAACCCAACAATAACATGGTCGAAATAAACCTAATGGTATTATTAATCACAATAAATATTCTAAATTATTCAATAAGTTATAAATTATCAAACAATTTTAAAAACCTAGGATTTAAAAAATACAGAAAAGTTTTTGAGACATATACTTAAAACAGATTTAGAAAGATTTAAAGTCAAAGGATGAAAGATAAATGAGGTAAACACCAATCAAGGAAACCTTAATTTGATATCTGAATTTATGAATCAAGGACACCTTCATTTGAACACATTAAGAATTTAAAACAAAAGTTATTAATAGGTAGCCAAAATATTGTATCCCTACATTATAATAAAATTTTCAATGTACTCCAATTCACTAATAATATGACTTCAAAATATATAAAATAAAAATATACAAATCTATAATGAG
>NW_011889110.1:195259-205919 GCF_000151845.1 Pteropus vampyrus | reverse complement strand
TGGGGTGGGGAAAATGGGGAAATATTGGTCAAAAGTTGCAAAGTTTCAGATATGTAGGATGAATAAGCTCTGCAGATCTAATATATAGCATAGTGACTAGTTAATAATATTGTATTATTATGTACTTGAAATTGCTAACAGAGTAGATCTCAATTGTTCTCATGAATAAAGGGTAAACTATGTGAGATGATCACTGTTAATTAGCTTGATTGTGGTTATCATTTCACAATGTATACATACATCTGAAGATCACATTGTACACTATATACACACATTTTTTTTGTCAATTATACCTCAATAAATGTTATGAGTTAAATGTGTTATTTGATTAGAGTATTCCTAAAGCATTCAACCTAAAACATTAGAACATGTAACTTCCAAACAAGAAGAGGAAAAATTGGGAAAGAAAGAAAGGAGATGAATGAAAGAAGGAAATGAATGAAAAAGATAAAACAGAAAAATAAACCCAATAATAACATGGTCGAAATAAACCTAATGGTATTATTAATCACAATAAATATTCTAAATTATTCAATAAGTTATAAATTATCAAACAATTTTAAAAACCTAGGATTTAAAAAATACAGAAAAGTTTTTGAGACATATACTTAAAACAGATTTAGAAAGATTTAAAGTCAAAGGATGAAAGATAAATGAGGTAAACACCAATCAAGGAAACCTTAATTTGATATCTGAATTTACGAATCAAGGACACCTTCATTTGAACACATTAAGAATTTAAAACAAAAGTTATTAATAGGTAGCCAAAATATTGTATCCCTACATTATAATAAAATTTTCAATGTACTCCAATTCACTAATAATATGACTTCGAAATATATAAAATAAAAATATACAAATCTATAATGAGAAATCTCCAAATCTACTATATAGTGAGCTATTTTAATACACCTATTTTTGTAATTGATAATTCAAGCAGATAAAAAATTGGCGAAGATACGGCAGATCTGGATTGCATAATTAGCACACTTGTTTTAAAAGTGTACATGGGGCTTTATATAATTAGAGAGTACACATTATTTTTAAGTATACAAGTAAAACTGACCACATGCTAGGTTATAATTCTAATTTCAATAACTCTAAAGGGATTGGTATCATATATTTTCGGACTATATTATAAATTAGTTAGGCAACGTTTACTACAAGATAATAAAAGAATCTTCATTTGAGTGACTGGAAATTAAAATGTACACTTTTAAAAAGTTCATGGCTCAAATAAGAAACCAAAGTGGAAATGAAAAATACTTAAAGCTACCTAGTAACAAAATAGTTGTATTGAAACTCATGAAATATAGCTAAAAAAGAAGTAACACAAATTTATAGCCTTAAGAGCTTACATAAGAAAAGCTCAAAATTAATAAGCTAAGCATATACCTTAAGAGCTTAGAAAATAGATAACAGAAAAATTCGTAGATAAGAGGAAGAAATAAAATAAAAAAGACAGAAGGTTTTTTGTGTATGTGAAAGAGCTAATAAAGTAGTATAAGTTCTGACAAAACAAAAAGAAATAATATATATACATATTCATAACAAGGAGGTCATAATAATAGATAATGGAAATATTTAAACTGATAACAAGAGGATATTAAGAACAAATTTATTCTATTTTGAACATATATATGAAATGGTTAAATATTTTGGAAATTATAATTTATGAAAACTGACTCATAAGAAAGCTTAAATAGTCCTATAATCCTTAAAGTAATTGAAGCAATAAGTTTATTATCTTCTGACAAAGTAAACTCCAAACCCTGAGAGTTTTCCTGGTGATTTGAGGAAATATTCAAGGACCACATAATTCCAATCTGACACAAATTCTTCCAGAGAATATTAATAGTGAGAATAACAGCAACAGATAAGGTTAGTACCAAAAAGGATAATTATAGGCCAATCTCAATTCATATATATAGATGCAAATATCTAATGCTTACCTTTATATCTACACATAAAAGTTATTGCATATTTACCGTAGCGGGTTTATTCCCGGATGTCAAGTTGATTTAATATTAAATATTAAATACTAAACTTTATCATATTAACATATTTAAGGGAAAAATTATATGTAAAAATCAATAGCTATAGAAGAAGCATTCAATAAAACATCTCTTCATAACAAAAGTGCTTACCAAAACGAGAACTGAACTTTCTTATCATGGGACAGAGCATTTACAAAACAACCATCATGAGTGCAATATTTGAAGTTGATATAGTGAAATCTTTCTCTTTATTTAAAGGATAAAACAAGATGCCTTTCTCTACTTTAATTCAATATTCTACTGGCGGTACTAACCAAAGCAGTAAAACAATAAAAAAATTAAAGTTATAAGGACTGCAAAGGAAGAAATAAAACTGTCATTTTTAGATGATATGACTACTTGTGTAGCAAATCTGAAAGACTCTATAGGTAAATTTAGAATTATTAATTGAGTTTATCAAGTTTGATATATAATCAATATATAAAAGGAAATTGTATTTCTATATGCTAGGAACAGTAAGTTACAAAATATAATTTTTATAAAAGAAAACATCTACAATAGTAAAAATAAAATGTACTTATAAATAAGTTTAACCAAAAGGAACAAAAGGAAAATGAGGAAAAATATTATAAAACCTTAAAAAGATTAAAGTTGAATTAAATAAATGGCATTATGTACCAAGCTCATAGGTGGAAAAATTCGGCCTTTTAAAGAGGCCATTTCTCCCCAAACTGGACATATAGAATTAATTCAATATCATTCAAAATTCTACTAGATTTGTTTATTTGCTTGCTTGTTTCTTATTTTGTTATTTAAATATTTATATGGAAGGTTGAAGGTCCAAGAATTGCTAAAACACTCTAGAAGAATAAAGAGGTGGGAGGATCTTTCTGACCAAGTTTCAAGACTTATTATAAAACTGCAGTAATTAAAAACAATTTTGTATTGGCACAGAATTAGACAAAGAGATAATGAAAGAGAGTAGAGAGCTTAAAACAAATTCATGCATGTGTGAAAAACTTGATTCATGCAGATCACTGGTGCCTGGATAATTATTACCCATGTGGAATAAAAAAATGTAACAATCAATTTCCAGGTGAATTAAGACTAATGGCCAAATGCAAAACAATAAAAGTTTTTAAAATACAGTAAAATTAATTTATTACCTTGGGAAAATAATTTTCTCAAGACAAACTATAAAAGAAAATACTGGTCACTTGAAATTAAAAGTCAAAACTTCAGACATAAAGAGAAAGAAAAGCTAAGTACCAAATGGAAAGCAGATATTTGCAGTATATATTGCTAACAAAAGATTAATTAGCATTCAGATTATAAAAAGAAAGCATTCCAATGAGTTGATAAGAAAAAGACAACCCAGTATGAAAATGAGTAAAAGACAGGACCCAGAATTATCACAGAGAGAAAGCAATATAGCTCATCAACATATGAAAGATGGTCAACTTCATTTCTTATCAAAGAAATGCTAATTAAAATCACGAGGGAATGTTATTTCATGCCTACCATACTAGCTAAAAATGAAATTTCATAATACCAAGTTATGACAAGTATGTAGAGCAGCAGGAACTATCATCTGTTGTTGGAGTGCAGACTGGCTCAACACTTTGAAAACAACTTGGAAATAACCTAATAAAGTTGAACATACATAAATCTTATAACTCAGTAATTCTACATCTAGGTGTATACTGCAGGAAAACTGCCTGCGTGAACCAAAAGTCACGTACAAGAATGTTAGAAGACACCGTTATTCTTTAATAGCCCCTGTTGCAAGCAGCTTTTAACATGGCCCCCAATAATCTCTGCCTCTGGGTATTCATGCTCTTTTCTAATCCCTTCCCCTTGAGTGTGGGCTAGAACCAGTGATTCGCTTCTAATGAATATATGGCCAAGTGATAGGATGTCACTTTTGAGATTAGGTTACAAAAAGAATCTGGCTTTCGTTCATCTGTCTCTTTCTCTCTGAGGGCCTTCACTCTGGGGGGAAGCAAGCTCCTATACAGAAGCCCACGTGGCAAAGAACTGATGTGTAAAATAAGAGTTCCTTGAACACAAGCACTGCCATCCCTCGACAGTGGATCTGTTGGTTGAGGCATCTTGGCTGAGATACCAGGGACAGTGCAGGAATTTCAATACGTTACTCAGAACAGCGTGCGATTTAGAACTTATGAATTGTTCATTTCTAAAATTTTCTATTTAATATTTTCAGACTGTGGTTGACTGTGGGTAACTGAAATGGTGGAATTGTGGATAAGGGAGAACTATTATGTTGAAATTAAATCAATTTACTAATAAATAATTTGGAGTATGAAAGGATGGATGATGGATGGGTGATCACTAGACAGATACATTCTGTGCTCGACGTCTAGTTAGGCCTGCACTTTTTTCCACAGTTTCTCCTATGCTTTAAGGCCTTCTCCCTCCATTGCCCTTTGAGTCAACTCAGCGGCCAGTTCCAGGGCTATTCATCTAGTAACTGTTTAACCCAGCACTTACCAGAAGGCCAGATGCATTCCAGACTAACATTCCACCTGGTTCCCGGCACCCCCTCTCACCACCAGCCCTCCCGCACCTCACACCTTCCTCCCCCACCACTGACGCTCTGGAGGCCCCTCGTAGAGCCCTTGGGTAGGTGAGGACTTTAACCTTGGGGGAGGGAGGGTTATGCAGAGGCAGGCTACACTGAAAAAATTCAAGAGCAAGCTCCAGGTGGTGAGATGCCATCGCCTCCACAGTTCTTTTCAGCTCTAGTCTCAATACTCTCGCGGAGCACAAAGTAATCATAAGAAAATAGGGGGTCATGGCTTCCCGATAAACAAAGGTGAATAACTAGATGGCAAGAAGGGAATAGAGACCGAGCTGCAGGGGGGGCACCAGAGAAGGATCTGAGAGGTAAACAGCAAGGAATCCTGCGTGGAACACGTCTGTCACTGTCCCCTCCTGTCCCCTCGGGAGCACGCAGAGGCCCCACACCAGTCCCCATCCCTCTTGATCCCATATAAACGCCCAGACAGCCTCTCCGGGCATTTACCACGTCTCCCCTACTCCCCTCCGGAGCCACCAGCGCTAGGGGCTATGGCTAGTGTCACCGCCAGGCTTTTCCTGGACCAGAATCTATCGTTGAGCCACACTCACCGTTTGCCCCACTGTTCCCTGCAGTATGAGTTCGGGGACAGAGAGGACTGGCAAGGAGGGAGAAGCGGCAGTTCCCAAGAGAAAGGAGCTTCTCAGGAGAGAAGAGACGGAGCTGCAGACAAGGCCTGGGACTTGAGAAGTCGCAGGCAGGCAGGGGGCGAGGAGGGGCCATCTCGGCAGCTGATTGGTGGCCGCGGCAGGGGGCGGAGCCTGGCTGGCCACCTCCAGCCTGCAGAGGCTCCACTTTGTGTCAATTTCTGCACGAAGATGAGGCCCCAAATCCAGGATGGAGACACTGGGGCCCTACCTGGGGCCCTACCTGGGAGTGCCAGCAGGACAATTTGTTGAAAAATAAATCCCCGAGACTATTTATGAACAAATGAGAGGTTGATAATAATATATTTTTATATAAATTAATCACAATTATATCCAAGGACGAGTTAAAAATCTATGGGTTATAGATATATTTTTTTAATTAAAATAATCAATTCGTGTTAAAATGGAGATTATGACTACATTCTTTTAAGAAAATTTTGCATCGCTTATGTAAGGGCAGGACTAAGTGTGAAGAAGTTGGTACTTCTTCATAACCACTAAATTGTTTTAAAAAATCTCACATGTATGAATTTTATGAATTAAACAGAATGGGTTAAAATTTTTACTAACCAATAATAGGTGACAGATATTAGGCAAGTGTGAAAGACAAGGTACGGCTGTTAAAAGCCTGGACTCCAAAGTCACTGTGACATTCCCTACATACCAGCTGGGGAGTGAGTACCTGTGGTTTCCTGGGGCAGCCATAATATGTGGCTTGAAACTTAGTGGCTTGAAACAACACCATTTATACTGTTCCGTAGGTCAGAAGTCCAGCCAGCAAGCGTCTCACTGGCTTACATCAAGGTGTAGGCAGGGATGTGTTACTTCTGGAGGCTCTAGGGGAGAATCCATCTCTTTACCTTACTCAGCTTCTAGAAGCTGTCCAAATTCTTCGGCTTGAGACCTCTCGTTCTAAGCCAGCAATCTCATCATTTGGACTTTTGCTTCTGTTGTCACATCTCATTCTCTGCTTCTCCTCTTTCACTTATTTCTGATCAAGTTTGACCTGCTAGCTCCCTTTCTGTCCTGGATCCAATAGGCCTCCCTCAATTCTAAATCTCACTTCTCCTTTTATCCCCATTTCCTTTAGGTATTTATGTTCATCTTCTGTCTTCTGCATTGTTTGTCTTTGTTCCCTAGATAATTTACTTCTGTACAGGTAGAAAGTGTAGCGGGTGGAACACCTTACCAACAGAACACTTATGCTGTCCTCTTACTGCCACTTAAAAGTCAGGTGCTTTACAAAGTTGTTGAAATACATGTGACAACATGTGACAAAGGACATTCTAAACTCTTAGAGGCTGCCAGTACTGTTTCCAGTCTGGTTTCTTCTTTTCTTCTCCGAGCCCTCACCCAGGCCAGACTTGCTTACCCAGTTCCAGAGCCAGTCTACAGAGAGCATGTCTCTGACGTCAGAGGGGGAGGGGTGAGGGGCCTGGGTTGAGAGGAGGCAGCAGGGGGAGGATTGTTGCTGAGCAGAACAGCCTGGCCCCCATTGGCAGTGAATTTGCTGGCAGAAGTCCTTGTAGTCTGTGTGTGTTTGCAGGGTAGAGGGCTGTAATCTGCACTGGCCCTGTCTCCTCCCAGCCCCAAACACACAACACACACACACGCACACACGCACACACACACACACACACACACACACACGCACACACGCACACACGCATACACACACACACGCACATGAAGCAAAGCCTAGAGGACCGTGATCTTGGCCTCACGGATTTTGTACTGAAAGCTCTGGAGCCTTAAGTGGGCATCTGAATGTCAAGGTCATGTTCCTATCTGCGCTAACTCTTTCTACTGCCTGCATTTCAGTGTTCCTTTTTTTTTTTTGATAAAGGAGGACACTGAATGAGATGTTTTAGCTCTGAAACTGTGACCACATACACAGCAAGAATAACACCAACTAAAAATGGTGTGCTCTGGGGTGTGTATGGGGGAGTGCTGGCAGGCATGTGTTATGTTCACTACCAGTTTTTGAGAGGAGGAGGGATATGGCAGTAGAGAAATGCAGCTGTCTTGGCAGAGAGAAAGCTTAACGCCAAGGAACCCGGGTCTTTCAGGAACAATTATTCTGCAATCCCTAAACCCTCATCTGCCTTCACAGGTCCCCCAGACACCCTTTTCAACACTGGCTTTCCCTTTCATCCTCAAAGAAATTACCCCTCTGTGTCTGGGAAGCCAGATTGCTCATTTCTCAAAACCTCTGAGACGTGAACCCCAACATCTGCAAACCGATCTCAAGTCAGGCCTGGCAGGTAGTTCTGAGGGAGATTAGATTAAGTGAGGGGAGGACAAAGGCTTGCAGATTTTGAGGAGGCAAGGAAGGAACAGTGGTTAGTGCCTATGGGCAAAAAGTGTGATCCTCCTCTAAGAGAGAATTCTTCCTGCCTTGCAACTGGGACATTAACCGCCTCCCTCAAACCCCTTAGACTTGAACCGAACATGAGATCTCCCTGGGTCTTTAGCCTGTCGGCCCTCAGACTGGACCTAAACCATCAGCTCTGCTGGGGCTTCACCTTGCAGGCCCGTCCTTGTCCACCTTAAAAAACAAACAAAAAAACAAACAAAAAAAACCCCTGCTAGTTATTTTACCGGTAAAAAATGTGTTTATTAGCGAATAACATAGAAATGGCAATTCAGTACACGTGAGCTATAGCAAACCATAGGCTAGTCTAGAGAACAAAGGAGAGGAACGTTACTTTATAGAGAAAAATAAGTTAGATGTGGCTCTTACAATCGAAATGTCCTTTGGTAAAACCTGGCGATGGAAGTGTAGTGGCTCCTCATTGGTTGAGTCATGGCAGTTTCTCATTGGCTAGATCTGTTGCTAGGCAAGGAAAAAAATCCTCCTTCCGGTAGTAAAGTAGGCCTCTTCCTGTCGGAGGCGGCTGCGTGGCTGGGCAGTGGTGGCGCCGCAGCGCCCCTTCCGGCTTCCGGACCTCGCTTTAAACGCGGTTTCCGTTATTCGTTTTCACACCGTGCGTCTTTTGAGACTTGCCAGCCTCCATGATCCAGTGAGCCAGTTCCTTAGAGTAAATCTCTATCTTTCTATCCATCGGCCCTGTTCTTTTGTCTAGAGAAGCCTGACTAATGCGGCTGACTGATTTATTTATTTGGAATTCGCTGTTGGCCCCTACTGAGCTGATAACTCCCGAGTACAAGCTCCTCACAGGGGCTCTTTATTCAGAGGCGGAGCGTGACTGTGGGGCAGACCTCACTCCCTCTGTGTCTCCCCAGATTTCTTAAACGGAATTACTACAAACACATGCGAAGGGGAAAGCTTTAAAAGCTTACGTTTGGAATGTTTTGTGTTTCGAAATCGAGCTTGTTCAGGGACGTCATGGAGAAATCCAATCAAAATAGCGGGAGGATTGGAAAAAAACTGATGGAGCTGGAGAATTTTTTTAAGGAAAGGTTATGTGGTGTCTTTAGGATAATGACATTTTTATGAAATGAATATAGTGCATGAATAGATGGAAAATAAGGAAAAAGTAATTGTTCTGAATATTTTTAAGTTTAAAAGATACTTTTTTTTTAGTTTGGGCTGCCGTAACAAAAAATGTCATGGACTGGATGGCTTAAATAACAAATATTTGTTTCTCAGTTCTGGAGGCTGGGAAGTCCAAGATCAACTTGCCAGCAGTTTGGTGTCCTGCAAGGATTCTCGTCCTGGTTCATAGACAACGCCTTCTCCCTGTGTCTTCACTCCCTGTCACCTCACCGTCACTGAGAAGAAGAGCTCAGGTATTTTCATCTTCTTACGAGGCATCGTTCTCATTCACGAGGGCTTCGCCTTCGTGACCTAATGACCTCCCAAAGGCGCCACCTCCTAATGCCATCACATTGGGGGTTTGGATTTCAACATATCAATTCTGGGGTGACCAAACATTTAGTTCCTAACAGTTAAGTTGAACTCAACAAAAAAGGTGAAGAATTGGCTCAGATAAATGTTTCTTCATAACAAGAACATCTGAACTCTTCCTGAGTATGCGATACCATGGTTTTCTCCACTTGGCTGGGTGTATCCTCTTCTCAGGAAATGGCCCTGAGTGCCTGCAACCGAGTGCTGCTGGTTTCATTGGTCTTTCTCTGTGAAGACCATGACTTTTCTTAGGGCTACACACCACTTCAGTCCACTATCTCATGTTTGGGTGATATCAGTGAGAATTCTTAGCATTTTATCAACTCGCTTTATTTCCTTAGTATAATTTCTTAGGCCATGAAGGGGCTGTTGGAAGAATGAGTGGGGGATAGAATTTAAACATCATTCCAAGATGAATGAGAACTTTGCTTTTTGCAGAGGCAGGAAGGATTTGGAGCCAAACAGCCTAGCTTGAAATATCCATACTTACATGAGACGTATTTGAAGAGAGTCTGGTACATAGCAAGAGCTCAGTAAATGCCAGACATTTATTGTTAAATTAATGTCACTTTTAGAAGTTCATAGAATGAGGTTGTGCCCCATTCCTTCTTTGCTCTATGTTAAATATTTATTTTATAACTTTCTTTAAAATTAATTTTATTAGATAATGATGGAAGGAAATTTTGTGATCTAGCCTCTTTATCTGTCATCCTGCCACTGCCTTTTAACAGAAGTAAGCATTTATGCTAACCAACATGTTCCTGGAAGAATTTCACCTAGTTTCTCTTACAAATTCTCAGTGGTCACCGTTTTTACTCTAACTTAAAACAGTTTTATATGTCTTTTTTCTCCTGGTCACTCAAATATACAGCTTCCGCACAATAAATTTGTAGTCTCTTTTGCTTTCTCTCTCCTCATCTCCCTCCCTTCCCCCCATCCCCAGTCTCATTTGGGAAATTCAAATAGGGTAGTTTGAGGAAAGAAAAAAATGCCTTAATATCATTCTAAGGAAAGAAAAATAGTCTATTTTAAAGCAAGATCCAAAAAAAAAAAAAGTCTTGACAGCTCTGGTTCAGGCCTGGATACTCTTATGGGGACACTCTTGAACACTTCTTGGCTTACAGAAGTTACTGGTGATGACACTAACAGAGCCTGGGGACACAGGAACCCCAGATTCACCCAATTTCCTCTAGCCAGCTAGACCTCCATTTCCTTAGATCTAGGCCCTGGATTTCTGGCATGTAACCCCTGAGAAAGTCAGATTTAGGCTGGCCATTCCTAGAGGAATCCCCCAGATCCTAAAGACACTAGGGGTCTATCTCAACAGAGCTAGGGGCAGGAGAAGCCTCCTTTCCCACCCCTACTGAGGAGGCCAGCTGCTCTGCCCTCTTCCTTTTATTTCCAGTGCCTGGATGCTAGACTGGAAAGTCCAGAGATGCTGAAAGCTGACGTGTTCTGAAAGACAAGAGACTCCAACAGACCCTTAGGTGTGAGGGAATCTTATTTTCTCTATCCACCCACACCCCTTGAGCTGGCTGCAATTTCT
>NW_011889110.1:183724-193114 GCF_000151845.1 Pteropus vampyrus | reverse complement strand
ATCTTTTAGATAATCTTCTAGAGGCTGGTTTAGGTAAGGGTCCTACTCTATTTCCTTCTTCTCATCCAAAGAATTTCCTTTCCCCCACTGAAATCTCCTATTAAGCAGAGAAGCTGAATGGAGCAAGAAAAATGGCAGAAAAGTCTAGCTGAAGGCTTGACACAGAGGATTTTGTGAATGGCAATTGGGGATAACAGGACAAGAGCTACCTGGGGTTTTCTAATGTATAGTTGAAGTGGAAGAGGAGGAAGACAAAGCCAGGGAGAATTATGAGACTCAGGGTAGAATGGTGAGACTGCATCTTGGGCCCAAGCTCAAGTCTTGGGGGATGTTGCACAAGCTGACAGGTTAACTGATGGTGGCTTTCCTCTCCTAAAGGCAGGGAGAATGGAGAGGCAGCAGATCCTACCTTGACCAGGGGAGGATTCAAGTGGAAAGGACACCTCAACTTTTGTTATTCTTGATGACTGCATGGGCATGAGATCACAAACTTTACTCTTCTGTGGGGATTTCACTTTAGTGTTGAAGTGAAACAAAATGAATGTCTTAATAGTTCGATGATTCTGATAGATGTTGGACATTTGAATGAGCCCTGCCCCATTCATTATTGATCACACCACCTCCCTGACCTTTGGAGATTCCATTATCTCCTTTGAATGATTTGGCAGTGCCTACTCTTTTAAATGGAATTACCCGGAATGCATGAATGGTAATGCTTTTGCATGCATCTTGATGACCAAAAGAAATGCATCTCTATCTGTGTAAATCTACCTCTATAGGTCCTATGAAGGACTTGGTTGTTGCTTCACAAGATGGTGTGGAAGTTTGTGAGTTTTTCTTTTGATGAATCCTCACTTCATTTAGAATAAATTTATACTTTACATTGTTACTTAAATCATATTCTATATACATAAAACTTCATTTCAATTAAAATTTTTATCAAAAATTGAATTTCAGAACAATATCTCTGAGGAAATTTTAGCTACAATTAGGCTTCCAAATTAATTTAAAATTTAACTGCCCATGTATGACAAATTCAACTAAGATAAGATGATTAAGGCCTACCTTTTTGAATGGTTAAATTCACCCATGCCCACGAAATGATTCTATCACAATTTAGTCCTCTATCTAGAAGACAGCAGATTCTTTAATATTAAATACTTTAAAATGTGGAGAAAACCAACTACCATCTTATTAGAAATACAGAGGACAAAGCAATATGTAAAATGGTACCATAGAGATGTCATCAGCAAATTCAAATTGTGGGAAGTTCTAGAAGAGCTTAAAGTGCACAGAACTTTTTTTTTCTTGAACCATTTTAGAGCAAGTTGCTAATGTAGTGTCTTAATCACATCTGAATATTAAGGAGACTTCTATATAAGCACCACATAACCATCACAATCAGAAAAATTTAATACATCACTACCATCTAATCTTCAGGTTTCATTTAAATTTTGCTAATTATATGAATAATGGTATTTGTAGCAATAGGATCTACTTTAGAGTCACACATGTTGTATTTATTTGTCTTTATCTTTGGTGTTCAATCTTGAACAGTTTTTCAGTCTTTCCTTCACTTTATGACCTTTACACTTTGGAAGCGAGCTATTTTATATATCCTCAATTTGAATTTCTTTGATTTTTTTTTTGGTATGATTAGTTTCATGTTTATTCAGTTTTGGCAAGAGTTTCATGAAAGCGATGCTGAGTTCTCCAGTTTGTCGGATGTAATACGATGTCAATTTATCCCACCACTAATGATGTTCATGCTCATTACTTGATTAAGGTGGTGTTTGCCAAGCAATTGAGAAGCTGTTTCTTTAGCAAAAGCTTCTCATTTAGCTCCCCTATAATATAGTTCTCCAGTGCTATTTTAATTTAATATACCCTACCTTATAATCCCATAAACTCATTTTTTCCAAAACTGGTGACAGTAGCATACCTACTGCCACTGACCTGGCATTATTTGGATTTGCGGTTTTGTGTCACATTAACCTTTTGTATTTGATTATTTGGAACATTTCTCTTACTTTTTTTTTTCTTAATATTTAGTATCCCCAGTTTATATGTAGGAACACTGCGCCATTGGTTTCCAATATCTAATTTTTAACATAAACATTAATGTGAAGTAAGTATATTTATTCAGGCTTATACAACCCTTTATATGGAAGACTAATTAGAGAAATCCTTTTATTCCATATAAAGACAAAATCAAACATATATACTAGAATTATTTGTCTAAATATTAGGTTGGGAAATTACACAAAATTTTGATTTTCAAAAGAGGAGGAGGAGTTGATGAGTGGGTAAGGAGATGATAGGATGGCATAGGTGGATGGGAGAGGAAGAGCTGTGTCCATATCTGCCATCATGAGTGGAGCCCGCACCCAGGTCTGAGTGCTGTGTGTATGGGTGCTGGGTGGTCATTTGCTATGTCCTGTCCCTCAGCTACAGGGCTTGTGTAGCAGAAAGAATAGATGGAAGGTAATGAACTTGCGGAGTTCTGCCTGTACTCTGTCATTAATTCCTGTGTCATGCTGAGCAAGCATTTTTCTTCTTTGGACCTCAGTTTGCATGTCATGGGAAAAAAAGGAATGTGTCAGAACTATGAAATTCTGAGACAGAAATAAAGCATGAGAGTAATACAAGTGGAGTAAAACAGAAACATAATCATCGGAAAAAAACTTTTGCCCCTTTTGGGCTCACAAGTTTCTAACCTATAGACAAACCTTCCTCTGTTTTACACATTCACAAAGATCTGTCATTCCAACCACATGCATATTTTTAACTGCTTCCTTCTCTGTCCCCACCCAAGGAACTGCCTTGTCCTCTCACCCTGACGCCTGTTTAGCTAAATTTGCCATATTCCAGAAACTCTTAGAGGTAAAATCTTCCTCATTTATGATACTATTTCTGTTGAGGAGGAGAGTCATCCTCAGAGAAGTGATGAGATAAACAGTCTGGAGTTTTAAGAAGTAGGAAAGGAGAGTGAAAAGGAGAATTATTGTCCATTGAAGCCTCTTCCTTCTTGGCTTCATTGGAGGCCCGAGGGGCTGTGGAAGCTGATTCAATAAGATTTATAGATATAGCTTATGGGGCTCATATGCTTGGAAAATTCATACAGCTGAAAGAAAAGAAATTATAAAACCATTTAAAATTTTTTAGTCCTGTTAAAATGTGCTTTTTTTTTTTTTCCTTTGAAAGGATCAAGTTCGTTCTTAGGCATTGGTTTCGACACAGCTTTTTCACTGAAATGCTATCAGAGACATTCTGCATAGCTGGAAATTGCTAGTTTCAGCAGATTTTTGAAAATGATCCCCAAGCAGCTATTGGGTAAAGAAGCATAAAGGAGAAGGAAGGAGGTCGTTTGCCGTTAAAATAAATTTGGAAGTGCAGTATAAAAAGCTGAGCTGCCTTCTAGGAATGGGAAGAATTAGTCATGGGTATGGGCTTTCCAGTGCATTAGGAACACAGGCCCTTACATGCCCACAGAGCTGCTCTTTCTGTTTCAGGTGGGTGGGGCAAAGAGAAATTATTTCCTTTAGGCAAACTAGCTAAAAAAACCCCACACAAACCAACTCTATTCTTTCAATGAGCTTAGAATGACAAGCAAGACAAATTGACAGTTGCAATGGCAGAAGGCAGGCAGTTTAGAGAGGCTGTCTGGAGCATTGCTATCAGAAAACTCCAAAGCAGCTTCGATCATTATCCAAAACCCAGAGCAGTTTCCCTAAGTTCCGTGGACATGCTCTTACCTTAGTGCAAATTGGGGGCTTGGCTTAGGGGGCTGGAGTGAGGGAGAGTTGATATCTTTAAATTTCAAGGATTGGTTAGAGGCTTCCTTCTGTGGTAAGAGAGTCAAAGAACATTTAAAGAAAAACAAAGGAACAAACCAAAAATTAAAGCCTAAAATTAAATTTTTTTCCATTATTAATTTAAGCATACAGGTAGAAAGATTAAAAATAAATCTCCCATTATTATAAGATCCAAAGAAAACTGCTCTTAACATTATTAAATGTTGACCTTTTCCTTTTTAAATCTCTTCGTTTAAAAACATAGCTGTAAATTTGGCTTAATTAAATTATTCAACAATTAAAAAATTTTATTTTGAAATAATTATAGATTCACAGGAAGTTGTAGGGAAAAAAAATCCGTACAGGGAATTCCTGTGTACCCTTCACAGTTTTCCCTAATGGTAACATCTTGCATAATCATAGTGCAGTATTACAACCATAAGCAGACACTGGTGCAATCCACAGAGCTTATTCAGATTTCACCAGTTTTATATGCACTCACATGGTTCTATGCCATTTTTAAATATCACAAGTGTAAATTTGTTTAAGTACCACAATCAAGATACTGAATTGTTCTATCACCACAGGCTACCTCATTCTATCCCTTTTAGCCACAGTTACCCTAACATATAATTTTTGCCCACTTTAAAGTCATCATTTACACAGGCACTCCCCTTTACCGGAATACAAATTCTTGTTCACTTCCCCACTCCCTAGCGCTCTCTCCCTTCATCCTTCAGATGAACTCCTGCTTATATTTTAGATATCAGCTCGCACGTCCAATTTTCAGGAAAAACTTCCCTGGTACCCATCATGTAGATGTAAAGCTAAATACTAAACCAAATACTAAAGGTTTTTGAGAAATATTCTTAAATACCAAGGAACTTTAAACCAGGGGTCATCAGAAAAACCCAGATGGCAACAGGAAAAGAGTTACATCTCATTAAACAAAAAAATGAACTAGAAAGAAAATCAAAAGACCTTTGGGATGAGAAAGGACTAGTCATGAGTGTTTTCATGATTTTAGGATTGGAATGCCTCTACAAATCTATGGTTTCCTTCTGGGTTTCTGGTGAGTGGGACAAAAAGATTGAGGGAATTGAGAGAGAGAGAAATACTAAGGATTTTCCCAGGGAATAAAAGTAGCTAGGAAAGCAAACCAAATATATCTTTTCAATAGCTCTAAATACTTAAGCTAGGAAAATTGTCAGGTACAGAGGGCTGATTTCTGTCCAGAGAGGCAACTGCTGACAGACAGCTTGAAGTACTTTTCCTGACTAACTGAGGTGAGTCATACTTTTATAGGGCAAAGCTATCTCTATCATCTTGGGGCAAAGGAGGTCATGGCAGGAGAGTGAGCTGAGATTGTTACCTTGAAATTTCAAGGGTAAATCTTTGCATTCATTCTTTGAGGGTCTTCTTTCTGTAGTTATAGCTTCGGCCAGGCTTTTAAAAGAAAAATCAGATGAACAAACAAAAAAGGACACCTGTTTTTTCTTCTATTGTGAAAGTTAAACAGAAAAATGAAAAGAAGAAAAAACTCTCATGGTACTACTGCTCTGCTATTTACCAAGTTTCAGTACCATCATCCAGTGATTATAGTTGCGGGCAATAGATGCAAACTTTGGCTAATTTAAGCAGGAAACCGTTATTAAGAAGTACTAAATAGCTCACAAACTCAGAATTAGGTTTGTAGTTGACCAGTTTTATGAAAAATGGTCAAAAATAATTCTGCAAAACTGGTTCCACAAGGACACCACTGAAATCTTTCCTGGGCCCAGACAGTGTAACTTATGCTGAAGATACCTTACTGCACCGTTATCATTGCTGATTCTAGAACCGGACTCACCACTGCCTCTACTGCCAGCCTCACATTTGATTCTGGGCAGTTTCTCCCTCTTTGTGTCACGAGTTTTTGTACCAGATTCTAGCGTGAAAGAATCCGAGTGACAGAGTCTGTGTCACAAGCCTGTGCCCTGCTACAAGGGAGGTTAACATTTTAGTCTATCCTGAGGGAGATACCCCAAACATAGAAGATTCAGGTGCTGGGTGAAAGAAAAAGTCACAGGAGATGTTGCTTACATTTTACATCTTTGGCTTCCCCAAATCAATGTGTTTCCTCCTCCTTATGTTAACAACTCCTACCATTTAAAAAGCTTTCATCTCATACAATGCACATCTAGAACGCACCAGCTGACTTCTCAGATGGTGTCAAAGACTCATTTATCTCCAGGACCAGAATTCCTGGGTAAATTTTATGCTTCCCCTAGAATGTTAGAATCTTATACAGATATTCTGTAACCTGTGGACTAATGTGAAAAATATGCCACCATGAACACACCCTATATAAAATGGTAGGAGAAAGGCGATGAAAGAATAAAATTAGTCAAAAACACAAATATACATAGGAAAAATCAAAGAGGAAAATTTGTGAAAGATGCTATATCCTCATTTCTGTGACTGGTCATGTGGTCACAGTGTTTGTGACTTTTTCTCCACCACTCATTCCATGATTCATTTGCCTTCACCCAGCTTCACACTTTCTTTTAGTTCTTCACTCAAAGGGTCATCCATGTCTTCATTCTGACAAAACAAATGTTGAGAGTGGGCATTAGCTATGTTGAAACATCATGAATCTCAGAGTCTATCTGTTAAATTTGTTTTTCTCTTTTTCATTTTATAGGCTTTATTGTTTTTTCAGGGTGGCATTATGTCAGCCAGTGTCAATAAATTAAATTCCTGTGGACCTCCTAGAGACTGTAGGCATTCCTAAGTAGTAGATGCTTATGAAAGACATTCTAGACCTATAGGAGAGAGGACAAGAGTTGTTGATGCAGGGGCAGCACAAGAGGAAACTAAACAATACAGCCATTAAGAAAAACTTGTTTTTTAAAGTTAGACACTGAAAAATATTTGAGAGTAAAAATCTGATTCAGTCTTTAATAACCATAAAGATATTCTTGAAGGCTGTCTATAAAACAAACCCTTTGGGACATTTGGGTTTAAAGATTGACTTGTTTCTCTTGTGGAATATAACATTTAATCTCCACAGGCCTTTAGGATAATTAGTCATTAGGGATCAAGGTACTTAATGTGTGTAATCTTAGAACATATGTGAACAGTCATGTCTTTTTGTTAATGAAAAACATCTTGATTTATCTATTTTACCAAATATTCAAAGAAGAATTAAGACCTATTCTCAAATTATTCCAAAAACTTCAAGAAGAGGGAAGGCTGATTAACTCCTTTTATGAAGCCACCATTACCTTAATTCCAAAACCAGATAAAGACATTACAAAACAAACAACAACAAAACAATAAACTATAGCTGATACCTCTTGTGAACGTTGATGCAGAAATCCTCAACAAAATATTAGCAAACAATTCAGCAATACATTAAAAATATTATATATTATGATCAGGTTGGATTTATTCCTGGGATGCAAGATTGGTACAATATCCACAAATCAATTAGGGTGATACACCACATAAACAAATTGAAAGATAAAAATCATATGATCTTATCAATAGATGCAGAAAAAGTATTCAATAAAATCCAGCCTCCATTTATGATAAAAACTCTCAGCAAAGTGAGAATAGAAGGAACACACCTCAACATAATAAAGGCCATTTATGACAAACCTACAGCTAGCAACATAATGGGGAAAGGCTAAAAGTGTTTTCCTTAAGATCAGGAGCAAGACAAAGATGTCCACTTTCACCACTCCTCTTTAACATTGTATCGGAAGTCTTAGCCACAGCAACAAGACAAGAAAGAGAAATAAAAAGTATCCAAATTGGAAAGAAAGAAGTAAAACTCTTGTTATTTGCCGATGATATGATACTATATATAGAGAACCCTAAAAATTCCACCAAAAAACTGTTAGAACTGATGAGTGAATTCAGTAAAGTAGCAGGATACAAAATTAATATTCAGAAGTCAGTGGCATTTTTATACACCAATGATGAACTTTTGGAAAGAGAAATTAAGAAAGCATTCCCATTTACAGTTGCATCAAAAACAATAAAGTACCTTGGAATCAAATTAACCGAGGAGGTAAAAGACCTGGTCTCAGAAAATTATAAGTCATTAAAAAAAGAAATTGAAGATACAAATAAATGGAAGCATATACTGTGCTCATGGGTAGGAAGAATCAATATCATTAAAATGGCCATACTACCGAAAGCAATCTATAGATTCAGTGCAATCCCTGTTAAAATACCAGTGGCATTTTTCAGAGAGCTAGAACAAATTATCCCAAAATTTAAATAGAACCATAAAGGACCCTGGATAGCCACAGCAACCTTGAGAAAAAAGAATAAAGTTAGAGGTATCACACTACCTGATATCAAGCTATACTACAAGGCTACAGTAATCAAGACAGCGTGGTACTGGCTTAAAACAGATACATTGATCAATGGAACAGAATAGAGAGCCCAGAAATAAATCCATGCCTATATGCTCATTTAATATATGACAAAGGAAGTAAGAATATACAATGGGATAAAGACAGTCTCTTCAATTAGTGGTGCTGGGAAAATTGGACAGATACATGCAAAAAAAAAAAAAAATCTGGACCACCTTACACTGTATACAAGAATAGACTCAAAATGGATTAAAGACTTAAATGTGAGACCTGAAACCATAATACTTCTAGAAGAAAACATAGATAATAAACAATCTGATATTGCTAACGGTAATTTCAGAAATGTGTTTGGGCAAGGGAAATGAAAAAATAAATGAGACTATATCAAACTAAAAATTTGTTGTGCAACAAAGGAAATCGTCAACAAAATGAAAAGAAAACCGACTGAATGGGAGAAGATATTCAGTTACAATACATCTGATAAGAGATTAATATCCAAAACATATAAAGAACTCATACAACCCAACAACAAAAAAACAATCCAATTAAAAAATGGGCAGAGGACCCGAACAGATATTTCTCCAAGAAGGAAATACAGATGGCCAATAGACATATGAAAAGATGTTCAAGGTCACTAACCATCAGAGAAATGCAAATTCAAACCACTTCACACCTGTCAGAATGGCTATCATCAATAAATCAAAGAACAAGAAGTGGTGAGGATGTGGAGAAAAGGGAACTCCGATACACACTTGGTGGGATTGCAAATTGGTACAGCCACTATGGAAAACAATCTGGAAGTTCCTCAAAAAATTAAAAATGGATATACCTTTTGATCCAGCAATTTCACTTCTGGGTATTTATCCAAAGAAAACCAAAACAATAATTCATAAAGACCTATGCACCCTATGTTCATGGCAGCACAATTTACAATAGCCAAGATATGGAAGCAACCTAAATGCGAATCAACAGATGATTGGATAAAAAAGTTATGGTTCATACATTCAATGGAATGTTACTTAGCTATTAAAAAAAAATGAAATCCTACCATTCGCAATGACATTGATGGACCTAGAGGTTATTATGCTGAGTGAAGTAAGACAGGGAAAGATAAATACCATATGATTTCACTTATATATGGAATCTCAGGACCAAAAAGAACAAACTAATCAAAACAGACTCACAACTATAGAGGACAGTCTGGTAATGGCCAGAGGGGAGGGGGATTG
>NW_011889110.1:180535-182684 GCF_000151845.1 Pteropus vampyrus | reverse complement strand
AAATCTGTTGTATATACCAGCAATAGTCATCGCTGGTATGTATATTTCAAAGGACACTGAAATAAAACATGTAGTACCAATTATAGGAGCTCAAAAATGAAATAATTAGGTGTAATTAGGTACAATCAAACTGTATGCCACTGATGAATGAAATAAAGATTTAAATAAATTGAGAGATATGTGATGTTTATGGATTAGACTCAATATGGTAAAGATTTCAGTTTTCCCCAAGTTTATATACAGGTTTAACACAATTCCTATCAAAATCCCAGAAAGATTTTTTTTGTACATACAGACAAGGTTATTTAAAAATTTATATGGAAGTACAAAGGAAGTAGAATAGCTAAGACAATTTTGAAAAAAATGTAAATCAGCTCAATTTTAAGGTTTATTTTATATCTATAGTAATTAAGACTGGTAATAACAAAGGGATAGATACATAGGTTAATGAAGCACAATGGAGAACATACAGAACAGAAATAAACATACAAATATACTTTACTAATTTTTGGCAAAGGTGCAAAATCAATTCAATGTAGGAAAGAGACTTTTTAACAAATGATGCTGGAGCAATTGACCATCCATAGGCAAAAAACAAACACACGAGAAAACTTCATTAGTCTTACAAGTTTATAAAAAGAGAAATAACCCAAAGTGGATCATGGACTCGAATGTAATGTGCAAAACTATAAAAATCTTAGAAAAAAACATAGGAAATAAACATTGAGATCTAGAGTAGGTTGAGAGTTCTTACACTTGATATTAAGTATGCTCCTTAAAATGGAAATTAATAAATAGAACATCGATATTAAAAAATTATGCTCTGCGAAAGACTCTGTTAAGAAAATGAAAAGCTACAGGCTGGGAGAAAATGTTTGCAAACCAGAAATTTAAAAGGTAACTAGTATCTAGCATACATAAAGAAAACTCAAAGTTCAACAATTAAAAAGCATCTAGTCCAATTAGAATGTGAGCAAGAGACATTTTACTGAAGAAGGTAGATGCCAAATTAGCATATGGAGAGATTTAACCTCATTAACATTTAGGAAAATGCAAATAACTGTCAGAATGGCTAAAATAAAAATAGTGATAATACCAAGTGCTGCTGAGCGTAAGGAGAAACGACCATCCATATGTTGCTGATCAGAATATATAATGATGCAGCCATTTTGGAAAATGGCTTGGCAATTTTTTAAAAACAAAACCAAAACCATAATCGTGCACTGCCAAATAGCCCAGACATTGCATTGTTGGGTGTTTATCTTAATGAAAAGAATATATATGCTCACACAAAAATCTGTACATGAATGTTTATAGCAGCTTTATTTTTTAAAAAATTATTTTTAAATGATAGTTGGCATAGGATATATTAACTTCAGGTGTGCAACATAGTGATTAGACATTATATACCTTACTAAGTGGTCACCACAAAATGCCTAGTAATCATCTGTCATTTATAGTTATTACAGTATTATTATATTCTCTATGCTGTACATTATACCCCTCTGACTTATCCTATAACTGGTGGTTTGTACTTCTTAGTCCTCTTCACCTTTTTTACCTTTCCCCACCACTCTCCCCTCTGGCAACCATCAATTTGTTTTCTGTATTTATGAGTTTATTTCTGTTTGTCCGTTTTTTAGTTTCCACATGTAAGTGTAATATAGTATTTGTCTTTGAGTTATTTCACTTAGCATAATACCTGCTACGTCTGTTCATGTCACAAATGGCAAGATTTCATTCTTTTTTATGGCCAAGAAATATTTTATCATATACAGCAGCTTTATTTATAATAGCCCCAAACTGGAAACAACCAGATATCTTTCAGCATTTTAATGATTAAACAAAGGTGGTACAAACACACCTTAGAGTACTCATCGACAATAAAAAGGTATGAACTTTTGATATACACAACAATCTGGATGAATCACCATAGAATTATGTTGAGTGACAAAAGCCAACTCTAAAAGGGATACACTATATGATTTTACTTATATATTATTCTTAAAATGCCAAAATTATAGATATGGAGAACAGATAGTGATTTTCAGAGGTTAACTGGAAAGTAGGGGCAGAACAAAGTGGGTGTGGCTATAAAATGGCAACACGAGGTGATGGAAATATTCTGTATCTTGACTGTATCAATGCC
>NW_011889110.1:174952-180485 GCF_000151845.1 Pteropus vampyrus | reverse complement strand
AAAAAAAATGAAATCCTACCATTCGCAATGACATTGATGGACCTAGAGGTTATTATGCTGAGTGAAGTAAGACAGGGAAAGATAAATACCATATGATTTCACTTATATATGGAATCTCAGGACCAAAAAGAACAAACTAATCAAAACAGACTCACAACTATAGAGGACAGTCTGGTAATGGCCAGAGGGGAGGGGGATTGAGGGGCTGGGAGAAAGGGGTGAAGGCTCAAAGAGTACAAATTAGTAGTTGATAGATGATCACACAGATGGGGAGCATGGCATAGGGAATGCAGTTAGCCTTAATATAATGGCTAGGTGGAGAGCCAGAGGAGAGAGAGAGCAATTAGGGGGATCGTTTTATAAAACTATATAAATATCTAACAAATGTACTGTATACTTGAAACTAATAGTAAAATTAAAAGATCGAATTTGCAAATATATGGTGATGGAGATTTGACTTTGGGCTGTGAACACACAATGCAATATACAGATGATGTACTTTTCAAATTGTACATTTGAAACCTATATAATTTTGTTAACTAATGTCACTGTGATAAATTTAATTAAAAATATAATTTAAAAATTCCTAAGAAAAGAACTCTCCAGGCCCAAATAGCTTCACTGGAAAATTCACTAAACATCTAAAATAGAATTAACATCATTTCTGCCCAATAAAATATATAGAACAGGAAGGAGCACTTCCAAATTCATTTTATGAAGCCAGTATTATCTTAATAATAATCAGAAGAAGATTGCACATAGAAAGTAAATTACAAACCAATATCCCTCTTGAATTTAGATGTAAAAAATCTTGGCAAAGTATTAGAAAACAGAATTTACGAAAAGAATTATTCAACATGACCAAAGTGGTGTTTATTTCAGGAATGCAAGACTGGTTCAATATCTGAAAATAAATCAATGTACTGACCATATTTATGAACTAAGAAAAACCGCATGATCATATGAACTGATGCAGAAAAAGCATTTGATGAAAGTCAAGACATATTTGTGACACACATCATCAGAAAAATAGGAATAGAGAGAAATTTCCTCAACTTGACAAACAGCATTTACAAAAAATCTACCGCTAACACTATACTAAAAGGTAAACAAATCTTTCCTCTTAAGATCAGGAACAACATGGTATATCTGCTCTCAGCATTTTCATTCAACATGGTGCTAGACATTCTAGCCATGCAATAAGTTAAGAAAGAAAATGAAGGCATATAGATTTGAAAAGATAAAACTCCTGGTTTGCAAATAACATGATTGTATAGAAAATGCCAAGAAATCAATAAAAAAATCTAGAACTAATAAGTGAATTCAGCAAGGTTACAGGATATAAAATAAACATAAAGAAATCTGTTGTATATACCAGCAATAGTCATCGCTGGTATGTATATTTCAAAGGACACTGAAATAAAACATGTAGTACCAATTATAGGAGCTCAAAAATGAAATAATTAGGTGTAATTAGGTACAATCAAACTGTATGCCACTGATGAATGAAATAAAGATTTAAATAAATTGAGAGATATGTGATGTTTATGGATTAGACTCAATATGGTAAAGATTTCAGTTTTCCCCAAGTTTATATACAGGTTTAACATAATTCCTATCAAAATCCCAGAAAGATTTTTTTTGTACATACAGACAAGGTTATTTAAAAATTTATATGGAAGTACAAAGGAAGTAGAATAGCTAAGACAATTTTGAAAAAAATGTAAATCAGCTCAATTTTAAGGTTTATTTTATATCTATAGTAATTAAGACTGGTAATAACAAAGGGATAGATACATAGGTTAATGAAGCACAATGGAGAACATACAGAACAGAAATAAACATACAAATATACTTTACTAATTTTTGGCAAAGGTGCAAAATCAATTCAATGTAGGAAAGAGACTTTTTAACAAATGATGCTGGAGCAATTGACCATCCATAGGCAAAAAACAAACACACGAGAAAACTTCATTAGTCTTACAAGTTTATAAAAAGAGAAATAACCCAAAGTGGATCATGGACTCGAATGTAATGTGCAAAACTATAAAAATCTTAGAAAAAAACATAGGAAATAAACATTGAGATCTAGAGTAGGTTGAGAGTTCTTACACTTGATATTAAGTATGCTCCTTAAAATGGAAATTAATAAATAGAACATCGATATTAAAAAATTATGCTCTGCGAAAGACTCTGTTAAGAAAATGAAAAGCTACAGGCTGGGAGAAAATGTTTGCAAACCAGAAATTTAAAAGGTAACTAGTATCTAGCATACATAAAGAAAACTCAAAGTTCAACAATTAAAAAGCATCTAGTCCAATTAGAATGTGAGCAAGAGACATTTTACTGAAGAAGGTAGATGCCAAATTAGCATATGGAGAGATTTAACCTCATTAACATTTAGGAAAATGCAAATAACTGTCAGAATGGCTAAAATAAAAATAGTGATAATACCAAGTGCTACTGAGCGTAAGGAGAAACGACCATCCATATGTTGCTGATCAGAATATATAATGATGCAGCCATTTTGGAAAATGGCTTGGCAATTTTTTAAAAACAAAACCAAAACCATAATCGTGCACTGCCAAATAGCCCAGACATTGCATTGTTGGGTGTTTATCTTAATGAAAAGAATATATATGCTCACACAAAAATCTGTACATGAATGTTTATAGCAGCTTTATTTTTTAAAAAATTATTTTTAAATGATAGTTGGCATAGGATATATTAACTTCAGGTGTGCAACATAGTGATTAGACATTATATACCTTACTAAGTGGTCACCACAAAATGCCTAGTAATCATCTGTCATTTATAGTTATTACAGTATTATTATATTCTCTATGCTGTACATTATACCCCTCTGACTTATCCTATAACTGGTGGTTTGTACTTCTTAGTCCTCTTCACCTTTTTTACCTTTCCCCACCACTCTCCCCTCTGGCAACCATCAATTTGTTTTCTGTATTTATGAGTTTATTTCTGTTTGTCCGTTTTTTAGTTTCCACATGTAAGTGTAATATAGTATTTGTCTTTGAGTTATTTCACTTAGCATAATACCTGCTACGTCTGTTCATGTCACAAATGGCAAGATTTCATTCTTTTTTATGGCCAAGAAATATTTTATCATATACAGCAGCTTTATTTATAATAGCCCCAAACTGGAAACAACCAGATATCTTTCAGCATTTTAATGATTAAACAAAGGTGGTACAAACACACCTTAGAGTACTCATCGACAATAAAAAGGTATGAACTTTTGATATACACAACAATCTGGATGAATCACCATAGAATTATGTTGAGTGACAAAAGCCAACTCTAAAAGGGATACACTATATGATTTTACTTATATATTATTCTTAAAATGCCAAAATTATAGATATGGAGAACAGATAGTGATTTTCAGAGGTTAACTGGAAAGTAGGGGCAGAACAAAGTGGGTGTGGCTATAAAATGGCAACACGAGGTGATGGAAATATTCTGTATCTTGACTGTATCAATGCCAATATCTTGGTTATGATATTGTACAATAGCTTTGCAACATGCGAGCATTGAGTAAAATTGGATAAAGGGTAGAAGGGATACTTCTATATTATTTAATATAGTGACATGTAAATCCTCAATGATCAAAATACCAAGTTTTATTAAAAATAAAGTTTGAATCCCTTCATAATGCATCCATGTATCAAATCATCACATTGTACACTTTAAATATACTATAATTTTACTTGTCAATTATACATGGGAAAATCTTAAAAATAAAGTTCGAAGAGGAGTAGAAAATTTTCACCTTTCTGTGCTAAGGATTTTAGATGACCTTATATTTTTTTCCATTTTTTTTTAGTAGCTGCGAACATTCCTTTGAAACTTTTTGTAGATTTGAATTTAAAAATCTGTCTATGTGACGTTATTTCTAGAGCTTAGCTAGTACCATGAGAAATATACTAGGATGTCCATCATACTTGCAGTTTGCATAGAAGCCTGTTAGCATCTTTATACATATGTCTGGGAAGTGAATGTGCATGCTTTAAATGTGTCTCTAGAAAAAGTAAGGGTATCTGGAGCCAAAAGGGGAGAATTGGTATTTTCACCAGATTCAGATGCAGCGGGAATCACTGCTCCTTAGATTGGATGATTGAAGACTAAAGTTTGGTTTTGGCTATAGATCATCCTAAAACTTTAAAAAGCTGGTTTCTCTGACTTTTTAGAATGACTTAAGGCTTTAATGAATGTTAGAGGTGGAGGGATGGAGGAGAACAGCCTTCTACCAGAAAGGCAGCATGAAGGCTCTGCCATTGTGAATTGGATGCTGGTAGCAGCAATTAGCATCCTAATGCTTGAGGCTCCTAGTGGGAAATGTCAGGCCTACATTGCCAGTAGAGTTGCTGCCAGAGTTTATTAGGTTTGTGTGGGAGCTGTTTCAGAGCTCCTCCCAGCAGTATCCCTCACAGTTACAATTAGTCCCAGGCAATTTATGAGCCCTGGAGCCCAAGGAATTTGGCATAAGTATTATGTATGTTCCATCACTTTGTTGGAAGCGAGCACTCTCTAGACTAACTTGAACCTAGACTAAAGTAGACATATCTGTCAGGCACTGATAAGCATTTGAGAGGCATAAATATCCTGTGAGAGTGTGAGTTAGAAGGGACAGAAATATAAATGATTTGACTTGTTAGAGACTTTGGATCAGAGATATGAAACATGACTGGTGAAATCTTCTCTTCCTAAGTATTGTAGCAAATGTCATGAAACAATTCTGCATTGCAGAAGCTTTAGGCTTGGGTACTGTCTTTTAAAACAGGCTTCTCCAGGGTTTAGTGCTGACACACAGAAAGACACTTAGGGAAGAAGCCCAGCAGTATAAAATCTTTAGTTAGGTAGTGTCTTGTCTGGCAGGTGGTGGGAATATTCGTATTTTACATTTCCAGACAAGAAAAGATAAATTAGCAATTGCTTTAAAGCCTCCTATCTCAATTTTTTTTGACACAGTGTTTTGATTTCCCTTTTAATAACAGATAAATTAAGATGTAAGGCAATCGATGTATTATTCAAAGGCCTTCGACACTCAGAGTGAATTGGAGCTAGGATTTAGGTCTCCTGACTCTCATCCCAGGGTTGGTCCCTCTAAAAGTGGCTATAAGAATTGCACTGTGGAGACTTTCCAGACTGAGGTAATTTTACTGCAAAAGAATATTCTAGTCTTAGCTTGTAAGGAACAAGAAATATAAAGGTGAGAACTCAAGCGAGACCATTAAAAATATCACCAAAAGTGAGTGTCAGGTTGCACATCTTTGAGAAACTGAGCGTAAAAAGTTGGACACAATTAAGTGAAGATTCAGGTAACCAAATCAGACTAAAAGTTAACATGACCAGAAAGAGAAATAATCAATCTTTCTTTTAGGATCTCAAACTTGTCTAGAGATATTACTCAAAGGGCCCTGGGTTCTCTCTTTTCATACATTAGGATGATGCAAATATTTCTGCTCAGGATGGGCACACTCAGTGTCTACATCAACCAACTCTTCAGTCA
>NW_011889110.1:168654-174902 GCF_000151845.1 Pteropus vampyrus | reverse complement strand
GGAGGAGAACAGCCTTCTACCAGAAAGGCAGCATGAAGGCTCTGCCATTGTGAATTGGATGCTGGTAGCAGCAATTAGCATCCTAATGCTTGAGGCTCCTAGTGGGAAATGTCAGGCCTACATTGCCAGTAGAGTTGCTGCCAGAGTTTATTAGGTTTGTGTGGGAGCTGTTTCAGAGCTCCTCCCAGCAGTATCCCTCACAGTTACAATTAGTCCTAGGCAATTTATGAGCCCTGGAGCCCAAGGAATTTGGCATAAGTATTATGTATGTTCCATCACTTTGTTGGAAGCGAGCACTCTCTAGACTAACTTGAACCTAGACTAAAGTAGACATATCTGTCAGGCACTGATAAGCATTTGAGAGGCATAAATATCCTGTGAGAGTGTGAGTTAGAAGGGACAGAAATATAAATGATTTGACTTGTTAGAGACTTTGGATCAGAGATATGAAACATGACTGGTGAAATCTTCTCTTCCTAAGTATTGTAGCAAATGTCATGAAACAATTCTGCATTGCAGAAGCTTTAGGCTTGGGTACTGTCTTTTAAAACAGGCTTCTCCAGGGTTTAGTGCTGACACACAGAAAGACACTTAGGGAAGAAGCCCAGCAGTATAAAATCTTTAGTTAGGTAGTGTCTTGTCTGGCAGGTGGTGGGAATATTCGTATTTTACATTTCCAGACAAGAAAAGATAAATTAGCAATTGCTTTAAAGCCTCCTATCTCAATTTTTTTTGACACAGTGTTTTGATTTCCCTTTTAATAACAGATAAATTAAGATGTAAGGCAATCGATGTATTATTCAAAGGCCTTCGACACTCAGAGTGAATTGGAGCTAGGATTTAGGTCTCCTGACTCTCATCCCAGGGTTGGTCCCTCTAAAAGTGGCTATAAGAATTGCACTGTGGAGACTTTCCAGACTGAGGTAATTTTACTGCAAAAGAATATTCTAGTCTTAGCTTGTAAGGAACAAGAAATATAAAGGTGAGAACTCAAGCGAGACCATTAAAAATATCACCAAAAGTGAGTGTCAGGTTGCACATCTTTGAGAAACTGAGCGTAAAAAGTTGGACACAATTAAGTGAAGATTCAGGTAACCAAATCAGACTAAAAGTTAACATGACCAGAAAGAGAAATAATCAATCTTTCTTTTAGGATCTCAAACTTGTCTAGAGATATTACTCAAAGGGCCCTGGGTTCTCTCTTTTCATACATTAGGATGATGCAAATATTTCTGCTCAGGATGGGCACACTCAGTGTCTACATCAACCAACTCTTCAGTCACGAGTCAGAGAAATTGTTCTCTATGAAATTGCCATTTCCATGGACAGTTCAACTTTATAAAGGTATGGCTCTGAGTTATTTTGACCAGCAAGAAATAAACATCTGCAGGTTGTGAGACCTACCTTTATGTGTTCTGCTTCTGTATTCAGAACTTTTACTTGTCCCAGCCAAAATTGTTAAGACCCCAATACAGAAGGTGAAATAAATTTTAGGCTAAATGGAAAGATTTTATTTAAACAAAAATCATAACTGACCAAAGTTTAACTATTTAATTAGTTGTATTAACTTATATAAAATGTGTTGTAAGGAATGTGAAAACATTTTTTTGTTTCCATTTCTCTGTTATAGAAGTCATTTTGTTTCTATTTGCTATAATTGGATAATGGGAGAAGGCACTTGGAGATACTTTTAACTAGAGTCACCAAAGGTTATGTTTTAACAACGGGCAATTGGTCTTTGCTGTTCATGCCTCATACTTGATTTTGCCTATAATTTCAATATCATTCTCTATCCCTCCCCCATTTGTAAGGGTCTCAGCTTTCTACTCTTACATGATCTATTTACAAAGTCATAGTAAGGTCAGGTATTTCATATTTTAAAAATCTCACTTAGAGTTATTACTCTAAAAATTTCACAAAGGGGATGACCTCAACATGAAGGAATAAATGTAGATACTATTATTGTTTTCTTAATCTACCAGGTGTCCAAAAAAGGACTCTGTGACTGTAGAAAACATGAATATTTAAATGTCAATTAAAATTTAAAATATTACGCAATTAAGACAGTGGACTTTAGAAACAAATACGCTCTTTGATGGATTAAAAGTAATTAGCTGACATATCTTTGAAAGGTATTTAAGTATTAGCATGACATTAGAATGCTTTGCTTTAAAGCATGCACATGATAATAAATGCTAAAATTAATATAATAAGAGATAGGGCAGGATTTTATTAATAAGTATTTGGACACTCTCCTGCCCAGTATGTACTTAATTCTGTAACCAATTAGATATCACAAGATATGTTTTTGTATTTAAGGGGTATGATTAATTTTTTATTTTAGAATGGTCATTCTGGTAGAAGAGTATTGGCTGGTTTGGAGTGAGCATAGGCCGAATCGGTCATATTCAAAAGGAAGTTTTTGCACATTTTCAGATGGGAGGTGATGAGGCATGTGTTAGTACATTAGCACTGTGAATGAAGACAAAGGGAGAGGTGGGAGATATGTAACACAATGAAAGAAAATGATTTATTCTATGGAATGTTGATGCAGAGGGAAAAATTAAACATGATGCCTTGGGAGAGTAGTAGAATTTTAGTCTCTTGCTAGAAATAAAGGAGTCAGGAGAGAATACAGTTTGTAGAGAAATAAGTTGATGATGAAATATTTGGGAAACATTCATTAAACTGTTGAAGAAAGCATCTGGACTTTTGGAGAGAAGTCTAGGAGGAAAGTGTAGAATGGAGAGTGAACCATATAGAGTTGATAATTATTATTATAATTACAGGTATGTCCTGCAAGGAAGAGCTGTAAAAATAAAAGTACAAATTCTGAGAGCATGTCCTTAGAAAATGCTCACAGTAATGGAGCAGGAGAATTTAAAATAATTATCCAAGAATACAAACAAAATCAGGACAAAAGAGCATATAGAATTGAGAATTTGAAGGAACAAATAGTTGATTAAACAATAAGTAAAAAACTAAAGTAGAATAAAAGTCTTTGGATTTGATGATTAGAAAACCATGGGTGACCTTCAAGAGTGCAATTTTTATAGGTTAGTGAAAGTGGAAACCAGATTTCCATAGCTGAAAGGGTGTATGTTATAAAGAAATCCAGCAAAGGGACACTAATCATTTGAGAATTCTGTACATAAAAGGAAGAATTAGAATGGTAATTAATATAACAAAGACTTTTCCCTTCAGGTTGGGCCTGAATAATTTTTACAGTAAGGGAAAAGGAATCAATCAGGGTCAAGAGTGTCCCAGAGTGGTAGAAAGAGGGAGAGTAAATGAAGGAATAAGATCCTGAATGTGATCAAGACCTTGAAAGGAAAGGTCACCCAGTTATCATCACTAAATGGTGGACACCTGCCCTAATTCAGTCACTAGGAATTGTATATCTTCAACACATTAATTTCTTCAGTGACTCTTTCAGTTGGCCAATATATCCACATTTTACAGATTAAAAAATACGAAGCTCAGAGAGGCTAAATAGCTTGCTCTAGATCTTGGTAAGCAGAAAAGAATAGATTGAAAGCAGGAAATGTTAGGTCCGGAAGCTCACACTTTCTCTGGGATGTGACACTGTCACTCATTTGTAGTGAGACAAGCTCTGTAGTAGAGAAATGTGCCAGCGGGTGGGAGGAGCACAGTGAGTTCTCTAGGCATTTTGCATGCGTAACAGAAGAGCAAATGATGTGATGATATTCTGTTCTGTTCTACTTGAGCATGACTAACATAGGGAAGTGTAATATTCACTCTTGAGATCACAGCATCTAACAGAGATGACACTTTAAAGATATTAGCCAAATTAACAAAATGAAATGTCTACTTCTGATGCACATGGGCTAGTCGACAAAAGTGAACAGATTTGTTTTCCTCCTTCTATGTTAGAAAGCCTGTGCAGCCATTTTCATACTTTATTTTTTACTGAGACAAGGGCTAGAGTCGTAGAAAATTAATAAGAGCAACTCAGAATTAGTAAAGCATGGTAGAAAAAGAAAAAAAACAAGATGAAATTATCACTTCTTTCTCTCCTTCCTAAGATGGAGATACCAAATTCTCATAAAGACCCTGGAATTTCAAAGCATCCAAGCTACCTTTTAGACTTCAAATTTATCAAAGGCTTTGCTTGCTTTCTTTTTTTTTTTTTTTTAATGTCTGAAATTGTGGCGGGGACGTGAGAAGAAAGCACAACATTTGTTAGTTACTCTATTTTTCCTAAGGCAGAGTTCATGCTACAATTGATATCCATACTACTGAAGTACTACTAGCAGTAACAGTTAATAAAGTACTTTCTCCATAAGTTGTTTACATTTGCATTTATATACTTGTAAGTTATATAACATTATTCCATTTTGTATGTAAAAGTTTAAACCTTTAATCCAATAATACACCTAGTAAGTCATAAAAACAGGTTTCATATTTAGGTTTTCTAATTCTAGAACTCTCTATGAGACACCAGTCTTATTTTCAGTATACAGCTATATCTTCCTTTTTTTTTTTTTTTTTTGTAATTTGGTGTAGTACATATGTGTAGTTCTTGAACTTGAAACAATTTTTTCTTCCTTGTTTATTACTTTACCTCTCATTGTCTCTTACCATCATTTTCTGCTCTGAAAACTGAGTTAAATTGAAAAGATAAAGAGCTTCCAAAAATTGCACTGCATTATCTACAGGATTTAACTGACTCCCTGAGACCACATCATGTCTTCGTGAAGGGCCTAGGCTCTCTCATATAGAGTTAGATATAATGCATATTAGGTTCAAGCCTGTCATCTTGGCCCATAAATTATCTGAAACGTTTGTGGTGTATATGATATACATTCTTTTAAGAAGTTATTCTTATGGTTCTGTAATTCAACAGATTCTGTTATTTCTGACTCTCTCTGCAGATTAATAATCTTTACATTTTTTAGATAACCAGATGTGGATGAGAGAGTTTATTCTTAGCCTGTCCAGTGACTGGGACACTCAGGTCCCTCTCTTTGTTTTATTCTCCATCACATACCTGGTGACAGTGCTGGGAAATGTCCTCATTGTTCTTCTGATCAGACTGGACAGCCGGCTCCACACTCCCATGTATTTCTTTCTCACCAACCTCTCCGTCGTTGATGTCTCTTATGCCACAAGCATCGTCCCTCAGATGCTGGTGCATCTTCTTGCAGAACATAAAGTAATCCCATACGTGAGCTGTGCATCCCAGTTATTTTTCTCCTTGGCTTTAGGTGGGATTGAGTTTGTTCTACTGGTAGTGATGGCTTATGACTGCTATGTGGCTGTGTGTGAGCCCCTGCGATACTCGGTCATCATGCATGGAGGGCTCTGTGCTAGGTTGGCCATCACATCCTGGGTCAGTGGCTCTATCTGCTCTCTCACGCAGATTACCATCACTTTTCAGCTGCCCATGTGCACAAACAAATTTATTGATCACATATCATGTGAAATCCTAGCTGTGGTCAGACTAGCTTGTGTGGACACCTCTTCCAATGAGATTGCAATCATGGTTTCTAGTGTTGATGACACCTTTCTTTCTGGTTCTTGTGTCCTACATTCAGATCATCATCACCATTGTAAAGACTGAGTCCACAGAAGGAAGAAAGAAAGCCTTCCATGCCTGTGCCTCTCACCTCACAGTGGTTGTCCTGTGCTATGGCATGGCCATTTTCACTTACATCCAGCCCACTCCACCCCTCTGTCCTTCAAGAGAAGCTGATCTCTCTCTCTTATGCCATTTTGACACCCTTTACAGTCTAAGGAATAAGGAGGTGAAGGGGGCCTGGCAGAAACTGTTAGGGAAATTATCTGGATTAACGTCAAAACTGGCAACTTGATAAATCTTGAGCATCATTTAGAGAAAAAAGCTTTGTGTGTCCAACTCAGATATGACAGTCATCAACTATATTGCCCTGGCAACCAGAAAGGAGATGACAAAATGTGTACTGGTGATGTCGGGTAGGAGGCTGAGTGGTTGGGTTGGGGTGGATGTGGGGGTACTTTTATGTCACAGGAGCACGTTTGAAGGAGTGAAGCACTGCTATAACAATTTCCCAGACTTAATCTCTGTTTCTATGCTCTGAGATTAATAATAATAAAAAAAAAATCCCACACAGTTACTGTTTTTATTTGCCACATTGTAATCACAGACCTATTCATGGATCTTTGGATTACTGATTCTTATTCATCTAAATTTTGTACAAGGTTATTGTGTTTACATTGGGAACAAAACATTTTCACATTTAGACTCA
>NW_011889110.1:144652-168104 GCF_000151845.1 Pteropus vampyrus | reverse complement strand
AAAAAAATTCAATCCTAAATTTTGCAATATAGAGAAGCATCCTAAAGAAGTCAGTGCTAGGGAGCTATATTTTTCTTGGTGTTATTTCAGGAAACATTACAGGAGAGTCTATGTGTCTGTAACAACGAATGATTCTTGAGACACAGCAGTCAATATGCTACAGTTCTGAGAAGGATGTGACTGTATAGCAGGATGACAGTGAACAATTAAAATGCAGCATTGTGTCACAGAGACTAAGCCTCCAGGGGTGATCACAGAGGTCTTCCTGTATGCAAAGACCAAGAAAAGTTTAGGTGGAGACCAGGAAAGTGAGAACAAATGATCCAGATAACAAGCAACCAGAGCACAGGGGTGACCTGTGGATGGTGCAGAGCAGGGGGAGAGTGTGAGGATTCAAAAATGTCCTGAGGTGCACTTGCAGGGCAGAGAAGATTGAGGAAGTAGTGGGGATGAAGCTGGCAGCTAAAGAAGGGTCAAATCATTGAGGGCAGTGATGTCAAAATATCTTTCACCTTCGATAGTAACAGGAGCCAGTGAAGATTTTTAAGCAAAAGCACACCTGACAAAGTTAACACTTTTGAATTATCACTCTGGCACATGAGTCAGAAGAAAGATAGGAACCAAGGAGACCAGTTAGGGGGCTGCTCCGCAATTGCTAATGAGACATTGGAATCTGAACTAGAGTAGTGGCAGTGGGGGAAGGAGAAATGTAAAGTCAAGTCACATTTTTTAAGGGATTCTGAGAAACACTTCATTTTCTCTGTTTCGAATTCCTGTATGGACCCTGTATCTCCTCTAGAATGTCATAATTCTGTCTGAATTTTCTGCAAGTTGTGGAATAAACCACAAAACTTACTATCATGAACACACCCTATATTAAATGTAGGGGAAAGGGACGAAAGAAGAAAAAATTAGTCAAAAATACAAAGATACGATCTGAAGAGAAACCAGACTCAACAAAAACAAAAACACAAATAATCCTATTAAAAAATGGGCGGAGGACCTGAACAGACACTTCTCCCAAGAATACATACAAATGTCCAACATATATATGAAAAATGCTCAACTTCACTAATTATTAGGGAAATGCAAACCAAACCCATAATGAGATGCCACATCACACCTGTTAGAATGTCTGTTATCAACAGGACGAATGATAACAAATGTTGGAGAGGTTGTGGCATAAAGGAACCCTCATACACTAATGGTGGGACTATCAGTTGGTACAGCTATTATGGAAAACAGTATGAAATTTCTTCAAAAAAATGAAGAATAGAATTACTTTGTGACTCAGCAATCCCTCTTGTGGGTATCTACTCCAAAAATATGAAAACTTTATCCATAAAGATAAAGTTATATATGCATCCCGATGTTCATTGCAATATTTTTTGTGGCGGCCAAGACATAGAAACAACTGATGTGCCCTTTGGTAGATGATTGGATAAAGAAGATGTGGTACACACATAAAATGGAATATTATTCAGCCAAAAGAACAGATGAAATACTGCTATTTGCGACAACATGGATGGATCTTGAGCATGCTAAGCAGAATAAATTACAGTGAAAAAGTTGAAAACCATATGATTTCACTCATGTGGGATCGAAAACTGAAGCAACAGATAAACGAGACAAAAGCTCATGACATAGACAACAGTTTAGTGGTTACCAGAGGTAAAAGGGAGTGGGGAAGGTTAATAAAGGTAAAGGGGTCAAATATACGGTGATGGAAGGAGATTTGACTTTGGGTGGTGAACAAACCATGCAATATACAGATGATGTATTATTCAGTTATGTACTTGAAACATATATGGTTTTATTAAACAATGTCACCACAATAAATTTAATTAAAAAATACAAATGCACACATGACACTTCAAGGAGAAAGATATATGAAGATGCTATATCTGCATTTCTGTACCTGGTTAAAATGTTTGTGACTTTTCTCCACTAGTCACTGCATGCATGATCCCTTTGCCTTCACCCAGCCTCCACTCCTTTGCTTGTCACCTCTTCTCCCGTCTTCAAGATCAGCAGCAGATGAAACCTTTTTCTAAATCTGATCCTCTTCCATTTTTACATCTCTCTCTTCTGCCTCTGGTCCTCTCACACTGTCTTACAAGGATTCTTGTGATTACATTGGGACCAGTAAGATTACCCAGGATAGTCTCCACATTCTAAGATCCTTAATTTAGGTACATCTGCAAGTTCTTTTTAACATAAACAGCAGCATATTCACAGGCTCTGGGAACGCAGGCATAGACATCTTTTGGGGGGCATTACTTAGTCTACCACAGACCTTTTCAAACTGGCCACTTAGTTTTTCACATGACCCTAATGTTATTGAACAAAAAGCTTGTTTACCCAGCATTAGCAGAGCCAAACACTAAACACTGAGAATTGCAGTGGAGAGACATTGACTATTTTCTTATGAATAGCCCCACCCAGGAGAACAGGAAGCTAATGCTTAAAACCCAAAACTCCCCCATGGCATGTAGATTATAGATTATATAGGGCAAAATCACAAGACACTGTGGGTTAGGGGATTTGGGATTATGCTGGGAGCTGATTGGTCAGAGGTGAGGTAATGGTTATAAATCATTTCTTCCAATTTCGAGGGCAGTTCTAAGGTCTGTTTCAGTATCTCTCTGGTTTCATAGGAAAGTAGCCGGGGTGTTGTTTCACCTTAGGGCTTAGGATCTGGAACATAACAGGTCAAGATATTATCTTTGTCTGGGTTACTGTCATCTGCTGCCTTGGGTGTTTCAGGGGAAAGGCTAGTTCTCTGAAGGGGAGAGAGGAGAGGAGAGGAGAAGAAGGAAAGAGTCTTAAGGATCCTCTTCAACAGCTTTCTTTTCTTATGTGTTATAATAGTACAGTCCCAATTTTTACATTTCCTCTCTTATGGTGGGAATTATATTTCTAAGAAGCTCTGAATACTTTTATTAACATTTCTTGTTATATAGGTCTGCTGGAATGTATTCATTCAGTTTGTGTGAAAATGTATTTCTCCTTCATTCTCCAAAGATTTTCTCTCTATATAGAAATCTTTGTTGACAATATTTTTCCCTTCAAGGCTTTAAAGATGTTCATTCATTGTCTTCTGACTTGCATAGTTCCTATATATGGTATATCTTTTTATCTCGGGCTGCTTTCAAGATTTTTATTTTTGGCTTTTAGACAGAATATGATGCGTCTAGGCTTTTTCCTTACCTTGTATGGCTGACTTTATTTGATTTGTGCTTAAATTTCTTTCACTATTTTTTTTCAGCCATTGTTTCTTCAAATATTTCTCTTTTTTTTTTTTGGTCGTTAAACTCATTTTAATTAACATTTATTTAACAACTACTATATACCAATACTCTGAAAGATAATGGAAATATAAACGAATGTTATGTTTCTTATTCTCAAAGTTCTCCGACCAGTTAGAAACAGAGGGAAAACAGCGAACATTTAAAATGTGATGTGATAAATACAAAAGGAAACTTTTAAATGCAATTTCAGAGGTACAAGTAGGACTAGATAACTCTGTGCCTCTGGGAAGGCTTCACAGAATGGAAATACAAGAAAGTTTAAGGGATAAGAGTTTACTAGGGGGAAAGTTGTGATGATATTGTAGGCATGGAAAACAGCACGAAAAAAGATTCAGAAGCATGAAAAATCAAAACTATAAGAGGTTCTACATTGTTGAATCAAAAAGTAGAACAGTCCTTGAAAAAACAAGATGGTTGATTTTAGAAAAGCAAGCTACAGAAGCAGAACATGAGAGATAAGGGCTGAGGTTCAAGTTATAAAAAACCTCATGGTTGCTGGCACAGCGAGTGTGCATTGGAGGTGCAGAGAGACATAATTAAATGGATGACCCCAAAATGCCAGGTTGATAGCAGCATGGGGGATTTGGTTTATTAATGCCTATTCTTGTGCAATTTTAAGGCAAAGAAGGCATCACACAATCAAAATTATAGAATCTTCAAATATTTCTTGAACTCCTTTTGTCTCCATTTTCTTTCTGTGATTTCTAATTTCATGTATGTTAGATGGTTTAATGTTGTCCCACACCTCTCTTCTCTTTTTACCATGATTTTTCTCTGCTTCAGTTTTACTAATTTTTATTGACTTATCATTCTCCTTGCTGATGGTTTCTCTTGAGTCTACTCGTAAGCCTCCTTCATCTCTGTTACTGTGTTCTTCATGTCCAGCATTTCCATTTGATTCCCCCACATTGTTTTCAATTCTCCACTGAAATTTTTCAGTTGTGACTGTCCATTTATTCTACTAGATCCTTTAACTTATTTATGAGAGTTATTTTAAACTCCTGTGAGATATACCCAAGCATATCTGATTGTGGTTCTTTTAATCTCTTTGTTCAGTGACATAGCAATTTTTCTTGACTTTTCCTTTGATATTTAATTTTGATTGAAACTAGGATATTTTGTGTGTAGGATAATGGACTCTGATAAATAGTATGCTTCGCAATGGGCACATCTCCTGTTTGTCCCGTAGTCTTGTTAGGTGGGAGAGATTGTGGGGATCAGTGTAGTCATGGTTGAGCTGGGATTGAGTTTTGTCGTTGCTGTGGTTATCCTCAGTGCACCGACACTTGGTTTTCTCCAGCATTACTTGCGCTTAGGTGGCATCTTCAGCGGTTGCAGGGTTTTTCCCAGTATTGCTGCTCCACCCTTAGTTTTACGTTCTCCCCATGGGACTGTCAGAGAGTGTGTCTGCCCACACTGCCTCTCCCCATGGTAAACAGCTGTTCTTTGTCCCTCAGTTCCCACTCAGCGGGTGATGGAGAATGAGGGATTATTATTTGTTGTCCTGCTTCTATCTCAGTCTTAGGCAGGTCCTTTCTCCCTGTGTCCCTATGCCTCAGGGTGGGGCCTTTCTTTGTGCTCTTGCTCTGCCACAGAGTGAGGACATGGGATCGTGGTCTGAACATAGAGTGATTTCCCTGCCCCAAGGACCCCCCACATGAGAATGTTTTTTTTTTTTTCTTTCCCCTCTTCTCTTCCCTCAGCAATGAGTCCTCATCTGTCTCTGAGGGAAACAGGATTTGCTGCCCTTCCCTGGTGGCTTCAGGCCTTTGTTCCATAAGGAGGACAGATTCAGTGGTGGGAGTTTGTCCCTGCTTACTGCAGAGGCTGTGGCTGCTTTCACCAGACCTGCACCATGAAGGAGACTTTGTCTGGTTTTCCACCCTCCCCCAAATGTTCTTGTGGGGACTGTTCTAAGTCTGTGGAGAAAGTCTTGGAAATTGGTGGGAACTTTTTGTTTTGCTGTGTTCTCAGCCATTCTGTACTTATAATACCCTACACTTGAACTTTAACCATTTGTTAAAGCAATTCTCACTGGCTTGTTTGGTGGCCCTATTTTTTTCTCATGCTCTGGCCCAGGTAGGTAAGAGCTTACAACCTATCTCTCTTTGGATGTACCTATCTTTCCTGAGATTTTACACTATTTGGTTACTTTGCAGTCTCAGCTTACTGATTTTACAGATAGTTATGATTTTGTAGATTATCTAACCTTTTCTAGTTTTAGGGTGAAACCAATATTCTTTACAGCTTCCTACCACCTAAGTGGAAGCCAGAACAAGCTCAACTATTTATTGTTTCCTTTTAAATAGACTCTATTTTTAAGAGCAGGTTTAGATTTATTGCAAAATTTAACAGAAAGTACGGAGAGTACCCCAACTCCAGCCTTCCCTCTATAAACATCCTGCACCAGAGTTGTACTTTTTAAATTACTTTTAAAGGTCTGTTTAACAGACAAATTGCAAGTAGGGGATTTAGGGAATAATTTACAGATAAGTAAAATATAACAATGGCAAATAATGGTTTTTAAACGAACACATATTAAGTCAAACAAACCACTTATTTAGAAGGAGCTTATTCAACTTATATGCATAGAGTTTGGAGCAGATACTTTGTAATATTCACATTCTTTTTTTCAAACCCAAGCATATGTATTGATAGTATATATTAGTGTGTCTGTCACTGTTTCTTGAAGGAACTCATTCAATTCTGGGTAAACACCCATGAGATGACTTTCCTGGGCAGAGAAGAGAGCATTTCCTGTTGGGGGAACAGCAGAATTGTAGGATGGGTGGGGCCTCACATGGAAATGAAGCAGAGAAGAACTTAGATTGTGGTTGACTTTGAAACTCGTCACTCTCATTGAGATTTGGCATTAAGTCATTGGAGACTCTACATCAAATCTTTGTGAGGTGGGTATTAGTAGAATAAAGTGTTATAATGAAATATTAACATGACAGTGGTCTACAGATGAATTGTTCCAGTGATTTCAAATTTTATTCTATATGAAATTCCTGAAAAGTGTTTTATTCTATGAGAAACACTTGAAAGGCTCATAAAAACAGTTTGCCGGATCCTGTCTGCATAGTTTCTGTCAGTAAGTCTGGATAGGGTGAAGCCTATCATGCTTTGAGAGGCACTGAATTACATGGCACTTGGGAACAAAATGCTAAAATAATAGATACCAGCAATATTAATAATGGAAAGAAAGGATCCATGTGACAGATGTTTCAAAGTGTTACAGAATGGAGAGAGTCTCTCCGTCCCCAGCAGAGCCAAACACTAAACACTGAAATTGCAGTGGAAAAATATTTTCTTATGAATGGCCCTGCCCAGGAGAATGAGAAGCTAATGCTCAAAAGCCCAAACTTCCTGATGGCGGGTAGGTGACAGATTATATAGGGCAAAATCACAAGACACTGTAGGTTAAGGGGTTTGTGGTCATGCTGGGAGCTGATTGGTCAGAGCTGAAATAAGGGTAATAAATCATTTCTTCAGGTCTTGAGGACAGCTCTGAGGTCTGTTCCAGTGTCCCTCTGTCTGGATTCATGGGAAAGCAGCCAGGCAGCCAAACTGATTTAAAGGGGTCAATCCACCTTAGAGTTCATGAGCTGAAATATAACTTAGGTCAAAATGTTATCTTTGGCCTGCCAGAGCTCTAGACCTTGTGACCATTAGTCAGGTATGGGCTTCTGTCTTCTGCCGCCTCTGGTGTTATTATCTTGGGGAAAGGCTCGGTGTATATGTGTACATATAGAAAGAGATATGATTTCTAGAGCTAAGATTGAAAGCTAAATTTAATACAAGTCATAAGGACCCTCAGTTTCAAAGTAAGAGTTGATAGAACTTGTTGAATGTTAGAGGGTGAATGAGAAGAAAGATTTGCCATGTTTTTGAGCAGGAGTGACTGAGAGTGCTGTGGAGTTTCTGTTAAAAGCTTGGAATTTGGGAGTTTAACTTTGTTGTCTGCAAATGAATGCAGAAAAACAGTAGTCATGTGAACTTCTGGATACTGTGACTAAAGTCTTCACAGCCATGGAATTTTTCTAGCTTTCTTCAGAGAAATATACAACAATTCTGTGAATTCTATGTGAGTTCAGAAATTCAGATGAGGAATTAGAAGCATCTCTAGTTTCTATTTCCTGGACTATCACAGAACCTTTGTCAATGAGTGCTGTAATATCAGGCCATGGTACCATGATGGAATAAATTAGTGGATAAGCAGAAAGTTGATATGTTGGTTGAGTATAGAAGATTTGTTAGATTATGAATGAATATTAGATAAAAGATTAATTGACATGTGGATGAAGAAATACATAAATGGGTGGATGAACAGATAAGCAAATGGATGAGTGATAGTGTTGAGATGGTGACAAACAATTGGGTAATGAAAGGATATATAAATGGTGCTTTTGAGAATTACTGGGTATTTGACTTGGTAGATAAATGAATAAATGGATAAATAATTTACTAATAGGGTGCGTGATGCCTGCAGAATATCAGAGAATGGTAATGTGAGTGCATCCTGTCAAAATTACAGTGAATCTTTATAAATATTAAAATTTGAAGAGGTACAGAAAGTTAACTCTCTGTATTAAGAATTTTACATCTTCTTTTTCCTTTCCTTTTTACCCCCTGGAGACTATAAGACTCTATTTTTGTAGATCTTATTTGGAGTCTTCAATCTTTCTATTCATTGCTATTATATTTTGAACTTAAATAATATCATGAGAAATGTACTTGGATGTCCATCAACACTTGCAGTGCTCACAGCAGCCCTTTACACATATCTCAGAGGAGTGAAGACAACTCTCTTGACTCTAGGAGGAAAGGTAAGGGCACCCTGGAGCTGAAGAAGATAATTGGTTTTCCACCAGATTTGAATGCCAGCCTAGTCACTGCTCACTAGAATAAGGGCATGAGTCCTAAAAGTCAAGTTTGGACTTGAGGAGGATATCCTAAAACCTCAGAATACTGGCTTCAGTGACTTTTTAAGAGTGACCTTAGGCTTCAGTGGATTGTTGTGGGCTGAGGAGGATGGAGAGAATAGCTTACCAAGGAAGAAAAGGGCAGCATAAGAGGACTAGGAGTGGTGACAGCAATTAACACTCTAATGCACAGAGCTCCTGGGGGGAATCCATCAGCTCCACATTGCTAATTCAGCCACTGCTGCACTTCATTAGGTTTGTCTCTGAGCCAACTGGGGGCACCTGTGAACTTCCTCCCAGCAGTTTCCCTCAGTGTTCAGCTCTTAGTCCCAGGTGAGTGCTTAGCCCAGGAGCCAAGGAGTCTGAGACGCTTCATCTCCATGGTCTGTCGCTTTGTTGGAAAGTAGCACTCTTTAGAAACCAACTTAAACCTAGGCGGAAGTAGACATGGACATTTTGTCTGCCACTGATCAGTATTTGAGAGCTCTAATAGAGGTATCAGCAGAGGGTGGGTTTCTAGAGGGGCAGAAACAGGACTGATCTGATTTGTTGTGGACTTTGGATCAGAGATATGACTCACGAATGTTGAAATGTCACCCTAAATAGTATGGTAAATGTGGTAAAATAAAATAATTCTGCTTTCCAGAAGCTGGATGATTAATTAGATTTTATTCTATAGGACTCTCAATTCCAAACTTAGTACTGGCAGAGAGAAAGAGAAAGAGTGAGGTGAAGGGAATGGAGAGAAGCAAATAATTAATAATTAAAAATTGGAGTTCCTGTGGTTGATTTCTGCATTTTGGGTGGGGTGGGGTGGGGTGGAATACACTTAGGAAACAAGCCAAGATCTGTAAAACAGTCAGTTAGGTATTGATATTTTTGAACATGTAGTAGAAGTTAGAAGTATATTACATTTCCAGAAAAGATAAATTGTCAGTCGCTTTAAAATATCTTTTCTCAATTATTTTCCTAAGAGTATGTATTAAAAATATTTGTTTGTTTGTTTGTTTTTTTCCAGTGAGAGAACTTTGAAATGTATGATGGTTAAATGAGTTGTTCAAAGCCATAGACACTCGGATTGTGAGCTGGGGCTAGAAATGAGGTCTCTCGACTCTCATTTCAGGGTTGGGTCCTCTAGAATGGGCTGTAGGGGTTGCACTGTGGAGAAATATAAACTGAGGGAATTATACTGTAGAAGAATGCCCAAGTCTTACTTGTAGGGGACAAGAGATATAAAGAAGGTGAGCATTTACAGGATGAAGTCATGCTAAAAAGTATCAAAGTTTATTTCAAGTTTGCACATATTAGAAAAACTGGGTCTCAGTAATTGCAGATTATGTGAAAATCCAAGCTGATCCAAAGTTTTGTCCATCCATGCACTCTTCGAATTGACATAAATAGTGGAAAGGATTATTATTCTGAAATACAACATAACTCTGGAAGTTAAGTTACTGAGACATCGTTCTATAGTATGCATACCTCCAAGTCTTTTCACATTAATACTTCTTCCAATGTAGTGGTGGGAGAGAGAAGATAATTTATTGAAACATCCAGCTAATAGAAGTGGAAAATATTTTAGATAGTTTTAAATGTATAGTACACTAACCAGGGTAGGAAAATAAAATGTAGCAATGAATGTTGCAAGTGGAAAAGGTACCCATGTGTTAATTCCATCCTTGCAAATTTTAATCGAGTGTTTTTGAGTGTTGGTCCGTAGAGTAGCAGTGGAAACTAAATGTAATTAAAAACTGATTTAAAAATGTGAACAACAGGATCTGAAGACATCACCACCAGAGAACCACAAATAATGACTCTGTCTTTGTGGCGCCAACATATGAAAAGTTCTATCAGTGTTCATTTGATTTTATCTATGGGTCTGTTTTCTCATGTTTCTTGATGAGCAGTTGCTGGTAGATATTCAACACCTTATCAGTAGTGTTAGAGCAGGAGTTTGGGGAGGGTGTGGTAAAAGGCTAAAAGGGTGTGTTATGTTGAGAAGCCATATTGTTATGTGGGCTATTAATATCCTTTTCTCTCAAGCATACTGCAGAGCTGTAGGGAGTGAGGCATGGAAGGGGCTCCCATCTGAGAGATCAACTGGTCAGAGTTTAAGTAAATTATAATTGATCGGTTAAGAAATGCTGATTTCTATGATTCCAAAGTACTAGATGTTTACAAATTTTACCGAAAATCACTGCTCAAGAACTTACCATTAGAAATATGTTTAACTTGACTTAAAGAAATAGCAAATGTTAATGAGGATGTGGGGAAAAGGGAACCCATGTACATTGTTGTTGGAGATGTAAATTGGTACAATAACCGTGGAAAATAGAATGGAAGTCCCTTTAAAAATTAAAAACAGAACTACCATATGATCCAGCAATTTCACTTCTGGGTATATATTTAAAGGAAGGAAAGCACTAACTTGACAAGATATATGCATTTCCATGTTTATTGCAGCATTATTTACAATAGCCAAGACATGAAAGCAACGTTAAATGTTCATCAATGGATAAAGAAAATATGACGTGATATTTACACACATCATAGATACACACATCATGCGCATGTGTGTGCGTGTGTGTGTATTACATACATACAATGGAATATTATTCAGCTATAACAAAGAAGGAAATCTTGGCATTTGTAATAACATGGATGGAGCTTGAGGGTATTACTCTAAGTGAAAAAGGTCTGACAGAGAGAGAGAGAAATACTATATGATTTCACTGATATGTGAAATCTAAAACAAAATAAAATAACCCAAATAAACAGATATAAAGACCAGATTTGTGGTTGTCAGAGGTTGGGGGTGGTAGGTGGGCCAAAAGGGTGAAGGTAGCCAAAAGGTACAAACTTCCAGTTATAAAATAAGTCATGAGATGTACAGAATGGTGACTGTATTTAATAATACTATATTGTATATTTTAAAGTTGCTAAGAGAATAGATCTTAAAAGAAGATCTATTATCATAAGAAAAATAATGTAACTGTGGATGGATGTTAATGTGAACTAGATTTACTGTGATCATTTTGCAACATATATAAATATCAAATCCTTGTGTTATATACCTGAAAATAATATAATGTTGTATGTCATTTATGTCTTAATTAAAAAGAAATATATTTACCTTGACTTAAGACTTTGACTCTCCTGATAGTCTTTTTAAGATGAGGAGAGAAAATGGCAATTTTAGAGCTAGAGCCATTTCTGCTGGAAGCAGACCTTGATTTAGAGAGTTATAGTGAATACATGAAACTATTTGGCTCATAGATGAAGGGTTAGAAAACAGACTCAGAAGAAGGAAAGCAGAAACATGATAAAGAGACATTTTATCTACTACTCCACCCCCCTGTGCCCAGGTAAATACTAGTTTTGGTTTTAACATCAGCTAGCATGCTTGTCTGATTTTTTCACTCTTTATCTTCTTGTTCAGCTGAAGATGTTCTCAGATATCAAAAGATTGAAATAATAGGAAAAACTATTGTAGTTGAGTTTACGGAGGTATAAGAGAGTGAAAAATAACATTTGTTACAATTTACTTCAGTTTTTATAATCCAAAGAATGTAATACCTATTTTTGTCTTTATTTCTTTGTCATCAAGAGAACATTTTAATCCTGATATGTGTCTAAGTAATAATTACTGGCTAATGGGAGAAGGCTCATGGAGGTACTTTTAACTAAGGTCTCAAAAGGTAATATTTTAACTGAAAATTTAGTTTTCCTCTTCATACCTATCCTTTACTTTTCCTCAATGTTAGTGTCATTCACATACTAGTTTACAATAAGATTAGATACTTCATATTTTAAACTTCTCATTTAATACTATTTCTTATTCATTTATTTATTTTTTCTTGAATAGTGTTCTTTGTTTTGATTTACTTTTAAAATTTAGGTAACATTGGTTAATAACATCATATAAGTTTCAGGTGTATAACATTGTATTTTAATATCTGTATACTCTATTACATGCTCACCACCTAAAATCTAGTTTCAATCTGTCCCCATACATTTCAGCCCTTTTACCCATTTCATCTTCCCCCCACCCCTTTCCTTTCTGATCACCACCAATCTGTTCTTTTTATCTATGTGTTTGCTGGTTGAAATTCTACAGTTTTTGTTCTTTTCCATCTGATGTATTTCACTAAGCATATAGTCAAGATCCATCTATGTTGTCACAAATGCCAATATTTCACCTTTTTTTTTGTAGCTAAGTAGTATTCCTTTGTATATATATACCACACCTTCTTTATCCACTCATCTGTTGATGAACACTTAGGTTGTTTCCATATCTTGACTATTGTAAATAATGCTGCAATGAACATAGAGTGCATATATTTTTCTGAGTTATTGTTTTCTTATTCTTCAGATAAATACACAGAAGTGGAATAACTGGATCATATGGTAATTCTATTTTAATTTTTTTGAGGAAACTTCTTACTGTTTTCCATAGCAGCTGTACTAATTTACAGTCCCACCAACAGTGTCCAGCAGTTCCTTTTTCTCTACAAACTCGCCAACACTTGTTATTTTTTGTTTTGTTTTTATTTTTGTTTTTTTTTGATAATAGCTATTCTGACAGCTGTGTGGTGATATCTCATTGTAGTTTTGATTTGCATTTCCCTATTAATTAGTGATATTGAACATCTTTTCATGCCTGTTGGCCATGTGTATGTCTTCCTTGGAAAAATGTCTATTCAGATCATTTTTTAAAATCAGGTTGTATGTTGTTGAGTTATATGGGTTTTTTATATATTTTGGATATTAATCCCTTATCAGAAATATTATTCGCAAGTACCTTATTCCATTCAGTTGGTTGCCTTTTTGTTTTGCTGATGGTTTCCTTTGCTGTGCAGAAACGTTTTAGTTTGATGTAGTCTCATTTGTTTATTTTTTTGTTTCCTTTGCCATTGGAGTCAAATCCTGAAAACATCACTGAGACTGACTCCAAAAGCTTAGTGCCTGTGTTTTCTTCTGTGTATTTTATGGTTTCAAATCTAACCTTCAAGTCTTTAATATTTTTAGTTAATTTTTGTGTAGTGGTCTAATTTCTTTTCCTTTCTTTTTTTTTTTTTTTTTGCATGTGACAGTCCACTTTTCCCAACATCATTTATCGAAGAAACTTTTCTTTCTCTGATGCATGTTCTTGGCTCCTTTCTCATAAATGAGTTGTCCATATATGTATGGGTTTATTTCTGGGCTCTCTATATTATTTTATATTTAAACATTTTACCAAAAGGACAGTTTTCAACATAAAAATAGCAGATTTCAGGCACTAGTAACACTACTTTAAAGAGATATTTTTTTTTTCATAGAATATATCTATGGCACCTTTCATACTAAGTTGCATGGTATACTGTATTTGCTATGGTCAAGGTAATTACTCTGTATCTGCCATAATTATCCTATATCTGCCATAATTTTTATAAACACAGGCATGAAGAAGTCCTTCTTTCATGGAGCTTATGTCTAAAGAAATGAACCGCAGGGGTATGTCATTATTCAACAGTGTCCTGAGGAGGCAGCATGGATTGTTTATTTTTGAGTAGAAAAAGAAAGCTCAAAACATTTGTAGAGAGGTGTGGTTTGAGATTTGTTGGGTATGAACATGTTATGACCCAAAATATGTAAAATAGGATTTTGTTGTTTATTAAGGGAGCATTATGGACCTGGCAAAAATGATAAAGTAGCCAGAGTTAGGACATACTGAAAAGAGAACCCAAAACACACTTGAAGAGCTAAGTAGATTTGGCTCTTAATCATGGTCATTGTGCACTACTTGCTTTTGATATCAGCTGCATGTTTAACCCTATACTAAGAGGTTTTTGTTGTGGTGTTTGTGCAGACAAATGGAGAAAACATTCCCACATTTTCCCCTTAGCTTTTGAGTTCAATGAAAAAATACATATTTAAGGAGAGCTGCAGATCCTATAAAGTAGTTAGAGCTGAGAAGACCATGCTGTAGCTTCCTGATAGGAGCAGTGAGATACAAAGCACATTATCAGGCACTAGTCCATTCTCTATCCTAAACCAGGATAGAAACCCATCTCTGTTTAGATGGAGCTGATCTCAAAGTAAGATGGAGATGATATTAAATACAGGGTGTGTTAAGAATATCTGGTGAACACATGGTTCCTCCATTTGGCTTCCAAATGCTGATAGTATTTCTATTTTCTTTACCATGAGACTCAAAAGGGACTATATGAGTGTGGACAGAAGGTATATTTGGATAATACCGATTTTGAGATAAGGCATGGTCTTTGGAAATAAATAGCAGACTTGGTAGACAAAAAATAATCAGCTAACATATCAGTGAAAGGTATTTCAGTTATTTTAATAAAATACTTTGCTGTAAAACACACAATACAGTAATAATGCTATAGAAAAGTTAGAAATAGGACAAGACCAGATTGTGAGTTGTTTGGAGATTCTTCTGTCCAGGATGAAGTTCACTCTGTATACATTTAGACCTCATAGATCTTTTGTGCATGAAAGTGATGTGAATAAATTTGTATTTTGCATGAGTAATTTGTAGGGAATGTGTAGGATGTATGGAGTAAATGGAAGTTATGTCAAGTAAATTTACAAGGAAGCCACTGCACTCCTTAAAATGGTTATGAGTGCAAGCATGTGAATGAACACTGTGGGAAAGATGGGAGATATGTAACTAAAAAATAAAGAATTCTATGGAGTGGTGAGGAGGAGGGAGAAGTCATTTGATGTGTTGGGAGAGTGGGAGAACATTAGTTCCATTGATAGAGAAGTCAGGAGGGAGCAGAGTGTGTGGAGAGATGAGTGGTGTCATTGGTGAGATATTGACGAAACATTTATTAAGCTGTTGGAAAAAAACACCTAGGCCTTTGGAGAGAAGTCTAGGAGATAAATTCAGAATTGAGGGTGAACCACATATGGTTGATAATAATTATTGTAGTTAGAAATCACAAGCCCTTCAAGGAAAAAGAAAAAAACAACTATGGAAAGAAGAGTTCAAATTGTGACACAGAATCTTACAAAATGCACCTAGTAATGGAGTAAGAGAATTTAGAAAAATTATTCAAGAATGCAGATAAAGAATAATAGTTTGGAGGAAAATCAGAAGAGAAGTGTCTAAGAGTTGAGAGTTTGAAGAAGCGAATAGTTAACATCATTAAAAGTTAAGTAAACAATAACAATCAAATGAAAGTGGCTGCATTTCATGACTAGAAAGCCACGAGTGACCTTAAAGTACACTTTCTATAGATTAGGGAAGGTTAAAACCAATTTTCCACGGCTTAAAGGATGAATATTATGAGGAAATAAACCCAGCAAGTGGATGCCCATTATTTGAGAACTCTGGGTGTGAAAGGAAGAAATAATTAGCATGATAAATAGCCAAGATTCCTTTCCCCATATTGAGAGGTCTGTATGTATTTTGTAACGAGGAAAAAAGAGTCATTCAGGAGCAAGAGAAACTCCAGGATGGCAAAGAGAGGGATAAATGAAGGACTAAGACCCTGAAAGAGATAGAGAGCATGAAATCAAATCAAAGGCTAGATCGGTTATCACATAATGGGTTCCTGCCCCAAATCAAGTCATTGATATAAGGACATTGGATTTTCAATTCCTTAATTTCACCAGTCGCCCTTTCTGTTGGCTTATGTTAGCCACATTTTGCAGATGAAGAATTATGAAACTCAGAGAGGCAAAGCAGAAACTGATGCCCTGAAGATCCCACTTTCTCTGGGATGTGAGTTACTCATTGGTAATGAGATAAAGGCTGTAGTAGAGATATGTGTGGGGTTTGTAAGAGGAACACAGTGAGTCATTGGCTGTCATGTTCTCCAGGCAGTTGCACATATGATGGGAAAAAATGATGTGTGATGACAGTCGGTTTTGTGTCATTTCTTCTTTGGATGGGTCAAATCTTTGAGCACAGGGAAGTGTAATAATCACTTTGAAATACCAGCATTTAGCAAAGATGACACTTTATAGATGTTTGCCAAATAAATAGAAAAACAAATGTTTACTTTCGGCTGCTGATCTATACATTCAACAACAGCTAACAGATTTTTAGAATCAAATATTTTCTTGAGGTTTTAGAATTAAATTTGAAAGTCTTCTTTGACACAAGTAGATGTTTTCTGAAGGATCATGATAGGATAGCACAGGAGGAACTGTTGAAAAGGGAGATAAGGTTTGGGGGAGGACATTAGGAAGGAAATTTATAAAAATGTATGTGTGTGAACCATCCATGAAAGAAAAAGACATTTCTGGAACTACTTGTTTTTTTTGTTTGTTTGTATCAGGTAAGAGTGTTGAGGTGTAGACAGTCTTCACCTTTCTACTCAAAGACCCTCAGCTGGCTCCCATAGGTTTTGGAATGATGCAAGCATCTCTATTCTGTTCTCAAGTGCTCTTACTACTTTTATCTTCTATTTCCCCTTATTTTTACATTGCAAGACAAGGAAAGTTAGTGACTAGGTAAGCCTGGAGAAACAGTAAGAATAAATCAGTCCTCTACAAAATTTTTAAAAATGTAAACAATTTCTGTTTAATGTTTAGAATTAGTATTATACAGTTCCATTGAAAAAGCACTTCTGGGACAAAACAAAACACAAGAGAAACTCTGTTCTGATGTACATCTTCATGAATTCATACCTTCTTCTCTGCCTTGGACAATGAAGAAGTGTCCTTAAGCATTTGCTTCCCTTCCTCTTACATAAGTAGAAAGGCAGACATTCAAACTCTCATTTCCTTTCTTTTGAGCTCATATAAAAATGGATTCTTAACAGCAGCAAGTTGGAAGGAGAGAAATAAAAATAACAAGATACAATTATAATCCTCTACCCCATTGTATGCTACTGAGGCTGAAGAGATCAAAGGGCATCAAAAAGACAAAGGGTCTCCGTGTCCTCAAAGTGACCCAACCATTCCTAAGCCCTCAGTTCTATTAAAGAATGCCTTCAGTGTTATTTAAGTCTGAATTTGTGGAGGGCATGCATGGGAAAATCACATTTGCTACCTTATCAACCACAAGGTGGTATTCATCCTACTATAATATTACTACTTGAACTGTCCTTGATCAGGACAGTTCATAGAGTACTTTCTCCAACATCATTTACATCTGAGCTTAAATGGACTTGCTAATTGTATAATATCCTGTTTCGTATATAAAAGTTCGTCACTAAACCAAAATCACATAGATGCTAAATAAAATGAGATTTCAAATCTAGGTTCTCTAATTTCAGATCTTTTTACAAGCACCAGCCTCTTCCCAATATTTCCTTTTGAAATGGGTAAATAACTTTACCCATTTCATCAAGATGGGTCTGGTCGACATTTTTAAGGTAGTTTTTGTAACTTTCCTACTGGGTTTTCTTCATTGTTTACCATTTTATCTGTCATTGTTACCTACCAAGCTCTCTTCACCTTTAATCTGAGGTAAGTTGGTAAAAACATAGAGCTCCTAAAATTGCACTGCATTATATCCAAGCTTTAACTGGGTCTCCCTGAGAACACATCATGTCCTTTTCAAGGTGCTGGCCTGTTTTGATGCAAAATACATATAATAAATATCAGGATATAGCCTGTCATGATGGCCCATAAATGATCTGAAACATCTGGCTAAGGCTGGCCAGTTGTATATAGCAGGTATTCATAAAAAATTATTTTTATGGTTCTTTGATTCAACAGCTTCTGTTATTTCTGACTCTCTCTGCTGATTAATAACATTTTTTAGATAACCAGATATGGACGAGAGAGTTTATTCTTAGCCTGTCCAGTGACTGGGACACTCAGGTCCCTCTCTTTGTTTTATTCTCCATCACATACCTGGTGACAGTGCTGGGAAACTTCCTCATTGTTCTTCTGATCAGACTGGACAGCCGGCTCCACACTCCCATGTATTTCTTTCTCACCAACCTCTCCGTCGTTGATGTCTCTTATGCCACAAGCATCGTCCCTCAGATGCTGGTGCATCTTCTTGCAGAACATAAAGTAATCCCATACGTGAGCTGTGCATCTCAGTTATTTTTCTCCTTGGCTTTGGGTGGGATTGAGTTTGTTCTACTGGCAGTGATGGCCTATGACCGCTATGTGGCTGTGTGTGACCCCCTGCGATATTTGGTCATCATGCATGGAGGGCTCTGTGCTAGGTTGGCCATCACATCCTGGGTCAGTGGCTCTATCAACTCTCTCGTGCATACTGCCATCACTTTTCAGCTGCCCATGTGTGCAAACAAGTTTATTGATCACATATCATGTGAACTCTTAGCTGTGGTCAGACTAGCTTGTGTGGACACTTCTTCCAGTGAGGTTGCAATTATGGTTTCTAGCATTGTCCTGCTGATGACACCTTTCTGTTTGGTTCTCTTGTCGTATATCAGGATCATCACCGCCATTGTAAAGATTCAGTCCACAGAAGGAAGAAAGAAAGCCTTCCACACCTGTGCCTCTCACCTCACAGTGGTTGTCCTGTGCTACGGCATGGCCATTTTCACTTACATCCAGCCCCGCTCCGGCCCCTCTGTCCTTCAGGAGAAGCTGATCTCTCTCTTTTATGCCATTTTGACACCCATGCTGAACCCTATGATTTACAGTCTAAGGAATAAGGAGGTGAAGGGGGCCTGGCAGAAACTGTTAGGGAAATTATCTGGATTAACGTCAAAACTGGCAACTTGATGAATCATGAACGTCATTAAGAGAAAAGAGCTTTGCCTGTGTGTTCTCCCACCCAACTCAGATATGACAGTCATCAACTGCATTGCCCTGGCAACCAGGAAGGAGATGACGAAACAAGTACTGATTGTGTGGGTTAGGGGGCTGAGGAGTTGGATTGGGGTGTGAGATGTGGGAGTCTTTTTCTTTCATAGCAGCATGTTCAGTAGAGTGAAGCACTGCTATAACGACTTCATAACTACTCAGTCTCCTTTCCTATGATCTGAGAGTAATTGAAAGAAAAATTGCCATTTACTGTTTTGACTTGTCACATCATTTGTAATCATAGACCTATCATGGACTTAATTTGGACCACTGCATCCACATTTTGTACAAGGTTATTGTATTTCCATTGGGAACAAAATTTTTTCACATTTTAGAATCACTTGAAAAAAGGCAGGTAACCACATCCAGCATTGTGTGAGTCACTGTTCTGAGGAGAGTGTTTCTATCAAGCTGATTAAAATGCTTTTGTGCAGGACCTTCATGTGGACATAATGTACTTGTCTTGAGTGCTGGAGGGGTAATTCCCCCCTTGGAATTATTTGTTAAATAAGACAAGATGTTTTTTCCCAGCTAGATTTCCAAGCAGTCAGGACTTTTTGATGACATTCTATTTTTGAATGTAGTTTTGCATGTTCCATTGACCCTGTATTTCCTGTTAGAGCTAGAGATTTAATCAGATCTGAGTGTGATTTTTCTGGCAAGAGTACTTTCTAGATGGTGGCATATACTTCTATCAAGAGGTGAACAGTGTTCTATTTTTCTTTTCAAGGGTTTACTTTAAATTAAGAAGCATATTGGAACTGAGAAATATTATGGATGCATTGCTAACATAGAAGTAAACCTGTATAATATTACACTGTTTTTAACTTGTAGGGCATTCATATTCATAGGTTCTGGAGATAGAGGAGAACATCTGAAGGGGGTCATAACTGACTACTAAAGAGCCTATTCAAACTGACCACTTAGTTTTATTTCTATATGACTTTAGAATCTTTAATAGCTTCCTTCCTTTCTGGTGTGATACAGTATTATAATCACATCGTTTACCTTTCCTGTTTTATAATTGGAATTATTTCTCTAAGAAGCATTGATCCTTTTGGTGGAAATGAAATTTAGAGACCACAATCTGAGTACTGTATTCTACTGGAGGTTAGAGTTGGTTCTGCTCTTGGCAAGACGGATAGTCACTAATGGTAGAATTGAATTAGTCTTGGCCAGATGAAATCCAATATGCTGAACACATAAATAGCTATCACCTTTGCCACCATGACTACTAGTATGCTTGGGAAATGAGGCTGACTTACTGCTACAGTATGCCTGTATTCTTGTCTAGATGAAAACAGAACTTCCTTTGTCTTGAGAAATCATGTGGAACACACACAAATTTACTCCTGTTTCTTTCCTAAAGCTGTGTCCCAATCCTCTGAACTTCATCTTTTATATCTAGGCAAAGATTATGCATGGCCTTTAAATCAGTGCATACCGTGGCTTCATGTTATCTTCCTTCCAGGCAAACTGATGGTGAAATGTATTGTTCAGAATTCTTCTCTTTAGGAGGAATGCTTTCTCCATGATCTTTCAGGTCAACACCTTCTCAGTTAAAGTCATAAAGTTAATGTGAGAGGCCATATTCTGAGTTGAAGGCACAGTGTCAATATGTTAGGAATAGACATGATGGGAGTATAAGCTGTTTATGACAGTTTCTTGAGTCTTCAGGATCTGCTTAGGCCTTGTTCCATATATACTGCTCTATGGTTTGTTTCTCAAAGCAGGCTTTGATGGACAGCTTCCAGTGCATGGTGACCACTTTCCCATGGCTAGCCATTTAGTTCCTGTTAGGGTCCAATAATAAGCAAGGTCTGTTTCTCGAAAGAGCAGCTACCTCGACAAAGGCATAATTTTTTTTTTCCAAACCCTATGGATCAGCACTTTGAGTCTTCAATCGAGTCTCCTCACAGGCTTTATTCAGCATCCCAATCTGCCGTAGAAACTTCAAGTACCAGTTGAAACATGTAGTCATAAGGACCAAGTAGCAGAATTGTTTGTACTGCAGATGAACCATTTGGAGAGTCTTCTCTTTCTTTGAGGTGCTCTGGAAGCTGGCATCCATGGCACTCTGATCTGACTGGCCTTCTTATGATAAACCGTCAAACAGACAAATATGGAAAACTCTGAGTCTGGAAGCACAGATGCAGATAAAGGGGAGATTGCATTGGTGTTTTTACGATAAAAAATTTGAGGCTGGATAACCAGTGATTAAGGCCTTGATGACATAGTTCATTGATTAGAGAAGTCTTTGCCTCTTATGGTATAATGTGGTGCTACTGACTTACTGTCCTACTGCATGGGCTGCAGATATTGTTACTTACAAGGAATTTTTATGAGATACAACATGTTCCCTACCTACATTAAAAAATATTCTTTGTACTAATTCTTTCTTGGATTAAGAGCAAATCAATTTAAAAGCAAACTCTCTCCAATCTGGATCAGATTCTGTTATCTGGTCTGTTGAGGCTGAAGACTGCATGCTGCTACGGGGTCCTTCTGAGATGACACTGGGAGAGGAAATGATGAGGCCAAATACTCCTCAACATTTACTCCTTAGCATGGTTTCAGACTTCCTACCAATAAGGGCTTTCTTCTATGGGGTTTGCTTTTTTTTTTTTTTTTAATGCAGGAGTTTATTGGGGACTACTACCTGTAAGAGGAAAGAAAAAGCAGGATTGAGCAAAGAGAGTCTGCAGTTCCTGCAGGGATTTGTGGAGCTGTCATGGACCTTCAGGGTTAGCCTCCCTTTGCCTCTCTTTGCCAGAAATTTGAATTGGCCAAATCAGTCCTTCAGAGAGACTTACAGCTCAAAGAGTTCATTGGGACTGTAGGACCTCGGAGGTCCCACAGGTTTCCTAACACCTGTAAAACAAACTCTGCCTGGTGAATGCAGATATTACTGGTTTTTGTGAGTGTGTGGTAACACTGAAAATTATCCCTCTCAAATGAGGTTCTTGTGTTCAGTATCTTCAGCAAGGACACCTGCCCTCTGCGAGTGGCTCCAGCAATAATTCTAGACATTTGACAAGCATTCCAGAGCATGACGCTAAAATCTTAAAATATTATTATTATCAATCATTTTTTTTATTAGTTTCAGGTACATAGTACATTGGTTAGACATTTACATAGTTTATGAAGTGATCCCCCTGATTACTGTATCATAGGGTTTGAATATTTTAAAGATTTCTTTTAAATTGTAGAGGTATGAAGTAAGCACATGATTTCAAATGTAGCCTGATCAAGTCAGAGCCTATGCATGTGGCAGAGAGACTACTAGCAAGTTCTTCATTGAACTCATTTCTTGTTCTAACTGGTATGCAGACTAAATGAGAGCCTCCCTTGCAGTGAGGCCATGGGACCAAGTTCTAACTTCTGAAATGTGGATGCAGTTATCAATTCAGTCTTTTAAGAGTCAGTCTTTGGTTTCATTGATATTTCTTTATTTTTCCTTTTTCAACTTTATTCATTTCTGCCTTTATTTTTATTTTGTTCCTCCATCTGCTTCTTTGAGTTCAATTTGTTCATCTTGTTATTTCTTTAGCTGGAAGTTTAAACGATTGATTTAGGGCTTTTCTTGTTTTCTCATATAAGCATACCATTATCTAAGTTTGTCTCTAAATACTCCTTTAGTTGTATTTGACAATTTTTGATTTTTTTCATTTTCATGCAATTAAAATATTTTCTAATTTCCATTGTTTTTTCTTTTTTCATCCTTGAATTATTTAGAAGTGGATTGCCTAGTTTTTTAATATTTGGAGTTTTACATATATTTTTCTGTTATTGATTTCTAGTTTAATTTCACTTTTGTTTAAAAACATACTTAGTTTAAATAAATAAATTAAAAAATAAAAATAAAAACATAGTATTATTTCAAGTTTTAAAAAGTATTTTGGGAGCTTTTTATGGCTCAGAATGTAGTCTATCTTGGTGAATATTTTTAGTGAGCTTGAAAAAAACGTGTATTTGGCTGCTGTTGGCAGCTATGGTCTATTAATGTCAATTAGATCAGGTTGTTTGGTGGTGTTTTTCAAGTCTTTTATATCCTTACTTTTCTGTGTACTTCCTCTTGGTTACTGAGCAAATGTTGCTGAAATCTTCAACTAAAATTGTGGGTTTATCTATTTCTTTTTTTAGTTCTATCAGTTTTTGCTTTATCAAATTTAGAAACCTCTTGTTAGTGCATATACATTTAGGATTGACATACATTTATGACTTCTTAATTGACTCTCTTCATTGTGCAATGTTGCTCTTTATCCCTGATAATATATTTTGTTCTTATATCTATTTTGTCTGATATTGATATAGGTACTCCAGCTTTCTTTTGATTGATGTTCTCATGGCATATCTTTTTCATCTGTTTTACATATCTGTGTCTTTTCTTGTAGATAATTAAATCTGGTGTTTTTATCTAATCTCATAATCTCAAATTTTAGTGTCTGCTAGACCACTTCCATTCAATGTAATTAT
>NW_011889110.1:133252-144602 GCF_000151845.1 Pteropus vampyrus | reverse complement strand
GGAGGTCCCACAGGTTTCCTAACACCTGTAAAACAAACTCTGCCTGGTGAATGCAGATATTACTGGTTTTTGTGAGTGTGTGGTAACACTGAAAATTATCCCTCTCAAATGAGGTTCTTGTGTTCAGTATCTTCAGCAAGGACACCTGCCCTCTGCGAGTGGCTCCAGCAATAATTCTAGACATTTGACAAGCATTCCAGAGCATGACGCTAAAATCTTAAAATATTATTATTATCAATCATTTTTTTTATTAGTTTCAGGTACATAGTACATTGGTTAGACATTTACATAGTTTATGAAGTGATCCCCCTGATTACTGTATCATAGGGTTTGAATATTTTAAAGATTTCTTTTAAATTGTAGAGGTATGAAGTAAGCACATGATTTCAAATGTAGCCTGATCAAGTCAGAGCCTATGCATGTGGCAGAGAGACTACTAGCAAGTTCTTCATTGAACTCATTTCTTGTTCTAACTGGTATGCAGACTAAATGAGAGCCTCCCTTGCAGTGAGGCCATGGGACCAAGTTCTAACTTCTGAAATGTGGATGCAGTTATCAATTCAGTCTTTTAAGAGTCAGTCTTTGGTTTCATTGATATTTCTTTATTTTTCCTTTTTCAACTTTATTCATTTCTGCCTTTATTTTTATTTTGTTCCTCCATCTGCTTCTTTGAGTTCAATTTGTTCATCTTGTTATTTCTTTAGCTGGAAGTTTAAACGATTGATTTAGGGCTTTTCTTGTTTTCTCATATAAGCATACCATTATCTAAGTTTGTCTCTAAATACTCCTTTAGTTGTATTTGACAATTTTTGATTTTTTTCATTTTCATGCAATTAAAATATTTTCTAATTTCCATTGTTTTTTCTTTTTTCATCCTTGAATTATTTAGAAGTGGATTGCCTAGTTTTTTAATATTTGGAGTTTTACATATATTTTTCTGTTATTGATTTCTAGTTTAATTTCACTTTTGTTTAAAAACATACTTAGTTTAAATAAATAAATTAAAAAATAAAAATAAAAACATAGTATTATTTCAAGTTTTAAAAAGTATTTTGGGAGCTTTTTATGGCTCAGAATGTAGTCTATCTTGGTGAATATTTTTAGTGAGCTTGAAAAAAACGTGTATTTGGCTGCTGTTGGCAGCTATGGTCTATTAATGTCAATTAGATCAGGTTGTTTGGTGGTGTTTTTCAAGTCTTTTATATCCTTACTTTTCTGTGTACTTCCTCTTGGTTACTGAGCAAATGTTGCTGAAATCTTCAACTAAAATTGTGGGTTTATCTATTTCTTTTTTTAGTTCTATCAGTTTTTGCTTTATCAAATTTAGAAACCTCTTGTTAGTGCATATACATTTAGGATTGACATACATTTATGACTTCTTAATTGACTCTCTTCATTGTGCAATGTTGCTCTTTATCCCTGATAATATATTTTGTTCTTATATCTATTTTGTCTGATATTGATATAGGTACTCCAGCTTTCTTTTGATTGATGTTCTCATGGCATATCTTTTTCATCTGTTTTACATATCTGTGTCTTTTCTTGTAGATAATTAAATCTGGTGTTTTTATCTAATCTCATAATCTCAAATTTTAGTGTCTGCTAGACCACTTCCATTCAATGTAATTATGGTTGTTCTGATTTTACTCTACAGTCTTCTTACTTTTTTTGTCCATGTGTTTTTTTTTTCATTTTTTTATTTCTCACATGATATTTGAATAATTGTGTTTTTATTGCATTTTATCATTACTATTAGCTTATTTTTACACCACTTAAAAAACTTCAGTGGTTTCTCTAGGGTTTACATGATACATCTTTAAAATTAATCACAGTCGATCATAAATGGTTCAATATCTCTTCATGTGTCCCATAAGAACCTTGAAACAGATTCTACGTGTTTGCTCCCTCCCATTTTTGTGTTATTGTCATACATTTGACATTCACATAAGGTATAAACATATTAAGTCTGCTGGTAAATACATTCTTCTTGCATCAGATAATTATTTGACTGTATGTTAAAAATTTTTAAAGGAATTTTATGTTAGCCTTCAATTTCACTATCTTCAAGATGGTGATGGTAATTCTTCCTCCTCTCCCTCATCCTTTCTTCTTTCCCTTCTTCCTTTTTCTCCTCCTCACTTTTTTTGAGTGTAGGTCCAATTTTCTGTGTGGTATTATATTTCTTTTGCCTGAAGAACTTCCATTAACATTTCTGGTGGTCTAGATCAGTTTGTAATGAATTCATTTAGTTTTTGTCTGTCTGGAAATTATTTTTTTCTAAATTCTCAAAAAATTTTTTCTGTGCATAAAGAATTCTCAGTTGACAGTTCCCCCCAATCTCCTTCCAAGACTTCAAATGTCACTCTATTTGTTTTGACTGGGATCATTTTTGACAAGAAATCTAATTTGATTTGGATATTTATTTTTCTCTATGTGGTGTCTTTTTTCCTCAGGCTGCCTTCAAAATTTTTTACTTTACTTTGGCTTTTTGGCAATTTGAATATGATGTGTCTAGGTTTTGCTTTGTTTGTTTTTAGTTATTCTTTTTAGCTAAACTTCTTAAATTTGTGCTGTGATTACTTTCATAATTTTCCTCTCCATTATCACTTTAAATATTTGTACTCTTTTTGTCTCAAGTTACTTTCTGAGACTTTCTAATTGTATGTATGTTAGGTGGCATGATTGTCTTATAGATTGTTTGATATTGGATATTCTCTTTTTATCATTATTGTTTCTTTGTGCTTCAGTTTTGCTAATTTCTATTGACTTATCTTTATCCTCACTGATTGTTGCTTCTGATAAGCCTCCTTCATCTCTGTTACTGTGTTCATGTCCAGCGTTTCCGTTTGATTCTCCTATGTAGTTTTCAGTTCTCTCCTGAAATTATTCATGCATTTATACAGGACATTCATCTTCTAGGTCCTGTGACTTATTAGTGAGACTTATTTTAATCCTCTGTATGATAGTTCCTATACCCAGGTAATATCTGATTCTGGTTCTGTTAATTGCTTTGTCCAGGGACAGTAATTTTTCTTTTCTCTGATTTTTAATTTTGATTGAAACCCAGACATTCTGTGTGTAGGATGATAGACTCTGAGATAAAATAGTATTATGCTTTGCAATGGGCACATCTCCTGTTTGTCCCGTAGTCTTGTTAGGTGGGAGAGATTGTGGGGATCATTGTAGTCATGGTTGAGCTGGGATTGAGTTTTGTCGTTGCTGTGGTTATCCTCAGTGCACCGACACTTGGTTTTCTCCAGCATTACTTGCGCTTAGGTGGCATCTTCAGCGGTTGCAGGGTTTTTCCCAGTATTGCTGCTCCACACTTAGTTTTAAGCTCTCCCCATGGGACTGTCAGAGAGTGTGTCTGCCCACACTGCCTCTCCCCATGGTAAACAGCTGTTCTTTGTCCCTCAGTTCCCACTCAGCGGGTGATGGAGAATGAGGGATTATTATTTGTTGTCCTGCTTCTATCTCAGTCTTAGGCAGGTCCTTTCTCCCTGTGTCCCTATGCCTCAGGGTGGGGCCTTTCTTTGTGCTCTTGCTCTGCCACAGAGTGAGGACATGGGGATCGTGGTCTGAACACAGAGTGATTTCCCACCCCAAGGACCCCCTACATGAGAATTTTTTTTTTTCCCTCTTCTCTTCCCTCAGCAATGAGTCCTCATCTGTCTCTGAGGGAAACAGGGTTTGCTGCCCTTCCCCAGTGGCTTCAGGCCTTTGTTCCATAAGGAGGACAGATTCAGTGGTGGGAGTTTGTCCCTGCTTACTGCAGAGGCTGTGGCTGCTTTCACCAGACCTGCACCATGAAGGAGGCTTTGTCTGGTTTTTATAGATTATCTGGTCTTTTTTTGTTTAAGGTAGAAGTAGTGTTTTTTTCTCCTTTACAACCTAAATGGAATCTGAAAGAAGCTAAATTACTCTTTGAAGGTCTGTTAACAGACAAAGTGAAATGGGGGAAATAGGTGCTATTTTAGCTATATACTATAACAATTGCAAATAATACTTTTAGGCCAAGGTATTTTAAGTCAAACAAACGACTCTTCTGTAAGTCACTTATCCAAATTATATGCATAGTGCCTAGGATGGAATAATTTGTTATATTTATGTTTTTTGGGTTTTTTTGTTTGTTTTTTGATTTTGCAAATCCAAGCATACATGTTGATCGTATATATTAGTGTGTGTCAAAAATGCTTCTTGAAGAAACTAATTCAATTTCTAGGTAAACACCTATTAGATGACCTTTCTGGGCAGAGGAGAGAGCATTTCCTGTTTGGGGGACAGCAGAATTGAAGGATGGGTGGGAGCTCACATGGGAGAAGCATGGAAGAACTTAGATTGTGGTTGACTTTGAAGCTCTTCACTCTCAGTTGAGATTTGGCATTAAATCATTAGAGACTTTAGATCAAATCTTTGTGAGGTTGGTAATGGTAGAATAAAGTGTAATGAAATAGTAACATGAAAGTGGTCTATAGAATGAATTGTTCTGGTATCTTCAAATTTTATTCTATTTTATTTTATTCAAATTTTATTACGAAATACCTGTAATGCTCATTAAAACACACTTTGTTGGACTCTGTTTGCATAATTTCTGCTTTAGTAAGTCGGGAGAATGAAGCCTATCACTCTTCGAAAGGCTCTTAGGTACAAATACTAAAATAATAAGAAACAAGCAGTATTAATAATGGAAAGGAAGGATCTGTATGGCATGTTTCAAAGTAAGTGTTGATATAAAGAAATGATTTCTAGAGTTAGAATTTAAATCTAAATTTAATCCAAGTCATAAGGACTTCTGGTTTCAAAATGAGTTAATATAACGTACAGAATAGAGGGTGAACGAGAAGAAAGATTTCCCATAGTTTTGAGCAGGAGTAACTGAGAGTGCTGTGGAGTTCCTGTTAAAAGCTTGGAATTTGGGAGTTCAACTTTGCTGTCTGCAGATGAGTGGAGAAAAACAGTAGTCATGTGAACTTCTGGATACTGTGACTAAAGTCTTCACAGCCATGGAATTGTTCTAGCTTTCTTCAGAGAAAATTCTATGTGAGTTCAGCAATTCAGGTGAGGAATGAGAAGCATCTCTAGTTTCTATTTCCTGGACTATCACAGAACCTTTGTCATAGTCATTGGGTGCTGTAATATCAGAGGCTATGGTACCATGATGGAGAAAATTAGTGGATAAGCAGAAGGATGATACGTTGGGTGAGTATAAGGATTTGATGGGTAATTAATGGACATTAGGGCTATAGATAGGTTATGTGGATGACTGATGGAATGCATAAATGGGCGGATGAGCATATGAGCAAATGGAGGAATGAGTATTGATGTGATGATGGAGCGTTGGGTAAATGAATGGATCTGTAAATGGCGGTATTGAGAGTTACTGGTATTCTACTTGGCAGATGATAAATGGATAAATTATTCACTTAAAGAGCACCTGAGCATAAATATATCAGAGAGTGGTAATGTTACTGTTTTGTATCAAAATTACATTGAATCTATTCATAAATATTAAAGATTTGAAGAGGCATAGAAAGTTAACACTCTGTGTTGAGGATTTCAGATGACCTTCCTTCTGCCTCTGCCTTTTTTTCCCCCCCCTGTAAATCATAACATTCTCTTCATCTTCTTTTTGGGATCTTATTTGAAATCTTAAATCTTTTTATGCAATGTTATTTTTTTAAAAACTTGAATAGTATTATGAGACGTGTGGAGGTGTCCTGCCGTCCTTGCAATGCTCACAGCAGTCTATTAGTCCCTTTGCACGTACCTGGGGAGACTGAAGCACAATGCTCTTATCTTCCGAAAAAGAGATGAGGGCATCCTGGAGCCTAAGGGGATAATTGTTGTGTTTTGTTTTCCACAGGATTTGGATGCAGGCCTATTCATGCTCACTAGAATAAGGGCATGAGTAATAAAAGTCAGGTTTGGACTTGAGGAGGATATCCTAAAACCTCAGAATACTGGCTTCAGTGACTTTTTAAGAGTGACCTTAGGCTTCAGTGGATTGTTGTGGGCTGAGGAGGATGGAGAGAATAGCTTACCAAGGAAGAAAAGGGCAGCATAAGAGGACTAGGAGTGGTGACAGCAATTAACACTCTAATGCACAGAGCTCCTGGGGGGAATCCATCAGCTCCACATTGCTAATTCAGCCACTGCTGCACTTCATTAGGTTTGTCTCCGAGCCAACTGGGGGCACCTGTGAACTTCCTCCCAGCAGTTTCCCTCAGTGTTCAGCTCTTAGTGTCCCAGGTGAGTGCTTAGCCCAGGAGCCAAGGAGTCTGAGACGCTTCATCTCCATGGTCTGTCGCTTTGTTGGAAAGTAGCACTCTTTAGAAACCAACTTAAACCTAGGCGGAAGTAGACATGGACATTTTGTCTGCCACTGATCAGTATTTGAGAGCTCTAATAGAGGTATCAGCAGAGGGTGGGTTTCTAGAGGGGCAGAAACAGGACTGATCTGATTTGTCGTGGACTTTGGATCAGAGATATGACTCACGAATGTTGAAATGTCACCCTAAATAGTATGGTAAATGTGGTAAAATAAAATAATTCTGCTTTCCAGAAGCTGGATGATTAATTAGATTTTATTCTATAGGACTCTCAATTCCAAGCTTAGTACTGGCAGAGAGAAAGAGAAAGAGTGAGGTGAAGGGAATGGAGAGAAGCAAATAATTAATAATTAAAAATTGGAGTTCCTGTGGTTGATTTCTGCATTTTGGGTGGGGTGGGGTGGGGTGGAATACACTTAGGAAACAAGCCAAGATCTGTAAAACAGTCAGTTAGGTATTGATATTTTTGAACATGTAGTAGAAGTTAGAAGTATATTACATTTCCAGAAAAGATAAATTGTCAGTCGCTTTAAAATATCTTTTCTCAATTATTTTCCTAAGAGTATGTATTAAAAATATTTGTTTGTTTGTTTGTTTTTTTCCAGTGAGAGAACTTTGAAATGTATGATGGTTAAATGAGTTGTTCAAAGCCATAGACACTCGGATTGTGAGCTGGGGCTAGAATTGAGGTCTCTCGACTCTCATTTCAGGGTTGGGTCCTCTAGAATGGGCTGTAGGGGTTGCACTGTGGAGAAATATAAACTGAGGGAATTATACTGTAGAAGAATATTTTAGTCTTATCTGTAGGGGACAAGAGATACAAAGCAGGTGAGTCTGGATTTCCTTGCCTGGCTTTTTACATATATTTTCAGCTGAAGATGTTCTCAAATAGTAGGAGATTGTAATAATAGGAAAAATAATTGTAGTTGAATTTATGGAGGTAGAATAAGGTAAAAATAACATTGAATTTGTTACAGTTTACATCAATTTTTAGAATTTGAAAATATAACAGTTTCCCTAGAATTGATGGACGAATGCGCTTTATTTAAAAAATGAATATAATGATCGATTAAAATTTAACTTTTAAGTAGGTGTAAAATGTGTTTTTTGGAAAATCTGAATACCTATTTTTTGTTTTTATTTTTGTTATAGTGATGAAAATATTTCAGTACTGTTATTTTCTGTAACTAATAATTACTGGATACTAGGAGAACGGTATGGAGGGACTTTTAACTGGAGTCTAAGAAAGGTAATACTTTAAATGAAAACAGTTGGTCTTTGCAGTCCATACTTAACTTTTCTTGCAATTTCAGTGTCATTCACATAGAAGCTCTCAGTGTTCTCTTCTTGCTTGGCCTATGTTTAAGGTTCAGTGTAACCTGATAGACTAGTTCACAACAAGATTAGATACTTCACATTCTAAAACTCTCATCTCTATTTCATTTTTAATCATTTCATAAAAAGTACCATGTTTAACATAAAATTAATAGATTTCAGACGTTCGTGACAGTGCCTTGAACAGATATTTTTTCATGGACTATTTCAATGACATCTATCATATTTTATCACGTATTGTGTTCTATTAGTTATTGCCACAGTAATTATTCTATATCCACCATAGTTTATAAAACATAAACATGAGGAATTCTTTTCTTCATGGTACTCATGTCCAAGTGGTGAACCACAGGGGTATATCATTTTTCATTATAATGTTCTGAGTAGGCAGCATTGACTATTTTTGAGTAGACAAGGAAAGCTCAAAACATACATAGAGAGGTGTGGCTTGAAATTTGCTGAGTATTAGTATGCTATGACACAAAGGATGTAAAGTAGCAATAATTAATTAAATTTTATTTAAGGTGTACAACATGATTTTATTTACATTTACATAGTGAAATGATTACTATAGTCAGTTAACATATTCTTTCATGCAGTTCATTTTTCATGATGAGCACTTAAAATAAACTCTTAGTAAATTTACATTATTAAAGACAATATTATTATAGTCATCATGCTGTACATGGATCTCTAGACTTACTCCTAAATAACCACAACTTTGTACACTTTGACCAACATCTCCTCATTTCCAACACCTCCTCACCCTTACTAACCACCTTTCTACTCTGTTTTTCTGTTTTTGACATTTTAGATTCCACATATATTGAGAACATGAAGTTGTTTTCTTTTTCTGAGTCTGGCTTATTTAACTTAGCATAATGTCCTCCAAGTTCACCCTTGTTGTTGCATATGGCAGGATATCTTTTTTTTAAGTCTGAAAAATATTCCATTTTATGTATATATAGCACAATTTCTTTATCCATTCTTCTGCAGACAATTTATTTCCGTCTCTTGGCTATTGTGAATAATGCTGCAGTGAACATGAGAGTGCAGATATCTTTTTTAGGTACCGATTTCATTTCCTTTGGGTATATATCAGAAGTGGGATTGCTGGATCATATGGTAGTTCCATTTTTAATTTTTTGAGGGATCTCTAGAATGTTTTCCATAGTGGCTGTACCAATTTACATTCCTATCAACAGTGCATAAGGGTTCCCTTTTCTCTACGATCTTGCCATTGCTTGTTATCTTGTATTTTATTTTATTTTTGACAGTAACCTTTCTAACAGGTGTGAGGTGACATCTCATTAGTTTTGATTTGCATTTCTCTTATGATCAGTAACTTTGAGATATATTTTCATATACCCGTTAGCTATTCGTATGTCTTCTTTGGAAAAAAATGTTTATTCAGAACTTTTGCCAATTTTTAAAATTGGGTCATTTATTGATTTTGCTGTTGAGTTGTATGACTATTCATGTGTTTTGGAGAGTAATCCTTTATGAGCTGTATGGCTGCAAATATTTTCTCCTAATCTCTGGGTTGACTTTCCATTTTATTGATTGTTTCCTTTGCTGTGCAGAAGCTTTTTAGTTTGATATATTCTCACTTGTTTATTTTTGCTTTTGTCACCAGAGCTTTTAGTGTCAATATTCAGAAATTTATTACCAATGCTATTATCAAGGAGGCTTGCCCTATATTTTCTTCTGTGAAATTTCAGGTCATACATGTATGTCTTTTGAGGGTTGTGTGTTGCGAATGTGTATGTGTGTGTCTGGGGGGGGCGGGCGGTCTATAAGTCTGTTTCATTCTTTTGCATGTGGATATCCAGTTTTTCTCACACCATTTATTGAAGAGGCTGTCCTTTCCCCATTGCGTATTCTTGGAGCCCTTGTCAAAAATTAGTTGGCTATATGTTTGAGTTTATTTCTGGGCTCCCTATTGATTCATTGATCTATGTGTATGTTTTTATGCCAGTACCATACTGTTTTGATCACTATAGCTTTGTAATATTTTGAAATCAGGAATTGTTATGCCTTCTTCTTTCTCAAGATTTCTTTGTCTATTTAGGGTATCTTGGGTTGCCATATAAATTTTAGAATAGTTTTTCTATTTCTGTATAAAATACCATTTGATTTTTGATAGAGATTACATCGGATCTTTGGATTGCTTTCTGTAATGTGGATTTTTTAACAATATTAATTCTTCCAAAACATGAACATGGAAGATCTTTCCATTTATTTGTGTGTTTTTCAGTTTACTTCATCAATATTTTGTAGTTTTCAGTGTACAGATCTTTTATTTGCTTGGTTAAATTTATTCTTAAGTATTTTGTTCTTTTTCGTATTATTGTAAATGGGATTGTTTCTTTGAGTTCCTTTTCGGATAGATTGTTGTTGGTGTAAAAAATGTCAATGATTTTTGTAAGTTGATTTTCATCCTGGAACTTTATTGAACCTAGATATAGTTCTGTTTTGATGAAGTAGTTAGGGTTTTCTTTGTATAGGACCCTGTCGTCTGCAAAAATATAACTTTACTTCTTCCTTTCTGATTAGGGTGCTTTTTTTTTTTCTTGTCTGTTTACTCTTGGTAATACATCTAGTACTATATTGAGTAGAAATGATGAGAATGGGAAACCTTGCCATGTTAATTATTTTAGATGAGAAGCTTTTAGTTTTCTGGGGAGAGAAGGCACAGGAAGTGCCCACTCACTTGTTCAGTCTCACGGAGGACGACTAATTACCTGCCCTGTTTTCTCCCAGATTAGAAGCTTGACCCTCAGGGAGCAGCTAGGAAAGTTGTGCTGTCAGCCCCTTCCAGGGAGGAGTAAATTGGAGCTGTAGAGTTTTGCTTGCTCCCTCTGTACTGAGCCCAGAGGAATAGCTGCTGGAAACGCTTGTGTGTCTCTTTGAAACTGCCTCTTTGGGGACTCTTGAATACTGAACCCCACTGGATCTCAGAGCTGTTGACTTGGAAGCCAATACCTCAGGTCACAGCCATAAAAGTTGGGTTGCCGGATGTTTGTTCCTAGCCCTTAGATCCTCAGGGAGAAGCTAGGTTCCCTCCCAATTGTAAGGCATTGTGCTAGTGGTGGTGTTTGTAGCACGAATGTGTCTCGGCTTCTTCTACCTGTTTTAATGTGGCTATTTTCTCAACATCCAGTGTTTAGGAGTCTCTCAACTAGTTTCTGGATTTCTGTTACAGGGAGTTGATCTGTGTGTAAGTGGTTATGCAGTGCATCCATAAGAGGAGGGAACATCAGGAGACTCTTAGTCTGCCAATTTGCTGACATCCTTTCTTAGATTTGATTTTCTATTAAAGGAGCATTAGGTACCTGACAAAAATGTATAGTAGCCAGAGTTGTAATAAATACTGAACAGAGAACACGGGAGAAAGAGCTAATTAGGGCTGACTCTTAACTGTGGTCATTGTTCAACATTGGTTTCCAGGCAAGTAGGTGTTTTCTCAGACCGATCATGATTAAAGAAAAGCAAAGTGAGGAGTAATGATGGGAGTATGATGGCACATCGGGAAAGGAGAAACTGTCAAAGGAGAGATCAGGTTTTGGGAAGACATTGGGAAAGAGGTTTATAAAAGCGTATGTCTCCGAATCATGACTAGGAAGGGCATTTCTGGTATGATTTGTTTTGTTTTGTCCTTTAAGAGGTAGGGGAGTTAAGTATAG
>NW_011889110.1:129842-133202 GCF_000151845.1 Pteropus vampyrus | reverse complement strand
AGGCTGTCCTTTCCCCATTGCGTATTCTTGGAGCCCTTGTCAAAAATTAGTTGGCTATATGTTTGAGTTTATTTCTGGGCTCCCTATTGATTCATTGATCTATGTGTATGTTTTTATGCCAGTACCATACTGTTTTGATCACTATAGCTTTGTAATATTTTGAAATCAGGAATTGTTATGCCTTCTTCTTTCTCAAGATTTCTTTGTCTATTTAGGGTATCTTGGGTTGCCATATAAATTTTAGAATAGTTTTTCTATTTCTGTATAAAATACCATTTGATTTTTGATAGAGATTACATCGGATCTTTGGATTGCTTTCTGTAATGTGGATTTTTTAACAATATTAATTCTTCCAAAACATGAACATGGAAGATCTTTCCATTTATTTGTGTGTTTTTCAGTTTACTTCATCAATATTTTGTAGTTTTCAGTGTACAGATCTTTTATTTGCTTGGTTAAATTTATTCTTAAGTATTTTGTTCTTTTTCGTATTATTGTAAATGGGATTGTTTCTTTGAGTTCCTTTTCGGATAGATTGTTGTTGGTGTAAAAAATGTCAATGATTTTTGTAAGTTGATTTTCATCCTGGAACTTTATTGAACCTAGATATAGTTCTGTTTTGATGAAGTAGTTAGGGTTTTCTTTGTATAGGACCCTGTCGTCTGCAAAAATATAACTTTACTTCTTCCTTTCTGATTAGGGTGCTTTTTTTTTTTCTTGTCTGTTTACTCTTGGTAATACATCTAGTACTATATTGAGTAGAAATGATGAGAATGGGAAACCTTGCCATGTTAATTATTTTAGATGAGAAGCTTTTAGTTTTCTGGGGAGAGAAGGCACAGGAAGTGCCCACTCACTTGTTCAGTCTCACGGAGGACGACTAATTACCTGCCCTGTTTTCTCCCAGATTAGAAGCTTGACCCTCAGGGAGCAGCTAGGAAAGTTGTGCTGTCAGCCCCTTCCAGGGAGGAGTAAATTGGAGCTGTAGAGTTTTGCTTGCTCCCTCTGTACTGAGCCCAGAGGAATAGCTGCTGGAAACGCTTGTGTGTCTCTTTGAAACTGCCTCTTTGGGGACTCTTGAATACTGAACCCCACTGGATCTCAGAGCTGTTGACTTGGAAGCCAATACCTCAGGTCACAGCCATAAAAGTTGGGTTGCCGGATGTTTGTTCCTAGCCCTTAGATCCTCAGGGAGAAGCTAGGTTCCCTCCCAATTGTAAGGCATTGTGCTAGTGGTGGTGTTTGTAGCACGAATGTGTCTCGGCTTCTTCTACCTGTTTTAATGTGGCTATTTTCTCAACATCCAGTGTTTAGGAGTCTCTCAACTAGTTTCTGGATTTCTGTTACAGGGAGTTGATCTGTGTGTAAGTGGTTATGCAGTGCATCCATAAGAGGAGGGAACATCAGGAGACTCTTAGTCTGCCAATTTGCTGACATCCTTTCTTAGATTTGATTTTCTATTAAAGGAGCATTAGGTACCTGACAAAAATGTATAGTAGCCAGAGTTGTAATAAATACTGAACAGAGAACACGGGAGAAAGAGCTAATTAGGGCTGACTCTTAACTGTGGTCATTGTTCAACATTGGTTTCCAGGCAAGTAGGTGTTTTCTCAGACCGATCATGATTAAAGAAAAGCAAAGTGAGGAGTAATGATGGGAGTATGATGGCACATCGGGAAAGGAGAAACTGTCAAAGGAGAGATCAGGTTTTGGGAAGACATTGGGAAAGAGGTTTATAAAAGCGTATGTCTCCGAATCATGACTAGGAAGGGCATTTCTGGTATGATTTGTTTTGTTTTGTCCTTTAAGAGGTAGGGGAGTTAAGTATAGGAAGTCTTCACTTTTCTGCTCAGAGACCCTAACTTGACCCCTGTAGGGTTCTGGAATGAGAAAAGCAGCTCAATCCTACCTGCTGCCTATATCTCTGACTTTCAGTTATTTTGAACATTGAAGAAAAGGAAAGTCAGTGAATAGGCAGACATGAAGACACAATAAGATCGAGTTGGTGCTTCAAATATATTTTTAAAATTAAACCATTTCTGTTTAATGTTCAAAATGTTATAACATACTAGAACTACTAAAAAGCACTTCCCAAGCAAAAGAAAACAAAAGAGACACTCGATTCGAATGTGCTAAATGAATTCATACCCCCTTCTCTGCCTTGAACGATAAAGAGTACTTAAACATTTGCTTTTCTTTCTCGTATCAAGTTGTCTTTGCCCTTTTTTAGTCTATATACAAAGGGTAGATATTAATAGTGGTAGTTGTAAAAATAATAAAAATAAAAAGAACAACATACAATTACAATTACAATCCCCTTCTCCATCTCATCTCATTAAAGGAAGACGAGACCAGAGCTATGAAAACACCAAAAGGATGAAAGGCCCTCAAATTCCCATCCATCCTGAAGCCCTCAGGTTCATTAAAGGTGGCTTCCAATTATTTATGTCTGAAATTTTGGATGATGTCTGAGAGAAAATCACATTTGATATCTTATCTACCCCAAGGTAGAGATCATGTTAGTACTAATAGTCATGCTGCTATGTACTACTACCAGTAACAATCCACAAATACTTTCCTCATACGTTATTTACATTCGGGCTTAAACATACTTGTGAGTTGTAAAATACTATCCTGTTTCATATGTTAAAATTTGTCTCTAAACCAAAATCACATAACTGCTAAATAAAATAAGTTTTTAAACTTGCTTCTCTGATTTGAGATCTTTCCACATGGCTTTCCCTCTTCCCATTTTTTTTTTCGTAATAGATTCGTCCATTTCATTATGATAGGTCAGCCTGACATATTTAAGATAGCTTTTTTTTTTTTTTTTTAAAAAAAACTTTCTACTCAGGTTTTTCTTCATTGTTTTTCTTCTTTCCCACCATTGTCACCCACCAAGCTCTCCATGCCCCAAAATCTGAAGTAAGTTGGTAAAAATGTAAAACTCCTAAAATTGAATTGCATTATCTCCAGGCTTGTCCTTATCAAGGTGCTGGCCTGTCTCTGATGCAGAATATATATAATGTACATTGGGATAAAGCCTGTGATGATGGGCCATATCATCTGAAACATCTGGCTAAGGCCGGCCAGTTGTATATGGTAGGTATTGATAAAAAATTATTTTTATGGTTCTTTGATTCAACAGCTTCTGTTATTTCTGACTCTCTCTGCAGATTAATAATCCTCACATTTTTTAAATGGGAACAGATAACCAGACGTGGGCAAAAGAGTTTATTCTCCTCGGCCTGTCCAGTGACTGGGACACTCAGGTCCCTCTCTTTGTTTTATTCTCCATCACATACCTGGTGACAGTGCTGGGAAACTTCCTCATTGTTCTTCTGATCAGACTGGACAGCC
>NW_011889110.1:125554-128992 GCF_000151845.1 Pteropus vampyrus | reverse complement strand
GCAGGTGCTTCACATAGACTATTTAGACTTAGATATACAAAGTCTTGGGAGACTCAGAGATATAGAGACTTGGGGAGAGACCCAGAGATACAGAGACTCAGAGGGGGAGACTCAGAGATAGAGAGACTTGGAGGGGAAGACTCAGATATATAGAGACCCAGATGGAGACTCAGAAATATACTCAGAGATAAAAAGATTTGGAGAGAGATACTCAGAGATAAAGAGACTCAGAGAAATAGACTCAAGAGCAAAAGACTGAGAAATGTCAGATTCAAGAGAGAGATATTCAGAGATAGAGACTCAGAAGGGAGAGACTCAGAGATAGAAACTTGGAGAGGGAGACCCAGAGATACAGAGACTTGGGGAGAGTCTCAGAGATATCCATCCAACCCACCAACCTGTCCCACTCATCCTACCCGTACATCCCTCCTATCCAGTCCCTCCCATACAGTCCATTGCTAAAGGTCTTATTTTTCTTAGCTCCAAGCCAGGCAAGACCTTTCTCTTGAGCCCTAAACATATATGCCCGGTTGCTTGCTTTATACCCTCACTTATATCACATGAATCTCATTCTTAACATCGTTTGAAAAAAAAAGAACTATTGTTCTTGCTTCTTCTCGCATGGACAAGGCACACAGGTGGAAGTCTCCCCCACTCCTATGGAGGGGAAGAGAAGAATGCCCTGGGCTTCTACATGCTCATTGTACTGTGCTTAACACCCTCCGTTGTGTTTTTTCACACAGGGTGGTTTTACTTTTATTAACAATTCTGAGTATTGAAAATCCCTAAGTCCAAACCAAGGCTCTGGGAGGTTGTCTTCCTTAAAGTGAAAGGAACAGTGAAGATTTTAAGAACGTTCCAGAATGTGGAGAGCAGCCCAGTAGTTAGTGGCTTCTGTCTAGGGACTGGCATAAAAAGTCTTCCTGCCCACGCTCAGGTTAGAGGATGTACACTGAATGTCCCAGTGGTCCCCTGAGTCACCTGGCCTGGGAGCTATTGCTCAAAGGAATGTCGAGATGGGTGAATCGAAATGAGGAAGTTGAGATGTAATCACATCTTCATGCTCATGAAATGGATGACAGTTCTTACCATTTGAAGGTGGTATCACTGAAGACTCAGTTGTAATCCCCCCTTCCCCAAGAAATTAAAGTTTGGCAAGTTTCTTCTCATGCCCCAGGGACAAGGAAACAAAACTTTCATTGGCAAAGTTGAAATATAGGTTAGAATGTTCAGTGCAGAAGTGACCAGATAGGGGGAGGGAAAATAAAAGAAATCTAATAAACAAAACATAATTGGCCCCTTGAGATATCATCACTAAAGTTAAAGAAAGTTGCCTTTTCCAACTGCACTTGCTTCAAATTACACAACTTTCCCCACCCTGCACAGGATGGCCTCCTCCGCTCTCCAAAGGTGAGTCTGGCATTTTTCAGTCTGTCTTCAACACTTATTTAGGCACATGGATTATGAAACCAAGTCCTGTAATCCATGGCTTCTTCCTGTATTCTTTAAGCCCAAGATTATGGTGGTTTGATTAGCTGTCCTCTAGCAGAGATTTGTCCTGAGAAATATGTTCTGGCTACTCAAATTAGGAAGCCAGAACTGTTCAAGTGTTTTAAGGGTTCCCCACTTGTGATGGGCCCGGGCCTACTACTAGGTCTGTAGTCTCGATCTCTTCTTTTCACTGACTCCTGGAAATACGGGTCAGGGGTCAGGTCTGTACTGATGGACATTTTCTTTGCAGATGCCAAGAGAAAGATAACTCTCAGCGACTAGTTTATTTCTCTCCATATAGAATTTCTGTTTAGGGAAAAGTATTTAAAATAACATCCTTGTCTGAAATGCTTCCCAGGATTGCATATCGAGGGCTGAGTGGGAATATAATGTAGCTTCTCTAGGTCCCAGCATCCACACTTGCATGCCGAATAGGTTACTTAGCTAGTGCATGTTTTTCAAAGTCTTACACTTCCACACTAAACACCCTGTTTATTTCCATTTGTATATTACAAGTTTACTTCCATTTGTATATTAATCATTTTTGTTATTTTTATTAATGCTAGGTAACTATGTATATCTCTGGGAAAGGGATTATTTATGTATTATCTTCATTTTACAGATGTGAAAACTGATGTAGTAGGATTTTAGGAGAATATGTGCTTTTCTATAAAGCATCAGTCCAGTGGAAAGGGTCTTTCAAAATGAAAATAAGATGTTTGAGCTGCATAAAGATGATCCAAGGGCACAGCCTATTGTTGGTTATGATAAATGCAGATATTCTACTTGAAATTAAAATTTGTGTCATCTACTCCTGTGACCAGCTTGATGTTCATTCTCTAAGTACTCTGGGCAAAGAAGAGAAAACCTGATAGCTGCAAAGGGCTAGAAAGGACTGAGCAGGGAGGAGGGGAGACAGGCCCATGGGAGGCAGTGCGATCCCGGAGCCCTATCTTCTGCTCCAGCTCAGTCTGTGCTATCTGCTCTGCTTCCTTTCTGCTCTCTGTGCATCCTACTTGGTCATCTTTTCTTCATCTAGTATATGTCTCTTCTCAAAACTATTCTAAAAGCTTATTGTAGAGGAATATGGGTTTATGATCATTTCCACTGTGCTTTGGCAATACAGAGATGATTCTGGTGAAGTATTTGCTCCTCTTTACAAAGCAGATTATAATAAAGGGGCTGAAGAACAGAAATTAAGCTGGTGTGAAAATAATTCAGTAATGCCAAATATATGTCCACTAGCTATGTGTGTCTGAGTCTTTTATTTTTTTGTGGGGAATTTTAGGTTTTTCAGTAGTGTAACTGAAAAAAATTTGTAAAGATTCGTATGTATGTTGGAGGGGTGTGTCCTGAATTTGGACCTCTCTGTCCAAATTTTCTGAGGATCCATTGATTTTTCTTGTAAGTGTATTTTATCAGTGTTTCCACCATGATAGAATCAAATTCTAGAAAATCTCACTGTAAGGAAGGGCTAAACATACCACTCCAGGACTGAGTACCAGGATAAATAAAATATTGGAAGCCCTCATGTATAAAATATTAGATAACTAGCAATATGTAAATTGATTAAATGTTGATAAAATGGCATTTATAAAAGCTTATTTCAATTTTCTTTTTCATTGTTTCCATTTCTTCCTCTTTTTTTTTTTTTTTTTTCATTTTTATTGCCTCGGCTTCTTTATTGTACCCTTTTTACTTTGTCTTCCTTTCTGGTTTCCTTTTCCCTAACTATTCATTCTCTCTCTAACATTTTACTTTTTTCCACAGATAGCTTACCAGTAACCTCTCCCATTTATTTTTATTTACATTTCAGTATCCTCTCCTTTTCTCATTTACCCATTTTGCATATCTTTCTCTTTCAGATATTTGTCTGTCTACATCTACTAGTTATTTATTTAAATTTGGGCTAGTTTTCTTTATTTTCTTTTTGAGAAAGACATTTTT
>NW_011889110.1:120629-122659 GCF_000151845.1 Pteropus vampyrus | reverse complement strand
TAGCAATATGTAAATTGATTAAATGTTGATAAAATGGCATTTATAAAAGCTTATTTCAATTTTCTTTTTCATTGTTTCCATTTCTTCCTCTTTTTTTTTTTTTTTTTTCATTTTTATTGCCTCGGCTTCTTTATTGTACCCTTTTTACTTTGTCTTCCTTTCTGGTTTCCTTTTCCCTAACTATTCATTCTCTCTCTAACATTTTACTTTTTTCCACAGATAGCTTACCAGTAACCTCTCCCATTTATTTTTATTTACATTTCAGTATCCTCTCCTTTTCTCATTTACCCATTTTGCATATCTTTCTCTTTCAGATATTTGTCTGTCTACATCTACTAGTTATTTATTTAAATTTGGGCTAGTTTTCTTTATTTTCTTTTTGAGAAAGACATTTTTTGAATATATATCAGCAGTCTGGGAAGCCTTTTTCTTTTAAATTGATGTGAAATTCACATAACTCAAAATTAACTATTTTATAGTATACAGTTCAGTGGCATTTAGTTCATGCACAGTGTTTTGGTTTTATGCATGTGACTATACAGCTAAGTAGATATGAAAAGAAGTCTGAGAACAGCTTGGGCATGAGTGTGTTCGTGTATGGGATCCCAAGGGACACTGTGGAAAGCATTCCTATGACTGGAAAGAACTGGTTCTCAGCTCCACCTTCGTAATGACTTTGGCTTCAGTACATGGCCACTCAGAGTTTACCTCTGCCTTTCATATGATTGCCAAGTGACCTGGAAACAGCCTCCTTTTTATGTTAGTGGGACAGTGACTATTTACACAAACAGTGGGGAGTGTGTTGGCACTATTTATAAGCACTCAGCGCTATAGAGAATAGACTTCTAGTTCCCCTGGGGAGACAGCTCAGAAGGGACAAATCTTTCCCACCAGATAAGACTCATCCCCACAAGTCCAGGATCCTCTATCAGGCCTCATCTTTTACCTGTTAAGGATGTTCTTTTGGCTACACAAACATGTCCTCAGGTTCACATCTTCTTTTGAAAGTTGGTTTTTAAATGTTAAGCACTTGATATATCCATTTCTGATATTAGAGCATTTTCATGTTCTTATTGTCCATAATCAGAGCCCTTCATTTATTCTTAGAGGAAGAAGAATGGACTTCTTGCCATGGAGCCCCCCATAAGCTGTCATATTCGTCACCCAGAAACAAAGAAATGTGATCACCTTTTCAAGTTTATAGAAGAGGCCAGTTAACCACATCCTGCAACAAGACAGTCTCTAGAGGGCGACATGTGCTGTATTCCTCCTCCTCATCATGTTGGCGATGTGGCTTAGAGGCCACTCTTGAACTTCACAGGTGAGTGGGAGGGGCCTACTCTGGTCCACCATGGGTCCAAAGTGAATGAGACTGAAGTGCGGAGGAACTCGGTCCTCTTGGTAAGTCTCCTGATTTTTTGTTTGATGAATCTGCAGCCTTTCAACAATGGCTGTTGTGCTGTGTGCAGCTTCATGCTTTGTATAGGAGTGGCTTGGTGGTGTGTCCCAAATGATCAGATAATCAGTTTACCCGCTGACTCCACTATCTACTCCACTTTTTCCATCTGCGAAATAGAGATAATAAGCTAAAGTTCAGAATGTTGTGAAAATGATTATATTATATGTGTATATAGATATATCTTTAGTATAACTCCTGGTACAGAGCAAGTGTTTGATATAAAGTTGCTATAACTTAATATAGAAAAAAGAACAGTTATGGTTTTAAATTCTTCTCTTAACATTCTTCGCACCCCAGGGAGTGTTTGAACTCTGGCTTGGCAAGAGTGTTTCAGGAACTTGTTTGTTTTCTTCCCAGTGTCTGCCGCCAAAAGAATACACAGGACTGAGAAGATTTTCTGAAACTTAACCTGACTATTCAATGATTCATAGGGCAATTGACTTGGGTAAGTTATTTGAAACAATTTTACAGAGAAACAGGTTTTACTTTGACTTTAACACATCACTTTTTAAAAAATATCAAATATATTTTATTAAAAAATTGCTCACACAAGTATTGTGTCACTTGGAAA
>NW_011889110.1:90257-120579 GCF_000151845.1 Pteropus vampyrus | reverse complement strand
TTTAGTATAACTCCTGGTACAGAGCAAGTGTTTGATATAAAGTTGCTATAACTTAATATAGAAAAAAGAACAGTTATGGTTTTAAATTCTTCTCTTAACATTCTTCGCACCCCAGGGAGTGTTTGAACTCTGGCTTGGCAAGAGTGTTTCAGGAACTTGTTTGTTTTCTTCCCAGTGTCTGCCGCCAAAAGAATACACAGGACTGAGAAGATTTTCTGAAACTTAACCTGACTATTCAATGATTCATAGGGCAATTGACTTGGGTAAGTTATTTGAAACAATTTTACAGAGAAACAGGTTTTACTTTGACTTTAACACATCACTTTTTAAAAAATATCAAATATATTTTATTAAAAAATTGCTCACACAAGTATTGTGTCACTTGGAAATAAACTTGTCTTCCTAAAGTATTGAGCAAAAAACAACATGGCTTTACACACAAATACACTTCTTTGGAAATGTTTTAGAGATAAGTAGGAAAACACCACTTGTTTTGTTGTTTGTTTGCTTTTTAAAAACTAACACACTTTAAGTCCTGATTATAGAAGTGTAAATAGTATAAATGAATCCACCATTAACCATCACCTTCATATCCATGCCACCTACGTGTGCACATACATACCTGCTGATATACTTGGAGGAGTTGCTGCATCACAGTTACTTTTGAACCCTTGGCAGACAGGACTGAAGAAAGGTTATTGATGATAGGTCTTATATATAATGCAGAAAAAAGTCACTGGTATGCCTTTAAAGAATAGGTCACAATAGAAATACTTATTGAAGACAATTTATCCCACTTTGGTATGTTTTAGTTTTTATTTGTGATTTGTGTAGTTGTTTAGTTTGAATATCTGGTTAAATGCTAACACAAACTAGTAAGCACAAAATAACTATTGATTTCTTCAATGTCTATGTTGTCAGCAATTTTTAAAACATATGTATATGTACATACACACATATTTGCCATCCGTAGCCATTAGGATACTAGGTACAAAAAAAAAAGATAAAAGCAAACATTTCTACATGGAGGAAATATAGTTCAAATATTTAGATTTAAAATGGTATCCCTAGGGAAAGTAGTTATAACGAATTTTCCAGAAAACTCCTTTGCCTATGAAAATGGACCTGATGACCCCCACAAATATTCTGAAAACTACAAGGGTAGGAAGCCATATGTTGGGAACAAAGAAGCTGGATGGGAAGGGATGGATGAGTCTTGCAGTTAGCTGTATTTTGTAGTGTGTTTTCTTTAGCTATTGGTAAATCTCAAAAAAATCAAGAGATTCAGAAGTACATTTACATAGGGCTGGGGAAGCACTGTAAACATTACCTGTCCATATTTTTATCAGGGCTTCATGGTTAGGGAATTTTCCAACTAGTTTAATGACAATATTTTCTATTCTAGTGTTAAAATAAATTGATGTACAAGTAGGTATAATACAAAAGTTTTCAGCCACGAAGCTAAACAAGCTGTTAATTTTGAACATTCTAAAAAAGTACTATTCTTGATTATAAACTATTTGCCATGAAGATTTTGAATTCTTTATTTTATCTTTTGACTCAGTGCAGAATCTTTCTTACCCCTTTAAGCATTATACATTTCTTTGCCAGTCTTGTAGCTGAGTGTCTTGTTCCAATTAATTTTGATGTAGATGACTGAAGCTTCCTTTGTAAGGGCTTGAATGTGGTATCTGACATTGTTTCATCATTTCCACTAATTATTGTGTGACACTCAATTTCTGAAAGCTCTGTTTTTAAGAAATTCCTTGAAATTTTGGACCTTACTCAAAACAATACTAAATCCTGAGTATTTTATGACTAACCATCTGAATATTACTATCTTTATAATAATGAATTATAACCTTAAGTCTCCCTAACCAATTGTGTTATAAAAGTATAATATCTAAAAATTATTCTAAAAGCTTTTAGGCTAAAACTTGAAGCTTTCAATAAATGCAGCTATATTCTGCTGTCTATATAGTTATAGAATGAATAGTATAGAAGCCATTGGAACAATGAATTTTCATGTGGATCTATCACAGGATTGTCTCTAAGACCTCAGATTCTTATCTGTATATGTTAGTTATGAATCACTTCTTTTCTTTGGTAAGTGAGCAAACAGTAAAGAAATTTTGGTTTTGGGTCAAAAAGCTACTAGTGCCTGTGTTATCATGTTCTGTAATTATGACCTGATTGTCCTTCTATCTTCACTGGCAAGGACTAATCAGTGTTTTATCGTGAAGCAAATGAGCTGTCCTTTCCTTGGGAAAACACTGTTATTAAGTAATAACCTGACATTATTAAACACTTCATTAAATTATGCCCTCATAAGAGATGAATTTTGGAAGCTCTGTATACCTCCTCTTTATGTGACACTTGATTCTTGAAGCTGGCCGTCTTGCCCAACTGAGCCACACTTGTGTGAGGTAGGTGAAGAAGAGATCTCCTACTTGAATCTCTAAAAGTAAAAGGGCAAGTTACAGAAGATAAATTTAAAATTACTTAGTTAAAAATCTGTAAGAATATTTAAAACATTCAGGGCTTCATAGATACATCACACTGAGGAGAGGCAAGTAGGATTTTGTCAGAGATACATAGAAAGGAAACTTAGTAAACAGAAAGAGTTTAAATGGTACTGAACATCATTCAGAAATCAGAATAATCTGCCATGTAGACCAAAAACTTTCTCAGCAGAAAGACAGGAATTATCCCCTATAACAAAATGAGTAGGATTTTAAGTCTAAATACTTCATTAATTTCCTTTCCTAATTTAAGAGGAGATGTTTGAGAGAAATTATGTTACAGTAAATTGAATTCCAAGAATGTAACTTTTTTTTTCCTTCATTTCCAGCTGCACAGCTGGGTCCCATTGTGTTCTTCATCTATGGATATGTTCAAGCAGAGTTTGAGTGGTGATTTGGCTGAGATGTTCTAGGAAAACTTTAAAAGTTCAGATGGGTAGGCTCTCCATATGGTCTAAGAGCCACTCTTCCAATCCCGAGTTTCCGTGATTTGTTATTTTGACATCTTTAGTTGGTCTTCAGAAACTCATGGTCCAGGAAAATAAAACACAGACATGGGTGAGTGAATTCATTCTGCTGGGGCTGTCCAGTGACTGGGGGACTCAGGTCTTTCTCTTTGTCTTGTTCCTGACCATGTACTTGGTGACTGTTGTGGGAAATCTTCTTCTTCTTCTTCTTATCAGACTGGACAGCAGGCTTCATACTCCCATGTACTTCTTCCTTACTGTTTTATCCTTTGTGGACCTTTGTTATGCAAATAGTATTGTCCCACAAATGCTGGCCCACCTGCTCTCAGCACAGAAGTCCATCCCATTCCACAGCTGTGTTCTCCAGCTCTATGCATCCCTGGCACTGGGTGGGTCTGAGTACTTCCTGCTGGGAGCTATGGCCTATGACCGCTATGTGGCGGTGTGCCACCCACTGCACTACACAGTCATCATGCATGGAGGGCTGTGCCTGGGGTTGGCTGCTGGCTGCTTGGTGGCTGGTTTAATTAATTCACTGATGGAAACAATCATCACCTTTCGGCTTCCCCTGTGCCACAATATTATTAATCACTTTGCCTGTGAGACCCTAGCTGTTCTACGGCTAGCCTGTGTGGACATCTCCCTCAACATGGTCATGGTGGCCATCTCAGGGTTTCTGGTGATCATGCTTCCCTGTTCCCTGGTTTTATTCTCCTATGGTCATATAGTTGTTGCCATTCTGCGTATTCGTTCTACTCAGGGACGTAGCAAAGCCTTTGGGACTTGTGCCTCCCACCTCACTGTGGTTAGCACATGCTTTGGGGCTACCATCTTCACCTACCTGGGGCCACGGTCAGCATCTTCAATGAAAGAGGAGAAGATGATTGCTCTATTTTATGCTGTGGTGGCACCTATGTTGAACCCTGTGATCTACAGCTTGAGGAATAGGGACGTCATGGCTGCTCTCTGGAAAGTTTTAGAGAAGTTCAGAGTTAAAGAGTAGACTGTAAGAACTTATTATTATCTATCATTGAAACTGAAAAGGAGATCAGATAAGTGTAGATGGGACTCCCACACTTACGCTAAAGAAGAATATTATGATCAGCTCCTTGCACTGAATAAAGTGTTCCTCCCCCTGATTAATGCGTTTTCTTATATAGATTGATATCAGATAATTTACGTGTCAGTGATCCATGAGAGCCTCATCTTAGATCATCTTGTCTCAGGTATCCACATTTTTTATTAGTGTATCAGTGCCCAAAGGAATGACCCACGGCTTCATCAAGCAGACCTGGTTTGTGGAATGAATAGACAGGTGAATTCCACCTACTAGGTCAACCTCTATCTTGTGGAAAAGAATGGAGAATGTCTGTTCCTCTTTCTGCATGCAATACCCCAGTTATTTGTAGAACAACCTGATTTCCTCTGGAATAATCACAAGTGGTTTCTTCATCTCTTTCTTGAATGACAGCTATTTTATAACTTTCAGTACCTTTTATGCATTAATCTAGAATGTGATATGGTATCCTGAAATAAAAAACATATTATAATATTTGTTTAGACCTCAGTATGCTGGATCTCATTTTCTTTTCAAGAAGCAAATTTGTTTTTAAGATAGCAAAATATCCGTGGCTTTACTATAATCTTATCGTGGTAAAATATATATAACATAAAATTTGCCATTTTAGCCATTTTTAAGTGTACAGTTCAGTGGCATTAATTGCGTTCGAAATGTTGTGCAAACATCACCATATTTATTTCCAAAATTATTCATCACCATAGTGTTTCATTTAACTAATTTCCCAAGACCTGTTTCCTATGAACTGGTTACAAAGTCTCCACACCCTTTGCACTCTTTTTTTTTTTCTAAAATTTAAATGTAGGTACGTATATTTAGTTTTGCTAATTTTTATTATTGATTTTCACATATCACACAGCCTGCCATGATTGTTTCGAATTTTGAATCTCCAGTTCTATTAGTTTACTTAATCTTTTTGTTCTATAGATATAATAAACAGAAAAAGTTATAAAAAGAAATATCAAAATAATACATGTCAATTATATATCACTGTGAACCTAAGTCCAGGTAGCAAAAATGGGTCCAGATATCATATATAGCCTTTTCAGACTGGCTTCTTTGCCTTAGTAATACACATTTAAATTTCCTCCATGTCTTTTCATGGCTTAATAGTTTATTTCTTTTTAAAACTGAATAATATTCCATTGTATCTACCACAGTTTATCCATTCACCTACTGAAGGACACCTTGTTTGTTTTTTTACATTTTGGTAATTATTAATAAAGCTGCTGTAAACATTTGTGTCAGGTTTTGTGTGGACATATTTTTTGATTCCTTTGAGTAAATACCAAGACCTATGATTTCTGGATCATGTGGTAAATGTATGTTTAGTTTTGCAAGAAACCGTCAAACTGTTTTCCACAGTGGGTGTACCATTTTGCATTCCCACCAGCAGTGAATGAGAATTTCTATTGTTCCATATTTCACCAGCAATTGGTGTTGTCGATGTGCTGAATTTTGGCCATTCTGACAGAAGTGTAGTGCTATTTCATTGTTGTTTTAATTTTCACTTCCCTAATGACATATGATGTGAAGCATATATTTTCATATATTTATTTACCATCTGTATATCTTTAGTGAGGTGTTTGTTAAGGTATTTGGGTCATTTTTAATCAGATTGTTTTCTCGTCAAGTTTTAAGAGTTCTTTGTCTATCTTTGATAACCGTTCTTTATCAGGTATGCCTTTTGCAACACCTTTTTTCCAGTGTGTGGCTCATCTTTTCATTCTCTTGACATCATTCACTTTCAAATTGTGACAGGAATACATATTTGCATATGCAAGAGCACGGTAACATTCGTCCTTTCATTCTTTATTAAGACTGTAACAATTACAACAAGAAAAATGTGAAAACAACTTCAGGCAACAAAAAATGGCTTAAATAAAGAACTGGGAACATAAAAATTAAGTGTGAATAAGACAAGCAATGAGCTAAAACCTTGTAAGTATAAAATTAAGTTTTAAAAGCTATATACTTTTATGTGTTGAAAGTGAAGAAATCAAAGCCAGAGTAATAAATACAAAATGAAGCTCCCACCACCCCCCACCCCAACAATGAAGACTTAAAGCCCAGTTGAGAAAGAGGTTTTAATTAGGTCCGATTAACCACTTTTCCCTAAAAGACTATCCCAAAGAATTCATTCCTGCATCAAAAACCTGTTTATCTGAGGCTTGACAGGAGCTCCACACTTTATAGGTTGTCCATCATCTGTGCTTTAATCTCAATTTGCTGAGCACATCTGACCAAAATACTATGACCTCTTGTGATACCATAATCATTTGCAGTTGTCATCTGAAACTCATGCTCCGTTTTCAGCAAAAGGCTCCATATGCTGAGTGTTTTCTTGAATACATTCCTTTTTTTTGCTCTAACTTCAACCTGACTTTTCACTGAGAATTCTGATTCCCTTCATCTCTCTCAAATACAGACCCTTTGCCTCCCATTTTTCCGCTAATACTGGGTAGGCAGGTAAAGAGGGTATCTTTCTTGATGCTCTGCCACTTCCATTGCTTTTTTACTTTAAATACCTTCAGCTTCTTTGAAGCACATGCTATCAAACTATAGCACCATCATCCCTTCTTTTCTTCATTTACTATCTATCCTCCTTGTTTTAAAACTGCTTTACCACTAATTCTGTCATCACATGGAAATTTCTGCATCTGTGCAGGAGATCCATTTGGCATCATGGCCTCTCAGTTGAGTTCTATCTCCTTCCTGTGTTTTTGACCACTAACCCACTCTGTCACCCACTTCTGTGATGGTACCCTAGACCTTTCTGTTGCCAATAATCATGTTGCCTCTAACATCTCCATATCAGGGACCCCACTGTGACTGCTCGCTCCAATTTTTATCTTTCCAGTTCATATCATGTAGTCTTATCACTCCACCAGATTTTGACCCTGCCATGACCTCTACTACCTTAACACATTTTTCTCATCTATACTTTGTCTTATTTCCCCTCTTACCCAGCACAGGTTCCATGCCCATTTGTATGATCACTCCTTACGAGTATACTCTGTGGTAATCTCAAGGATATTGCATCTGCAGCTAACTCTCCTCTCCTACATCCAGAAGCAGATTTACCATGAAGCTAATAAACTTAAGCTTCATGGGATTTTACTTACATGAGGTCCTCCAAGGTACATGGTTATGTGTTTTTGTTTTGTAAATATGCCTTGTGAAAATTTTCAAAATTAAGAATTTTAATTGCAGTTGGTTGGGCTAATGTCACTTCCCATTCTTACCTTCCATTTTTCATACTTACCCTAGAGGCAGGTAATACTAGAGAGGCTGTGAGCATTTTGGGGATCCAACTAATGGAAAATTGAGTTGAGGTACTGAATTCATTTTCTTGAGCTGCCATGTCAAAGTGCCACAAACTGAGTGGCTTAAAACCACAGAAGTTCATTCCCTCATAGTTCTGGAGGCTACAAGTTACATCAGGATGTCAGTAGGGACATGCTCCCTCTGCCGACTCTGGGAAAGAATCATGCCTTACCTCTTCTGGGTTCTGGTAGCCCCAGATGTTCCTTGGTTTGTGTCAGAATAACTCCCGTCTCTGTTTACCTCTGTCTCCACACGGCTTTCTTCTCTATATGGCTCTTTGTGTCTTCTCTTCTTATAAAGGCACCAGTCATTGAATTTTGAGCCTACTCTAAATCCAGGATGATTTCACCTCAAGAACCTTAAGGAATGACATCTGCAAAGATCCTATTTCCAAATAAGGTCACATTCTGAGGTTGTGGGCAGACATGTATTTTGGGAGGACGACAATCAAACCAGTGTAGGTACACTTGGTTTGAATTCAGTAAGACACATTTTAACATGATTCACAGTCCAATTTATTGCTAGTCACACAGGTTGGCTTTCAGGAATGGCTTTCAAGAATACTACTATTCACTGTGCCTCAGCCAGTGTCATTAATGGAAACGAGTGTTAGTCTGTGGAAAGTTCTTCCAAATCTTATTGCTTACTTGAAAGAGATTTAATAAACAAATAGGTACAAAACAAAGTAATTAAAATAATTAATATAAAAAGAGGCAGAAATGGGAAGCAAAGAACAAATGAGGCAAAATGGAAGCAAATAGCAAGATGGTAGGTTTAAATGCAAGTTTATCTGTAATAACGTTAATGAAAACTGCCTAAGCATAGTAATTAGAAGGAAATCATGTAGGATAAAAACAGATTCAGTGCTGTAGGCGTTTAAAAAATAGATTCAATTATGTGCTCTCTACAGTCAATTTATTTTTAATATAAAAACATAGATGGATTAAAAGTAAAAAGATAAAAACGACATACCATGCAATGCTAAAATCAGAAAGTTAGAGTGTATTAACATCAAATGAAGTAATCAGAAGAATAAAGAATATTTCATAAAAAATAAGATTATATAATGATAAGTGTTGATTAATCAAGAAGACATAAATATTCTAATCTAATAGAGCTATAAATACATAAAAAGTACATAGACAAATTCACCACTATTATTGGAGATATTAACATAACTTTCCAGTATTTGATAGATCAAATAGATAAGAACCAATAGATACAACATCTTTGAAACAACCTGACCTAATTGAAAGTTTTAGAACACTTCATCTAGCAACAGAAGAATACAAACGTCAACACCTGTAAAATAATTGAAATCATTTGAATATTTTGTCTGAACATAATGGAATTAAATCAGAAATAAGTAAGAAAAGGACCTCTGAAAAATCCCAAATATGTGGAAACTAAACCCTCTTTATTCTTTTAAGTAATCTATAAATCAAATCAAAAAGGAGATTAGAAAAATATTTTGAATTGAATAACAAGGAAATACAACATATAAAATTTGTACCTGAAGTGGAGCTTACAGGAGATTTTAAAGCATTAAATGCTTATGTTAAAAATGTCTCAAATCAATGACTCAAGCTATACCTTTAAGAAACTAGAGAGAGGAGATCAAATTAAACACGTAAAATGCAGAAGGAAAAAATAGATCTGCAGAATATTTGAGAAATTCAATGTAACCCAAATTAGTTTCTTTCAAGTTTAATCACATTGAAAATCTGTAGTTAAGACTGACCAAGAAACAAAGAGAAAAAACACAAATAACAATATTAAGAATTAAAGAGACACATCTTTACAGATTCTACAGACATTAAAAAAATACTAAGGCAATATTTTTAATAGAGTTACATCAGTCATTTTAAGAACTTAGATACCTGGAAAGTAACTTTCGAAGAACAAATAGCTACCTGGAAAATAACAGACTACCAAAGCCCTCATAAGAAAAAAGTAGGTAGCTTGAAAATTATCTATGAAAGAAATTACAGTTAAAAATATTCCCACGAAGAAAACTTCAGGTCCAGGTAGCTCCACTAATAAATTCTACCAAAAGCGATACATAATACTAGCTCTATACAAATGTCTAGAAAATATAAGAGGACGTATTTACCACATCATTTCATGGAGCCAGAATTACCTCACACCAAAACCAAACCACAAGACATTATGAGAAAGGAAAACCAGAGACCAAAACCCTTCATGAACAGACACACAGCAGTTCTAATAAAATATTACCAAATCCAGTAATTCACAAAAATATAATAGATCATGGCCTTGGGGAGTATATGCAAGGAATGCAAGTTTGGTTCAGCATCCAAAAATAAATCAGTGCAGTTTATTCTATCAATAGATTAAAACGATAATTATCTTGATAGATGCAAAAAAGGTTAATCAACATTAATTTATAACAAAGATCTTTAAAAACTAGATATAGAAAGGAGCTTCTTAACTTGATAAAGGGTTTATATAAATGACAGCTAAAATATACTTAAGGGTAAAAGATTGAATAATTTTCCCCTTGAGATTGAGACTAAGATCTGGGTGTTCATGCTCATCATTTTTCTTCCACTGAAAGTTGTAGCCAAAGTGATAAGGCCAGAAGAAGAAATAAAAGGAATGCAAATTAGAAAGAAGCAAAATCATTTTTATCCTCAAGCAGCATTATCATCTACATAGAAAATCCCAAAGAATCTATAATAAAGGTCCTAGAATTAATAAAAAAGACTGGCAAGATTGAAAGATGCAAAGACAGTATATAAATAAATATATAAATATATATGTACATATAAATTTATGTGTATAAATACATGTAATATATAAATATATAAATAAATGCATATATGTTATATAGTATGTGTATATATACAGTTGACCCTTGAACAATGGAGAGTTAGGAGTGCTGACCCCTTGCACAGTCAACAATTCATGTATAGTTTTTGACTCCCCCAAAACTTAATTACTAATAGCCTATTGACCAGAAGCCTTACCAGTAACGTAAATAATCGATAGCACATATCTTGTATGTTGTAAGCATTGTATACTGTATTCTTAAAGTAAACTAAGGAAAATAGAATTATTAAAAAGTCATAAAGAAGAGAAAATACATTTATAGTATTGATTGAAAAAAAAAATCCACACAAGTGGATCCATGCAGCACAAACCTGTTTTGTTGGAATATATATTCATTTTAATGATGTTTCAGTAAATATGACTGAAAATGGTGGAGCAGGGAAGCCTAGACTCACTCTCTCTCTCTACAAAAACAACTAATAAACTGGCAAAAATCTTTCAAACTCTGGAATTTAGTAAAAAATTGACAACAAAGATGGGAAAGATTAATGAAGAATGAAGCTGCTGCATTGTGATAACATAATGCTGGGTGTTTCAGTTGCCCACCTGTCACCCCCCACCTCCCAGATTGGTGACAGTCAAGGTGACAGCCCACATTTCTGGTTCAGGTTGCTATCCAAAAATAGCAATAGCAAAATTTTCAAAATAATTTTGGTGGAGCATTTTAGCTTAGCTGGCAGTCACCTGAAGGACTGCCATAAAAGTTTACCTTGTTTCTGTGACTCAGCATTTTCAGGGCTGGAATGGCTTCTCAGCAGCCAAAGTACTGGTCACAGCAGCCTGAGGCTAGGGATAATAGTGGTGACAAGCAACAGGCAGACTGAAAAGACTGGGAAGGAAGTGGTTGGAGAAGGACATAAATGGGAGAATAAGGCTTTTTAAAACTTCGGGTCTATACTGGGGAATTGAGAAAGCCAAATGCATGCCCATGGCTGGGTACAGGCTTAGAAAAATCTTGAATGAACCCTAAGATTTTACCCCTGGGTGACCTTTAGAACAGACCCAAACAGAACCAAATGTCTAAGTGGTGAATAGATAACAAACTGTGATAACATCTATATACTGGAATACTACTCAGCAATAAAAAACAAACCAAACAAAAACCTGCCCCTTACGGTTAAAAAACATGGGCATAACACAGAAGACCAAAAAAAAAAAAAAAAAAAAGTCAAAGGATATCAGGACCTGAGGGACAGCATGACAGTGAGTTCCCTGGGTTTTCTGATTGCTTCTCTTATATCCTAGACAGGGATCTTCAGAATTCTCCAGGCTGGAACTACCAACAGATATAGAAAACAGATCCAAGAAAAGCCTATATAGTTGAATTCTAAGATAAGACAGTATCACTGTGTAATAGAATATAGCCAGTTTGTATCTGTTCAACATCTCCAACCTATTTAGAGTTCTTTGTTTGAAATTTGGGCTCAAGATATCTTGTATGAAGCGTCACAACCACAGTAATTCATAGAACTTTTTGGAGAAGTGCACTCCCCTTTTCAGTCTCCTTGGCAACTGCCACCACGCAGGTGACCAGAACGTCATTAGTGCAACTGTTTGGTGGACACTGTAATTTTATTTTTATTAATGGCTACCACATCACAATATACTTAAAATCCCTGTTGGAAAATTGTGCATAATATCAAATTACACATTCTAGAGGGTGTCAGTTTTTCTGGGACTTTGAGATAAATCAGTGCCTGAAATTTGAAAGAAGTACCTTATTTTTATTTGCTGCAGTTTGGTTTTCATGCTTCAGCCCTATAGAGAAACTGTATTAAAGGCTGCTTAGTTATCAGAACCAAGTTTGGCAGACTGAATTGTTTACAACTGTCAATATTTCCATTTACCATCTTATGAAACCACAGTGAATTTGACAGCTTTTCTGTGAGGGTTGCTGCAGAGTTCAGCAGGTTATAGAAAAGTGATGTTTAGTGAACTAGAGTTAAGTCCAAAAATGTAAAATATTGGTCAAGTGGCTCCCAAAGGCAGCTGACAAAGTAATGATGATCCCATCATGATAAATTTATTTAGCACACAATTATGGCACAAGCATTTATGACAAAAAATTTAATTAAAAAATTTACTAAAGTGTAACAAGATAAGTACTTTGAGTATTAATATCTTTTTGAGCACTGATAAAACTCCTGTTTCAAGTAAGCTGAAGATTGAATAATAATTGAAAATACGTTAATAGATTTAAAGGTAGTAATTTTTTCTTCTTTATATTTCAACAAAGAATGAATTCAAATGTGTTTTTTTCCCAAAGCATGTAGCCATAAGTAGATTTTTGCCCGTATAGAACTAGTATTATATAACACAAACCAGACTGCCACAGTAGGCAAAGAGAAATTTTTCATGGCTCCCACAGAGACCTCAACTGCCATCGTCAAGGTTCTTTTCTCTTGGGTTTTGGCAGAGATGGAAGGAAAGTCTTGAAACTATATAAAGCCCTCAGAATCCAAAGATCTGTGCAGCTTGGTGTGCCTGAGACCACTGTAGCTTTCTGCAGGCAGGCGATGGGTGTTCTGGCCCCAGGGTGCTCGGAGAACCAGCCTGGTGCCACATCAAGTACCACTGTGGTCCCAGTGCCTATAGCTCGCCTCTCATCTACTGCTGGCTGTCAGTTTGGAAGCATTTGGGTAATCTGTGCCCATTCACTCCTTCTAGGTTTAGAGAGTGGGTTCCTCCCATCTGTTCAACACTTGAATTTTTCTTCTCTAATTCCTATTTTAGAACCAGTGAAGACTTTTTTTTCACATTCCACCCCATTAGAGGCTGCTGAGCCAAGGTAAGTGTTCCCTCTTAGAGCATCACTTTCTGCCTATGCAGGCAGCTCTGTTCCAGGCTCTTATGGCACAGCAATGTTTAAATCCTAAACATTTAATTCTGTAGTCACATCTTTTCCCTCTATCCAACCTCTGTTCTTACTTATCAGTCAGGGTGATTGATAGTCTCATCTTTTGAACTCTTAAATGCAGCTAGGTATGTAGTGAGCTGAGGGAACACACTCCCTCTACTACTTTTGAGGGGCATCTCTTCGTGTTGTATCAGAAATAAGTGCCCAGATTCTGACTTCAACCTGCAGATCCTTGCCATGGCTTCTGGCTTTCTGTACTGCAGGCTGCCGCGTCTTCCCAGCATTTCCTTCGTGATAGTGCTTACAACGACTGCTGCTGTTGTAGCAGGAATGAAAGTTATATTTTCATAAAATTTGAATTACTTGGAACCTACAGACAAAATTATGCAGAATCCAGACAAAATTAAGGGAAAGCGCACAAATGACAGGCACAGTAATAGAAGCAGCTATGATATTTGATCTTAGATCAATGGTAAAAATCTGTACAAGGGGTAGCAGGTTTGATTACACTATAATGGAGTAGAAACTATTATGACTGAGAAAAAAGTCAATTTTATGGTAAAATAATACACTGACAAATACAGTTAATTCCTCCTTTAGTATGCAATAATTTAATGCCTGTGCAGTCTTCATTTAGCTGATAAGGAATAGGGAAGATCTTTTGGTGTTCAGCTTCCTCTAGGAGTGCAAAGTAACTTGTGTAATTTGTGAGCAGCTATGTCTAAATGTCTATTTTTTTTAACAGTCATAACTGGGGTGGTTTTTCTCTTTGTATGTCTTTAAGTGTCTGCTATGAGAGTGTCTTCCAACTAGTCTCTCAATCTCTGGTTTAGCAGCCCTGACCCATCCAAACCCACACCCATGTCAAAAGCCAGGGTGATAGGATGTTTAAATCATCTAAAAAACATTCAGTGATTACTTATTGTCTGTACCACAGGATAGTTTTTAAATGCTTTCATATTTGATATGAAGGTTTCCATGATCTGGCCCTTGACACTATTTTAGTCTCTCTTTCTCTCCCTCCATCCCTTTTCACTCTTACTCACTTGTAATTTGTCCACTCAACACAGCAATCAGGCCATAATGAGTTGCTTCCCTGAAAATTCCAGGCTGTTTCATACCTCCATGCCTCTGTTCCCTCATTCATCTGCCTAACTGCCTCATCCTTTTTCTTATTTATAATTCAAGACCCAGTCCAATAATTATCTCTTCTCTGATGTATTTACCAAGCATTTCTATCTGTTCATTTCTCTTTTGCATGTCTGGTTGAATATGTATCTCTGTCATATGCCCAGGCTCCTATGGACTTGGGCTTATCATTATAACTTGTGCCTATACGAAATTTCAGTAGGATTAGAGAACATTTCCTAAAATAGTCAGAAATTTTCAATGTAAAAAGAGGTGGTGAGTCCAAAATCTGGTATTCTTCATCTCTGTATGACAGCCTAATGGTTATGAGCCTATCTTTGCATTCAGACAGACCTTGGCTTTTTTTTTTTTTTAATCTATAACTTAGAAATGGTAATCTAAGTCAGTGTCTTCTATGGAATTAAATTAACAATAACTCATTAGTATTGTAGTGTGTATTAAGTGGGATAGTGTGTGAAAAGTACTTAGCAAACTTCCTGGCACCTAGTAAGTGCTCAAAAGATTATTGTTAGAGAATTTTCTGGACTGATTGCTTAGGCTTCACATTAAAACTAATCAAACCATAACCCTACCAAATTCTTGCCCAATGTCGTGTCCTCAGCTGTGAGAAGGATGCCTGTAAACATCTCAAGTTTTCCCCATTTTAGTAAATGGTATCACTTTCTGTAATAAGGTTATATATGAGATTCCTCCTTGATTTCTCTTTTTCCTTTACCCACATATTCAATCCATTCACTTAATGTTAAAGATTCTTCTAAAATGTATATTATATCAGCCCACTTCTCTGTAACCACTGTAGTAGTCAGGGTTACCGTTGACTTCTCTGAATAGCGCCCAGTGAGTCTCACAACTCCCACTCTTATTTCCATGGAGTCTTTGGCGATGACAGAGTTATCTTTCCAGTGCAAAAATCATACCATGCCCATATTCACCTTCATTTGCTCCTCACTGTATTTAGAACACTATTCAAATCCTTTATTACAACCCATGAGGCCTTGCACATTTTGGCCCTGCCCACCTTTCCTACATGTTCCTCTGCGCCCTCCCCATCCATCACTGCACAGCAGTGGTCGCCTCATTTCAGAGCAGCAGTCTTTCAGCTCAGCTCTTCAAAGGGCTGGGGCCCTGGAACCCTTCTCTGCCTGAAGGTCACTCCTCCTTGGTCAGAGGACTTTCCCTGATCATATCAGCATCATTTTGTTTTCTAAAAACTTCATAGAAAATGTCTCAAATTTTATTATATATTTCTGTCTTTGTTTATTTTTTAAAAAAATACCCAGAGACTCTCACCCCCACCTGCAGGAATGGAAAGCTTTCTGAGAAGAAGCCCATATTTCTTTTCCTCCCACTCTACTTGGTTCATAGCATTTACTTCTCTCCCTAATACTGCCCATACCTACCTTTTTAATGCTCTATTATGGGGTAAGCGCCCCTTCACATTTATTGTTATTTATAGCTCAGATAAAATTTCATTTACATTATTTCATTTGGGTTTTGATTCACAGAAATATAAGCTGAATGAATATTAATATTTACTATTTACAGAGGAGGAAATTGGGTTTCAGAGAGGATAATATTTCAAGGTGATATAACAGACATGGTCCAAGTCTTTAATACTGAAAAGCATGACTCTTCCCATCTCACTTTCTCATGTACCTCACCGTTGATGACAGCTATGACTCCATCTCCATGGATTGCAGAGAAAAAGAAAGTAATAGCAGGTGAGGGATATCTGAGTGTTAAGGAAGGACTTCCAGAGCTCTGGGTAGATGATGAGATAGGTGTATTCTTTGTAACTGGCGAGGTAACATGGGACGTGGAGGTTTGCCATTGTTAAATTCAGGGAAGGTCGTGAAGGACAGTATAGGATGTTAGACAGTGCATGGGCTTTAGACTTAGACTTGAATGTGATACCACTCTAAGACTCAGTTTATTCATCATATAATAAATATATAAAGAGGCTATGTGTGAATTAAGTTACATTATGTGCATAACGTATCCAGTGTATGGACTACCCTATAATATATTTTTACTAAATGATGTTTGTTACTGTTATTGCTAGTCAGGGAAGGCAAAAGGTGGAAGATTCTAACCGGACCATGGAGCCTGACAAAGTGATTTTTTTCTCCAGGAGAGCTAAGCCCTGTGTCTCTAATATGGAAGTGGAGAACCAGACAAGAGTCACCAAGTTTATTCTGGTGGGGTTTCCTGGGACCTGGGGCATGCGTGCAGCTGTGTTTCTCATGTTCCTCATGGCCTATATTTTGACAGTGGCTGAAAATGTCATCATCATCCTATTGGTGCAGCAGAACCGGCCGCTGCACAAGCCTATGTACTTCTTTCTGGCCAACCTGTCCTTCCTGGAAACCTGGTACATCTCAGTTACTGTACCCAAATTGCTGTTTAGTTTTTGGTCTGTGAGCAATAGCATCTCCTTCACCCACTGTATGATACAGCTTTACTTCTTTATTGCGCTCATGTGCACAGAGTGTGTGCTTCTGGCTGCCATGGCCTATGACCGTTATGTGGCCATCTGCCGCCCACTCCACTACCCCACCATTATGAGCCATGGGCTCTGCTTCCGCCTGGCTTTTGCTTCCTGGGCCATTGGCTTTGGCATCTCCTTGGCTAAGATCTACTTCATCTCTCGCCTCAGCTTCTGTGGCCCCAATGTCATCAATCACTTCTTCTGTGACATCTCTCCAGTACTTAACCTCTCCTGCACAGACATGTCCATAGCTGAGTTGGTGGACTTTGTCCTGGCGCTGGTCATCTTCCTCTTTCCTCTGTCTATCACGGTCCTGTCCTATGGATGCATTCTGGCCACTGTTCTACGCATGCCCACAGGAAAGCAGAAAGCCTTCTCTACTTGTGCCTCCCACCTCGTGGTGGTCACCATCTTCTATTCTGCCACAATATTTATGTATGCCCGGCCCCGAGCCATCCACGCCTTCAACATGAACAAAGTCATTTCCATCTTCTATGCCATTGTCACCCCTGCTCTCAACCCTTTCATTTATTGCCTAAGGAACCGAGAGGTCAAAGAGGCTCTGAATAAACTAATCTATTGCCAGGCCATCCGATCCGACTAGTCTATTACAAATGATAAGAAAGAAATGACTTGATTTGGTGCCTGATCTTTCATTCACTGTCCTTTCTTTTTTAATGCCTCAGCTGTATATGACTGATGTTACTAGAATATCACAACACCCCCGTCAACCATAGGCTCTTGGTTGTGTCCTGAGGTCTGTATCTGTGTATGTTGTCTGTGCTTTACAAAAATGCCCTTGTATAGAGGATTCTCTTTGGCTATGACCCAAAATGGGGTTTCTAAGACTGTGAGTAATTCTAAACTGAGTTAAGTGGGGGAGAGATATGGCAGCGTATGAGTTACCTTTTTGGGGATCTAGCACACGTTAAGGGCTTGGAAGCCAACAGATTGGTGATGGCTCCCTGACTTCCCAGCTTCCTAACTGAGACAGATGTAGCAGCTTCCCCAGCAGTCCCATTCAGGGTGTTGAGCTGGGAATCAGTCTTGGTAGCAGAGACTGGAGACTTCTCCTCTAGGCCTTTCAACTCTTTTTGTTAGCACCCAGTTTCCTGTATGAAACACCTTTCTGTTTCAGATAGCGAGAGTGCTTTCTGTTATCTGTATGTGAACAATGCCTTATACAATTATATTTTGTCTTCCAATGTAACTTATGCAGTTGCTTTGTATTGACTTTCTCATTTCCCTTCTACATGTCACAATGTGTTTGTATCCTTTAGTGGATGAGCAAATAAACGATAAGTAAATAAATATCATCAAATATATTATTTGCTGAATGAAACTTGCCCTCATCAGTCAGCTTTTCTTCTGAGCTCAATGTTCTCTCATTCCTCTTCATTTTTCTTTTATTTCCCCTGGCCTTCACTTTCTCACCATATACCTCATATACAAGCAATGAGCCTAATTTTAGGATTTGACAGATTTTCATTTTATGCCACAGTGACTCTCAACTCTCTCACTTGTTTATCTGACACTTTCTGACACCCATGTATGCTAGTCCTTTCTTATCAAACCATGCCCACACACCCACAGAAGGTTATATAGATATGTCCTCTTTGGTTCATTGTTCTGCCAGTGACAAACATATCTATACTTTAAGCCATATTCCATATAACATGCCAGTGTCAGCAGGAATTTAAATATTTCTTCGGAATAGTTAAAAATAGAATAGCTTTTAGCATTTGCAGCATCTTTCATCTAAGAGCGAATAACATTTTCAAGAATGTTTTCTCTCTTGCAGAGGAATTAGGTGGAATTCTTTGCTATGTTTTATAAACTTTGAGAACAGAAGCTTAAGGAAGTAAATAATGTACATTCACAGACAGTAGGGAGCTGAGGTCAAAAGCCTGGGTGTCCTGATTCTGAGCCCTGGGTCCGTCCTTAGCTCGTGGATCTCCCCAGAGAGAGAAAAACACTTCTTCAGCAAGCAGAGTTTGGAAGTAAATTGTACAGGGACATGGTTGGAATCATCAATTACTATACCTGGAGAACGATTAGTAAAATAAAAATGAAGAAATGTGAAGTTTAGTCCTCAGGAAAGAAAAGAAAGATAAAAGGCAAGCCTATCTCACTTTAGAGAATGTACAACGAAGTGGTTGTGAATATATATATTTCTATTTAAAACTCAAACATCAAAAGAAAAGTGATTATTTTCTGAGACAATTCATGTGAAAACATAGTGGCACAGGCATGTAGGGCTATGAAATAATGTGCACGGGAAAGCAGACAAAGACGTATTCAGCAGGAATAAGTAAAGGAGGCATGGAAAGAACTGACTGGCTATCGACAATCTAAGTTTTAGTCCTAGATATATTTTTATCACGTGGCCTAGGAAAAACCATATAAACTTTCTGAGACACTAATACTTCATATGTAAAATAGGAATAGTAATACTTGCTCTGCCTCCTTCACACATGGTTATGAGGATCAACTGACGTGATGCAAAAGACCTTGATTGAGATCTGGGCCAGTGTAAGATCAAAGCAGGCTGAAACTTCGCTCGGGCTTATGAGGGGAAACCAGCTGAGAAGGCTGTCCAGGCCTGTCTTAAACCATCGCACACTGACAGCTCTTCATACCTAACCTGGGAGACTCCAAATATCAAGGTTGTTAGTTTCTTTATTATTTCTCATAAATGGGTTGGCGAGAGAGTGGAAGTAATATTTCTTCATAAACTCTATTAAATTGTATTTCAAAGTGCAGATGGGAATCAATGTAGCCTTGACCTCTTTGTGAGAACACCTAACTGCACAGGCTGAGTAAAATAAAGGGTACAGAGCAGACCAGGGTAGCCTTTGCAGAGAGATGATTTACAGCAGTATAATGGATACATACACATAGAATTTGTAAGGTGAGACACATAAAGCAACTTAGAAGTTTTGGGTCAGTGTTCTTGGGGTTCGGTAACCATGATATAGACTTTGTAGTCAGCTCTAGTGGTTCACCTAGAGATTAAGCCCTCAGGATTTAGTTATCACCAACTAAACTCATTAGGAAGTTCATAAAATGAAATAAAAATATGTTGATTACACATATAATATATTTTTGAGTGACTAAAACTAATTCATTCAAGTAATATTTGTTGAGTATCTACTATATATTAGGCACCATTTTAATTGGTAGGGGTACATAATAACAAAACACAAAAATTTGTCACCCTTACAGGTTGGAACAAATATCAGGCAATATATTTGTACGTACGTAATACATATAAACATACCTATAGTGGGTTGGATGGTGGCTCCCCAAAAGATATATCTTCAACTTGGTTTACTGGTTTAAAAAAAGGGTCTTAAAATATAATTCAGGATCTTGAAATAAGACCATCTTGGATTATCTGGGTGGGCACTAAATCCAATGACAAGTTCCTAATGAGAGAAGGGGGCATTGGTAAGATGTTATAATTTTGCAGCCTAATTAGAGGAGTCGAACCAAAGCTGATATGGCTTATTGGACTGTAAAAAGTTTGCCAGGCTTTTATCTAACTCAGTTACCTTATTTTGGTATTTCTTTCCTGGCTGACTATGAATTTCTGTTCCTGAATGCTGTTGGAACAATTTCTTTTGTCTTCCTGCTGTTTCTCTCACTAACAAGTTAAATAAATATTGGCATGTATTCATTTGTCAGAGAGTAGGGGCAGTGGGACAGGGCAGGGCAAGGCAACTGTTGAATAAGCAGCGTGGTGATGGTGTGTGACGGGGAGTACTTTACAAACAGTGGTCTGGGAAGGCCTAGGACGAGGCAGCACTGTACACAAAATCTGAATGATGGGAGGGAGCAGATCATGACAAGTATAGTGTATGACTGAAAAGCACAGTCTCTGGGGCTGTGTACACTTGGGCAAGCTTAATCTTTCTGTGCCTCAGTTTCTTCATAGGCTAATAATCGTACCTATCCCATTGCATTGTTTTGAAGATTAAATAAGTAAGCATAGGTAAAGTACTTTGATTAGTGCTCAGAATTGAATATATGTTCAATAAAGTATGTATTTTTTTATTTGGGACAAAATCTTTATAGGCAGAACAAATATTTAGTGTAGAAGCTTATAGTGAGAACTAGAGTAGCATGTTCCATGAAGAAGGCTAATAATGCTGGAAGTAAAATAAAATTGCAGTGTAATCTAATTTAGACAGTTATACTAAGGAAATGCATACCTATAGAAATAACTAATGGGATGCTCATTACAATGTTGTTTATAAAAGAAAAAAAAAAAGAAAACCCCAACATGTTAAAAAAAAGTTAATAAGTAAAGTGGATAAAGTAAAATGTTGCATGTCCTTATGGAAAATGTAGCTAAAAAAATGACATAGTAAGTGGCTTGTAATATATGTTATCATGTGAAAAAATAGTTTGCAAATAGGTACTTACAAAAACATTTACAGAATAATCCCATAAAAATGCATGCCTATGTGGCATATGTATACTTACATGAAAAGAAGAAAAAGGAGAAAGCATTGATAAGTTTAGGGATGCGGAGGTGAGAGAAGATGGATCAAATATTAATCAAGGTTTAATAGTCCAACAGAGTTTCAGAGAACTGAGGCAGCTACCTCTTAAACCTGCTTCTTATATTTTGTACTAGGATATTATATCTAGGCAGAATAACAAGGAATGTTAAAATATATACAGAATGATTTTCCTTTTTTTCTTTTGTTCACTGCCAGATTCTTCTGAGGTCCAGAAACACCTGTGGGATGGGCTAGTTATGACTCCATAAGTGTGTACATAGGGAAAACATGTCATATTGAAATATGAGATTTAGGTATTTTAAGATTTCTGACGTATGACAGAGTTTGCATGAAGGCTGGCTGAGATTTATTTGCTGTGAGAAATTACGAAGCATTGAACAGCAGGGCAAAACCTGTGGATCAGATCAATTTCATCAACCTTGCCTTTTGCTCTGAAGGTTGTCATGGTGATGGTAGGGCTCAGACCTGAGAGTCTGCCAAAACAGCTATTATAAGTTTACATAAAACAGAGTTAACATTCAGAGCATTTCCCTTTTGATTCATATTTAGACTGAGACACTGAAATATTTCTACTATGTGCTGAGACTGTATGATCAATAATAATTGAATAAGAAAATAATCATAAGGTATAGATACAAAATTTAAGAAGTATTTTTCTAGATAGATAGCAGGAGTTTTATATTTCTCCTTTATACCCTGGTCTTCCTCCTTTTTCACTTACCTCATATTTTCTACTTTTTTTTTGTTTAATAAATGCTGAATTGCTTGTTTCTAAGATAAAATAATCCACCCTGTCTAAATTAAAATGCTAATGTACACTGTCATACTTGCCTTTAAAACATGTCAGTGTTTCTCTCTACCGTCTACAAAGGTGGGGTCATAAGCTCTCTGAGATGTGTTCCTGCCTCTGCTTCCAGCCTTAGCACCTGCTTCTCCAGCATCAGTGCCCGATCCTCCCACCAGCACTTTATGTTCTCAGTTTTCTTGTCGTTTCTAAAGTATGCCATACTGTTTCATGCCTCTTTGTCTTGTTTAGGCTATTTCCTGGACTTAAAACATCCTTCCATCCACAGGTATGTGATTAGTTTTTTTTTTTTCCTCCATCTAATTCAATTTAGGGATTACTTCCTCCAGGAACCTTACCAACTAGTGCCTCCTTGTCCTGCCAGAGGCACAATTAATATCCTGTTTTCTCTTCTCTGAGCTCCAAGGAGCAGGAATCTTGTCTTACTCATCTTTATGCTCCATGTTCGATTAACATGGTTGATTTAAACTGAACTGAATTAAGGGAGAATTAGTGCTTCTGAGAAAAAGGAAAGGGACAAAGAAGTCTCCTTGAGCCATGCAGGGTATTTCTCCAATACTACCCTAAATGTCTTGAAAAGGTTCCTTAAAAGAAGAATATAAAAAATCTACACAGTTCTGTAGCTATTACTAACAGACTCAGCAAAGACTACATGAATTACTTGCTTTAGATGGTGCTGCAATCATACTTGCTCAGCAGATTAAGTAGCTTTTTAAATCAGCAAAGATGTAGCATGCTACAAAAACAGGATTTGGGAGCTGCTGCTATTACTGAGCAGAAGAAAACCCAAATTTATTGGGAGAGAAGCTGTAGTGTCAGTTTCTAAAACTCAAGGTGTTTGGAATTAATGATTTTTAATTCCTTTATAACTCACAAAAAAATTCCAGTTTTTCCCAGTTATTTTTTAGCTACTAATCTTTGTTCTTATTTCTTTGACTTTCATTTCAGTTCATCCTTTGCTAAGATCACTGATGCCTTAAATCCTTCATCACTGTAACCATCGTTCATTTTCAAGCTGTCATGTGAATATGCAGTCATATCTCTTCAACCAGTAGCCCTATGTTGTTTCTCTCATTCTCTTCAAATATCCACACCACCAGCAGATGTATCTTTTTTTTAAAAAATTACTCTATTAAGGTATAATTGACATGTAAAAAGATGTACCTAGTTAATGTATACAACTCAATGAGTATATACGCATGAAACTGTCACCACCATCAAGGTGATAGGCATATCCATCGCCTCCAAAAGTTTTTTACTGCCCCCTTTATTATTGTTATTAATTAATGTTATTTTTGTAATAAGAGCAATTAACATACGGTTTATACTCTTAGAAAGTTTTAAGTATACAATGCAGTACTGTTAGCTATAGGCGCTGTGCTGTGTAGATCTCCTGAACTTATTTTTTTTTGCATTACTGAAACTTTGTACCCTTTGACCATCAACTCTCCATTTCTCCCTCCAGTTCTTGTCAATTACCATTCTACTCTCTGCTTCTATGAACTAGATTATTTTAAATGACCTCATACAGTCTTCTTCTGAGCAGACACAACTTTTACAAACACAGCTCTGATTATGAAACTCTGTAGAAAGTCTTCTATTTTGTCCCATTAGCTACTAAATAAAGTTCATAGATTGGCATTCAGTATCCTCCACTGTCTGCTTGAACATGCTTTTCTTTTTTATGTGACATAGAAAATTGAACTCATAACCCAAAATTCATCTAAAATACCCCAATTTCCATGAAGACCAATGCTCATTTCCACAGCTGAAAGTAGTGTTCGCAAGCTCTGAATGTTCCCATTTTTCACTTGTATGTGGCTTTTAAAAATTGTAGGTCTCATTTTCCTTGAAAGAGCATCATGTGTGATTTGTCTTTCTGTAGCCACAAACATTGTCATATTGTTGTGTACAGAGCTGTACACAGTAAATATTTGTTAAATAAGATATTTTGGATTGATTTCATAAACGTTACACTAAATATTTTTAGGAGCATGCTCATTAAATTATTACCAAATACCTGTCCAGTGAACAAATTAGAAAAAAAATCTATGATTCTCTATATTTTATTTCACAAATTATAACTGTTACACATAACAGACTACTTTTCCTGATCACTCATTTTTGCAACTCATTTAAAAAAGTCAATTTTCTCAAGTAGTGTTTGGTGTTGGTACCATCTAGTGGGAAGTATGAGCAATGCTCAATAATTAAATTGACATTGGACAGTTAGTCTGAGACAGGCCTTTGAAGATCGTCGGGTCTAACACTCTTCATTATACAAATTTATAAACTGAGATTTTGAAAATTTAAGTTTCTCAAGGTCTGCGTAAGGCAGAGCACCTAATATGTGAACTAAACTGATGGGCTACTGCGAATTGTATGGTTCAGAAATGCACCTCATTTACCACTGACTTGGAGACATAAGATAAATTGATATGTAAAAGATGGCAATAAAACATTTGAATTATTTAATATGAGTAAATAATTTAAAGGAAAGTGAAAATAGTATGGAAAACTGTTACGTAATTCAAAATGTAGCTCTGATGACAAAGACTCTGATGTGAAAGACGTAGGTGAAGAGTTATAATAAAATTGAGGCACGAAATTAAGTTAGAAAGAATTATGTAGTTTACGGCCATACCACCCTGAACAAGCCTGATCCCGTCTGATGTCGGAAGCTAAGCAGGGTCAGGCCTGGTTAGTACTTGGATGGGAGACCACCTAGGAAGACCAGGTGCTGTAGGCTTAAAAAATAAGGAATTGTAAGCTGACAAGGTCCTTGCAATTTATGAGGTCAACCGAGGGTTGCCTCACCTAAAAAAAAAAAATTATGCCTAAATCATTCATTATTGAATAGTATATGTGATTGAAAAAAGTGTAATTAAATAAATTAAACAGATGCATAAAAAGAGAGGAGGAGATAATGAGGCTGTTTGCTTGCTTTTTGCATTTATTGAAATTTCTTTGTCTTGACCATTTCTATATGTCCTATATTCCTCACATTTCTACAACATATGTTCCTTTTAATAAGAAACATATGTTGAAATAATAAGAAAAATAATAAGAAAAATACACTATTTCGAAGCTGAAAATTGTAAAAATATCTTTGCATTTTACTTTGTAAAAAAGTTTATGCATTTACATGTTTTAAAATTCAAAAGTATATAGTGAAAAAGTTTCCCTTGCCTCTTATGTCTTGGGAATGAATTTGGATTTCTGGAAGATATAACAGTATGAAGCAAGAGATATACATCCAATTTTACTATTTTCTAGTACATTTAATAGTTTCAGTGCATTTATGTGTAATCCATCTTCGCTTCACTGATTTGAGATACATTTTCATCATAACTAAAATTCCAATATATATTTATTTCCAGTTTTTTAATTCTGATCCATTATATATCTCTCTAGTCATCAACCAGTAACACATTGTTTAATTATGAAAAATTTTATTTAATTTGAAAATACAAAAAGGCTGATCTTCAAAACACTTAACAAAATTGGTATAGAAGGAAAGTACCTTAACGTAATAAAGGCCATGTATGACAAACCTTCAGCCAACATTATACTTCATGGTGAAAAACTAAAAATCTTCCCTCTAAGATCAGGAACAAGGCAAGGCTGTCCACTATCGCCACTCTTATTCAATAAACATTGGAGGTCCTAGTGAGTGCAGTCAGGCAAGAGAAAGATATAAAAGGCATCTAAATAGGAAATGAAGAAGTCAAACTGTCACTATTTGTGGATGACATGATTCTCTATATAGAAAACCCTAAAGACTCCACAAGAACACTACTGGAAACAATAAGCAAATACAGTAAAGTTTCTGGATACAAAAATCAACGTTCAAAAATCTATAGTGTTCCTATACTCTAAAATGAAGTGTCAGAAAAAGAAGTGGAAAAAATAATTTCTTTTGCAAGTGCAACAAAAAATAAAATACCTAGGAATAAATTTAACAAAACATGTGAAGGACCTATATAGTGAAAACTATAAGACCCTATTAAAAGAAATTGAAGAAGACATGAAGAAATGGAAAGATATTCCGTGTTCTTGGATTTGGAAAATCAACATAGTTAAAATGACCATATTACGTAAAGCTTTATACGGATTTAACTCGATCCACATCAAAATCCCATCGGCATTTTTTAAAGAAATAGAACAAAAAATCAGATTTGTATGGAAGCACAAAAGAGCCCAAATTGCCAAAGCCATCCTGAGAAAAACGAACGAGGCTGGAGGCATCACTCTGCCCAACTTCAAATTATACTACAAAGTGACAGTAATCAAAACAACATGATATTGGCAGCATAACAGACACACAGACCAGTGGACCAGAATTGGGAGTCCAGAAGTAAGCCCATATTTATATGGGCAAATAATTTTTGACAAAAGAGCCAAAAACATACAGTGGAGAAAGGAAAGCCTCTTCAATAAATGATGCTGGGAAAACTGGAAGGCCACCTGCAAAAGAGTGAAACTAGACTATTTTTTATCACCACACACCAGAATTAACTCAAAATGGGTTAAGGACCTGAATATAAGACATGAAACAATAAAGTGCATAGAAGAAAACATAGGAACTAAACTCAAGGACCTTGGACTTATAGAGGATTTTATGAATTTGACCTCAAAGGCAAGAGAAGTAAAAGCTAAAATAAATGAATGGGACTGCATCAAACTAAAAAGCCTCTGCTCAACAAAAGAAGCCATCAACAAGGTAAACAGACAACCATCCGAATGAGAAAGTACATTTGCAAGCAATGCATCCGATAAGGGCCTAATATCCAAAATATACAAAAAACTCAGTCAACTCAATAACAACAAAAAAGCAAATGATCCAATCAAAAAATGGGCAGAGGACCTGAACAGACACTTCTCCCTAGAGGACATACAAATGGCCAACAAATATATGAAAAGATGCTCAACATAGCTAGCTACTAGAAAAATGCAAAGCAAAACCACAGTGAGACACCATCTCACACCTGTTAGCATAGCTGTTATCAAAGGACAAATAACAAGTATTGGAGAGGATGCATAGAAAAAGGAACCCTCATACACTGCTGGTGGGACTGCATTTGGTACAGCCACTATGGAAAACAGTATGGAAATTTTTCAAAAAACTGGGTATTTACCCCAAAGACTTGAAAACTCATATCTGAAAAGATATTTGTACACCAATTTTCATAGCAGCATTATTCATGATGGCCAGGACACAGAAGCAACCGAAGTGTCCTATGATAGATGATTGGATAAAGTAGCTGTGGTACATACATACAATGGAATATTACTCAGCCATAAGAAGAGATGAAATACTGCCATTTGCGACAACATGGATAAACCTTGAGATAATCATGCTAAGCGAAATAAGCCAGACAGAAAAAGTTGAAACAGAGTCTCATGGACATGGACTATAGACTAGTGGTTACCAGAGGGTAGGGGGAGGGGGAAGGAGGGAAGTAGATGGGGTAAAAGGGGTCAAAAGTGTGGTTGACAGAAAGAAATCTAACTATGGGAGGTGAACACACAGTGTAAATTTATCTATCTATCTATCTATCTATCTATCTATCTATCTATCTATCTATCTATCTATCTATCTATCTATCTTATTGTTAGAATGTACAGCTGAAACTTACTGGATTTCGTTAATGTCACCATAAAAAATAAATTAATTAAAAAAAAAAGGCTGATCTACCTTGTAACTTTTCTTTTATAGAATTTTCCTGGTGGTTCATGATTTTTACTTTTCTGTATTTTAGCATCATCCTATCTAATTACAAAACAAATACTGTTGCTGCTTTGGGATTGCCTATTTACTGAATTGCTTAGGGGAGTTGGGATGTTTATAATGCTTCTTCCTATTCAAGAGTATGGTAATTTTTCATTAGATTAAGTTGTTGCATCACTAAGGAGTGTTTTAAAGTTTTCTTCACAGAGTGTTTACATGTTATATTAAATTTTTAAGGTATGGAGTTTCATTGTTCTTATCAGATAACTAGATCAGTTATCTAGTTTTTTCATTGTGTTTAGAAAATAGTGCCTATATTCTATGTTTTAAAATTAGTATTTTGGGGAGCTTGATATATGGCCCTTTTCATCCATTTTTTCCCTTTTTTTCTCTTTTTGGTGATGTTTTAGCATTTGAAAAGAAGATTTATTTTCTGTTTTCAGGATTCAGAGTCAGTGAAATATTAATTAGATGTACTTTATTAATTATGCTATTTTTAGTCCTCTAGATCTTAAATTGTTTCAGTGATCTGATATGGCTGGGCAAGGTGCACTAATGTCTTCTACCGCTTCTTTTTTCCTTGCCATTTTTAAGTAGCTTGTAGTTTTTGCTTTATGAAGGTTGGCCTTTTTTCATTTGAAGTTACATAGTTAAAACTATCATCTGTGTTTTGTTTCTTGGTGTTATCAATGCTGTTATATGATTTATTGATGCTTTATTGGCTCTACATTGAATCTTTTTTGATAGTAAGATTACAGCTTATACATTTGTGTTTTTGCTGTTTACCATTCCCTCACACTTTTCTTTCTTGATATTTTGGATTTCTCTGCTGTTACTGTTTCTTGTGAACAGCATAGAATTGAACTTTTTAAAAATCCAGTCTTAAAGTTCTTTTAATCAGTGAGTTTAAGACTATATTTATTGCTATGACAACGGTTTCTTTCTAAGGGTTATATTTTATATCTATAATTTCGTATAGCATCCTTATTCTTCTATTTCTTTGTATTGAATTTAATTACCTGTCAAAGGTAGGTAATTACCTACTATGAGCAATAATAAAATTTATATATTCTTTATCCTGCCTTCTTTCTCCCGCCTCACCTGACTTTCATTGATTTTATTATCATACTTGGTAATTACTTTCATCAATTAATTGTACTTATATCTCTTTTACTGATTTGTCATATTTAAGTGAAACACCAGTTCTCCTAACTATGAAAGGTAAGGGATTCAGCATTACACAATCTCCTCTCTTCTCCTCTCAACTTTTATTAATATTTGTTTTTACATTGTCAGAGCATATTTTAAGCATTTGAATTCTGTTCTACTACCTTAATCCTCATATTTATATTCATAGTCCTACAACTAAAAAAGATTCAGTGCTCACTGCCAATTCTTTTGCTATAGATTTTTAGGACCGATACTCTTTAATTCCTTCATTTTCTATACTGTTTGTGCCTTTGCATTTGTACAGCCATTCAGCTGGGTATAAAACTTGGATGATACTTTCTTTCCAGGAGGATTGTGTAGTTGTTGCTTCAAAAATTTTGAATATTGTTATGGAAATGTATACGTTCAAACTGATTCTTTTTGCTTTTAATAAGTAGATTTTTATTTTTTCCAGCTAACTTCATATTTCTTTATCTTTTTAACCTAGTAATATTAGTAGGATATATCATTATATAACCATCTGTGTCAGTTTCCCAGAGACTTAGTTTTTCTTTTTAATCTCTAGATTATGTATTTTTTTACTTGAGGAAAATTTTCTTGAATTATATTTTAAAATATTTGTATTTTATGACATATTTTCTAAAAATAAATATTAGCTCTCATATGCCTTTTTTCCATACCTTTTATTTTCCTACTACTTCATTTTAATTCTCAATTTTGATTTGATTATGCTTGCTTTTCTTATTTATATGTTTAGTATTCCTTAGTGTGTTTCCACCAGTGTCTCTGTTCTATTTTCCCCATTCCTATTTCAGCTTCATTTCTGGGATATTTTAATGTAGTTTTTTATTTCTGTTTTAAGCTTTGTTTCTCATACTTCACTTCTGTCAGCTACATCAACATATCTTTCCTAACTTCTTGATTCTCTGCAAAGTCTCGATTCTTTGCAGTCTTTTTGTTTTTGTAGAGAAAAGAACTTCATCAATTTTTAAAAAACATTATGGAGAAGTGCCTGGTTGCCATTTTCACATGTTGTGTTGGGATTTTTTTTTTTTGTATGTGAGGTTTTTTACCCACCGTTAAGTTTTCTAGGAAAGGTATTGGAAACTGCTTCTTCGGTAATGCCATTTGTGTGTGTGTGTGTGTGTGTTTGGCTGTGGTAAGCCTGAACGTGAGGGAGAAAATGGTAAGACCATGGAATTGACCCAAGAATGGTGTGTTTTTCAGGCGGTTTCAGTGAAAGGACAATAAGAATGAGATGATTTATTAAAAACATTGTTAAAATGATGGGACATGGGGTCTAAGCATGATAAGAAAATAAGTGAAAGCTAATAGAAGAAAAGGAG
>NW_011889110.1:89828-90207 GCF_000151845.1 Pteropus vampyrus | reverse complement strand
GAATGAGATGATTTATTAAAAACATTGTTAAAATGATGGGACATGGGGTCTAAGCATGATAAGAAAATAAGTGAAAGCTAATAGAAGAAAAGGAGAAACAATGGACAAGAGGTTCTTATGTGGTCAAAGAATCAGGATGAGTGGACTTAAATGAATGAGAAAGCTGATGAGTGGATTTAATGTTTCAAAGGTTATGAATGGCCACAAGGCTCCCTGTGACAATGGCAGAGAGTGAGAAAAGAAGGGGAAATAAAGGAGATTAATAGGTACATAGTGTGCTTTTCTTTCTTTCTTTTTTTACATTGTACAATTCAATGAGTTTTTTTCAATTATAGTTGGCATACAATAATATATTAGTTTCAGTTGTACAGCATAGTGA
>NW_011889110.1:83252-89113 GCF_000151845.1 Pteropus vampyrus | reverse complement strand
GAATGAGATGATTTATTAAAAACATTGTTAAAATGATGGGACATGGGGTCTAAGCATGATAAGAAAATAAGTGAAAGCTAATAGAAGAAAAGGAGGAACAATGGACAAGAGGTTCTTACATGGTCAAAGAATCAGGATGAGTGGACTTAAATGAATGAGAAAGCTGATGACTGGATTTAATGTTTCAAAGGTTATGAATGGCCACAAGGCTCCCTGTGACAATGGCAGAGAATGAGAAAAGAAGGGGAAATAAAGGAGATTAATAGGTACATAGTGTGCTTTTCTTTCTTTCTTTCTTTTTTTACATTGTACAATTCAATGAGTTTTTTTCAATTATAGTTGGTATACAATAATATATTAGTTTCAGTTGTACAGCATAGTGATTAGAGATCTTTATAACCACAAAGTGATCACCCCACTAAATCTAGTACCCCTCTTTCCCCTTACATATTTATTACAACATCGTTAACTACTTTCCTTATGCTATACTCCATATCTCAATGTCTATTTTGTAACTATCCATTTGAACTTTTTAATCCCTTTGCCCTTTTTTGCCATCCCACCCAACCCATTCCCATCTATTATCCCTCAAAATATTCTCTGTATCTATGAGTTTATTTCTGTTTTTGTTGTTTATTTTGTTCTTTAGATTTCACGTGTACTTGAAATCATGTGATATTTGTCTTTATCTGACTTATTTCATTCGGTACAATACTCTCTAGGTCTATCAAGGCAATATCTTATTCCATCCCCTTCCTTTTAGTCTGTGTGTGTCTTTTAATCTGAACTGAGTCTCTTGTAGGCAGCATATGTAGGGATCTTATTTTTCTGTCTATTCAGCCACTCTATCTTTTGGTTGGAGCACCTAGTTATTTTCTATTTTGAGGTACTTGTAGATAGGAATGTAGTTGTTACCATTCTTTATTCCTGTTTTCGATACCTGTTTTTTTCTTCTTAAAGAAGTCTCTCCAACATTTCTTGTAATATTGGCTTAGTGTTGATAAGTTCCTTTAGCTATTTTTTGTTTTAGGAAGCTCTTTATTTGTCCTTCAACTCTAAATGATAGCTTTGCTGGATAAAGTATTCTTGGTTGTAGATCCTGGGTCTTCATCACTGAATTTTTTTTGTGTCAAGCCCTTCTGTCTTGCATAGTTTCTTTTGAGAAATCAGCTGCCAGTCTTATGGGTGCTCCCTTGTAGGTAACTAACTGCTTTTCTCTTGCTATTTTTAAGATTCTCTCTTTGTAGTTAACCTTTGGCATTTTAATTATAATGTTTCTTGGTGTGGGCCTCTTCGGGTTCATCTTTTTTGGGACTCTCTGAGCTTTCTGGGGTTGTATGTCTCTTTCCTTCACCAAGTGAGGGAAGTTTTCCATCATTATTTCTTCAAATAGTTCTTCAACTTCTTGTTTTCCTTTCGGTATCCCTATGACATGGATATTTTTACATTTAATTGCGTCCTATAGGCTCCTTAAATTATTATAGTCTTGGAGTCTTTTTTCTTGCCATTATGATTAGGTGTCCTTGGCTTCTCCATTCTCTATATCAGTGGTTGGATTCTCTCTATCCATTTTGTTGATTCCCTCTAAGATTCTTTTCATCTCAGATAATATGTCCTTCATTTCTGACTGGTTCCCTTTAATAATTTCCATTTCCATTTTATGTTTTTTATCCCTTTTTTAAAGTTCTCACTGAGTTTATCTACTATTCCCCTAAGTTCACTGAGCATCTTCGTAACCATTGTTTTGAACTCTAAATCTGTTAAGATTGCTTGACTCCATTATTCCTGGATCTCTGTTCTGTTCTCTCATATGGTTTCTGCTTCTTTGTTTTCCCATTTTGGCTGCCTTTCTGTGTCTGTTTCTATGTACTAAGCAAAGCTCCTAAATCTCCCGGTCTTATTAGCGCGGCTTTGTGTAGTAGGTGTCTAGTGGCACAGTCCTGAGAGGAGTTCAGCTGCAGGCCAAGTTTAACCCCAGCCTGTGCCCCTCTGAGGCCACTTGTTAAGATTCAGCAAGCAATCCACAGATGCTGTGCTTATAGTCGCCTCAAGAGGCCACACCAGAAACCGCGATTAGCTGCCACCAGTGTGAGTCTTGGAGCTAGCTCAGCAAGGAACACCAGACTCACAGAAGACAAACTGGATGTGACTTGGATGGGGCTGTGAGTTGGGGGAGGCAGAGTTCCAGGGAATCCTCTTTGCAGAGAACCTCTGTTATCCAGTTTGATGACCCCTCAGCTATGGTAGTACTGCATCCGCACACTAGGAGTACGGAGGGCTCAACAGAGGAACAATGGATTCCACTGGCACTTCTGCCCCGGAGAGAGCCTCACCTCCGGCCCTCACTCTGACAACTCAGTGTACCCCTGTAAGTCCCTGGTGCCCTGGGGACAGCCCTCCTAGTACTGGTGCTCAGAGCGAGCAGGTCTGTCACTGTGAAAGTCTGCTTGCGGACATGGCTCCTTTAAGAGGCTTTAAGAGGCGTCTGCAGCTGCCACTGCCACTGCCACTGCCACAGCCTCTGCCCCACTCAGCCACTCGAGACCGGGCAACCTTGTATCTTTGCCCGCTCCTACCTTCTACCATTGCAGGTTGATTATTTCTCTCCCTAGTTGTAGTGCTTCTGTTTATCTAGATCCCAGGCGACTTTGCTTGCTGTTTGCTCCGTGTTTCTACAACAACTTTGATTTAGTTGCAAGAGGAATGAACAAAGCCTCTATCATCTATGCCTTTTGTTCCTCCAGTGTGTTTTTCTTTCTTTTCTCTTTTTAAGTCACATTAGTTTCATTTTTTTTAAAAAGTAGCTCAGTAAAATCACTAAGCTTTAGGTTAAATAACTGAATTTAAAATTAGCCAAAGACGAATGACCTTATTGGAAGGCTTAAATGTGGAAAGAACACTTAAAAAAAACCAAAACATTTAAATTAAACTTGGGAGTTATGTATGAGAGGAGAGACTGGCAAATGGGGTAAAAAAAGGAGAAAAGATTGGAGTGAAGGGCCACAAGCAGGTTGCCTGGAAAAGATGTGCTCATTAATTGGACTGATCGTTCAGGGTAGGGTTTCTTTGTATATTAGTTTGATTGTTTAACATGACTAAAGATGATATTGACCCTAAAAGTCTTATAGTAATAACAATTGACTTTTGATGGCTACCTCTGTGCCAGATAACTGGTCTGTGTTGGATAATTTAGAAAAGTAAGAGATAAAAAATATATATGAACAAATTTTTTGTACCCTGTGGCTATAAAAAATAAGTCAAGGTAAATAATGAAAGAAGAAAAGTGAGTCAAAGTCAGACTGTCATACATTTTGCTTTTCTTTGTCTTATTTTTGAATTATATTTTTTGTCAATCCAGATTATATATTATTTAATTTTTCTTTTTCTCTATTTTTTTGTGAAAATTTATATTACAGAATTTTGGAAAGAATAACATAATGAATATCTATATCTACACTTATATTTGCTAATAGCTAATTGTTAGTATTTTCATATTTTCTATCATGTATATATGTATGCATATACATCTATCTATTATCTGTCTATATTGCTTTCTCTTCATAGTCGGCTATCTAGACATTATTATATAAATATAAATACACATATGTTAGTGGCAGTTTTGTGCCTGTTTCCCAAGGGACATGTCTGCAGATATTTTTGATTGTTATAATTTGAGAAGGGTGCTACAGATATCTAGTGGGTGGAGACCAGGGATGCTGCTAACCATCCTGCAATGTGTAGGATAGCCCTTCACAACAAAGACTTACTGAGCTCAAAATGTCAATAGTGCTGAGATTAAGGGGGGGAATATGTATCTATATATGTACACACACACACACACACACATTTAAAAGTATGATTTAGACATTATGAGTTAAGTTTAAAAGAGCATGTATGTATACACTATTTACCCCTGAATATTTTAGTGTGTATCTCCTAAAAAACAAGTATTAAATACAGTACCATTATCACACTCACAAAATTTAACATTGATACAATATTAACTACTAATGGATCTCTGGGCTTTTTTTCAATTTAGGCTCTAATCAAAGATCATTCATTGCATTTAGTTTCATATCTCTTCAGTCTCATTTAATCTTGAAGGATTTCTTTCCCCTTTGTCTTTCATGTCATTGGCATTTTTGAAGAGTCCAAAACCATGGCTAGTTTTGATGAATATACACATCACATGCTATGTGGACACCTTCCCTTTGCCCCCTGTATCCATACTTCATCATTTTCTGCTCTGTTCTGTGTTTGATACGCCTGATCTGTATATACTACACCATGGGGCTTCACTGCCCTCTGGGTTCTTGTTGGGTCTGGCTAATTGGAAACAGAGACAAGAGGCCGGAGAGAAGGAGGAGAATGAGGTCTAGAATTCTTTCACTTCCTACTGGGTCAGTGTGGACTGGTTCAATTGATTTATGATTCCAGTTTCTATCAGGCTACCCTTTCTACATATTCTTCTTTGTCTCCAGATTCTAGTATCAGCAATCTCCTCTCCTGCGGGCCTAGAATTTATCAAGAGGTTTTATTGCCAGCCGAGGATCCTCCACTATCCTGGGATCTTGCACTTTCCTTTGTGATTTCCACATGCCCTTCATAAATACTCCCTTTGTTAAACTTTCTTCCAATTACCAAATTTGAATGAACCATCGATTTCTGGTTGTGACTCTAGTTGATACATATGCCTTGATCCCTTCCTTTTCTCTTCCTTCACAGGAATCAAACCTGCATCAAATGGCCCTCCAGGCTTTCATTGGATCCCTCCTAATTTTACCTCATGGTGTTTCGTTTGCACATCTAATCTTGTCTTGATATCTGCTCTTGGAGGACTTAGACAAACATTGCAGCTTATTAACCCTAAGCATTCTCTCACACGTAGGGTCTTAGTTAAGGCTTACAGGACTAAGAGAGTTGAATAATTTGGCATCAATTTGGTATCTGTGTACTGAGAAAGATTCTATTATATTAGTGCACCAGTAAAGGTGTTCAAATGCACTTTGTGACAGGAGATGGTGGAGTCAAACCTAGAGTTAATAGTAACTGGGACAGAAATATGATAGCAGCAGGAAATGTTAATGTTGGAATAATGGTAATTCGAAGAATTTCTAGCTTATATCCTTTATCATCATGTCTTCATTTAATGTTAATGTTTCCCTGTTTTGTCTTACTTGCTGTTGCCAAGGAAGAAATTACACAGGATAGTTGTTTGGGTGGCTGAACTAGGGACTATGAGTACATCTAGAGGGAGTGCGCTTGAGTTCATGCTAGACTGTATCAGCAGAAAAATGGGAAAAGATTTAGATTCAGTTTTAAATTTGGGGGCTGTCACTTACATGAGCTAGGATGAGTTATTTAACTTGATTGAACTTGCTTCTTTTATAAACAAGGCAATAAATATTCACTTTTTAAATATCATTTTGATGATTGATAATAATTCATATGAAGGTCTTAGTAATATGCCTGGAATATATAGTAGTTTATTTGGTTTGTTATTCTCTTATCTAATTATATGGATGAGAAAAGAGCTCAATTCATTGATAAGCTGCTTGGAGAGGCAGCCTCCAACAAAAGTGTCTCCACATACCACTTAAGCATTAACTGTGGGGCCCCATAGTTGAACAACAAGGACTTTTCCCCAAAAGGCCAAGTGCCCCCTTGGTCTCTTGAGCAGTTGCCTAGATGAGAGTGATCCTGCTGTAATTAATAGTGGTGAAGTTTTAATGAACTCCACAAGGAGATTTGTTTTCTGACACTTACTTTTTAGATCCTGTAATAATTTCTGTCCCTTTGAGATCAATTAAAAACCTTTAAAAATATCTTTGTCAAGATGTCTGAGGCAACTTTCCAGCTTC
>NW_011889110.1:80313-82347 GCF_000151845.1 Pteropus vampyrus | reverse complement strand
AAAAAAAAAAAAGCCAGCAAGCTAGTAATAGTCAAAATATTTTCTTGAATATGCTATGGCAATTTTCTTGTGTAACAATTTAGATGAATTAGATTTAATTCACTTTAGAGAGAGAATTCTTAGAGTGAAGAATTGACAGAAATACACAATTATAAGTTATAATAAGTGGTCTCTTAGCACAAGGAAACTGTACCCATTTATCTCTTCTCCCTTCCCAGATACCATTGAAATGGCAAGAGCAAAAGACATAACCCGCAGGAACAAATAGAATGGCAGAGGAGGCATATGTGAACAAGAGAAATTGCAGCATGTTTTTGAATATGGAAAAGACACAGGGGAATGACAACTAACTTACTAGAGAAGAAGCTACCAACTAATGAGCATGCAGAAGGAGAAACCAACAGGAAGTAAGACAGGCTATCTCCAAGGGCCCCTGATGGGCTACAGACCTGAGGACACTAGCAATAGTGGAGGGTAGGGGTATGCGAAAGGGCAAAAATGGGGATAAGCTGAAAGTCTGTTATTACAGTGGTTGAATCTTCTGACTTCTGTAGCATCCCCACACAGCTAGGCAAAAACTCACTCTGGGCAGGAGCCCGGAGGTTCATTCTATGGAGAAACTGAAGATAAGAAGCCCTAGATTCTGGGATACCAAACAAAGCAGAAGCCAGTAAGGCTTGGGTCTGCAAAAAGGAATTAAGAGAAGGTCTGAGCACTGACGGATGAGAGTGTGAGCTCATTTATACTCCCTGTACCCCAGACTCTCACATTCAGGTGTATGCTACCCCTCCTGCTCACAATTAGACAAGAGGTTGAAGAACTCATTGAATAAACCATAAGTCCAAGAGACATTTGTATTTGAAAGTATCGCAATAAAATAACTAGCTGGACCACCCTATCACCTTATATAAAACTCCATGTATGGATTTTCCAATAAGAGGGAAAAACAAAAAGCAAAAGAAAGAAGTCAGTGAAAACAGAAATGATAAAAGAGAAAAAAATTATGAAATAACAGATATTACCATTTTCATACCTTCTTTTCCTAGAAGAAGAAATGAGCCAGTAGTTTGGGTGTGGGTTGGGTGGTGGTGCATGAACCTGCGGACATGCACTGGAGGTACCCAAGATGCAGAGTATGGAGATAGCATGGTTGGGACGTTGGATGTATTGAGCAAATAAGTAATCGATTGAGCAAATAAGCAAGTACTTCGAGGACTTTCCCACAGTTGAGGAAGGTACAGCTGTGCGATGGTGATAGGGTAGAAAGCATGCAGATAGGTAAGATTGGCATTGGAACCATCAGCATAAAGTCGTTTTGTTTTACAGTCAGCTTTACTGGCTTATACACAAGTATATCTATTTTAAGAGTATAGTCCAATGAGTTATGACAAATCAATATAATCAAGATATAGATCATTTCCATCACCCCAAAATTTTCTGGTGACTTTTTACAGTATATTTATGTTTCTCCACCCTTTGACCTATGTAACCACTGATAACACCTTTATAAATTTCCATCAGTATAGATTAATTTTGCTGGTTCCACAATTTCATATGAATGCAGTCATACAGAATATTATCTTTTCTGCCTGTTTTCTTTCACTTAACTATTGTTATTTTCTGTAAAGCAGCTCTGAACATTTGTGTACATGTCTTTGTGTGAACATACTTTCATTTTCTTTGGAAAATACCTGAAAATATTTCCTTACTTTACCAGGTAGAAACGTTTTAGTTAATCAGGCACTGAAAAATTATTCCATTTCATATTACCCACTGGCAGTATGTGAGAATTCCAATTAACTGACTTCTTTACTACAACTGGATTTTAAAATTTTAACCTTTATAGTGGGCTTTTGTGATATCTCCTTGTTTTGATATGTATTTTCTGATGACTTTTGGTTGAAAATCTTTTAATGTGCTTATTGACCCTTTATATATCTTCTTTTGTGAAGTATCTGTTCAAACCATTACCCATTTATTATTTGAGTCATTTGTCTCCTTTTTAAATTTAAGAAATCTTTATATATTCTGGAT
>NW_011889110.1:72649-80263 GCF_000151845.1 Pteropus vampyrus | reverse complement strand
TATAGATTAATTTTGCTGGTTCCACAATTTCATATGAATGCAGTCATACAGAATATTATCTTTTCTGCCTGTTTTCTTTCACTTAACTATTGTTATTTTCTGTAAAGCAGCTCTGAACATTTGTGTACATGTCTTTGTGTGAACATACTTTCATTTTCTTTGGAAAATACCTGAAAATATTTCCTTACTTTACCAGGTAGAAACGTTTTAGTTAATCAGGCACTGAAAAATTATTCCATTTCATATTACCCACTGGCAGTATGTGAGAATTCCAATTAACTGACTTCTTTACTACAACTGGATTTTAAAATTTTAACCTTTATAGTGGGCTTTTGTGATATCTCCTTGTTTTGATATGTATTTTCTGATGACTTTTGGTTGAAAATCTTTTAATGTGCTTATTGACCCTTTATATATCTTCTTTTGTGAAGTATCTGTTCAAACCATTACCCATTTATTATTTGAGTCATTTGTCTCCTTTTTAAATTTAAGAAATCTTTATATATTCTGGATTGATGTCCTTTCTCAGAAAGATGTCTTACAAATATTTAATTCTGTAGCTTGCCTTTTCATTTTCTTATTGGTGCTTTCAAAACAGAAGTTTTAAATTTTGATGAAGTCCAAGTTATGTTTTAGTGAAATCATGGTTAAAAATATGCACATAAATATAAAAATAGTTGTAGATGTATGTATATATGTAAATTTCAAAATCCCTTGCATAATTTAAATTGACCTGTAAAATTTTCAGTGTAAGTTTAAAAAGTTGCAAAGGATGATTTTTTTAAGGCGAAATTTCTTAATAAAAATATTTTTTTATTTTTGTGAATAATTTATCTTGAAATTATTTTAAACTTATAGAAAAAGTATGTATATACTATAATCTGTTTAACATTACTGTAGTATTTAAAAATAGTATAATATTTTTAGTACATGAAAAAAATCAATATCTAAAAAAATGATTAAGTAAATCATGATATGCTCATACAATGGGATATTATACAACAATTAATTGATATATTGCCCAAATTATTATGGTGAGTGGTACAGCATAGGAAGTTTTATGAGCTCGATTATGTTAAAAATACATGAAATCTGAAAAAAAAATACAGCGGATGTTAAAAGTTATCTCTGAATGGTGGTCTGGGTGAATTTCATTTTTCTCTACTTTGAGCCTATACATTAATTTAAAATTAAGGAAGGAAGAAAGCATTTAAAAAGCTGTTCTGTGTAACAAGCAGTAAAGTAAATGAAACTGGATGGGGAGCATGACCATTTTGCCGTAGAGCATCTATATTCATGTGCCTCCTCGGCTTGCCACATGCAACATAGGGCAGTGGTTAAGAGCATGGAATTTGTAGTCAGACAGACCTGGGTTCAAGGTTACTTAACTTTTTAAGAGTCTCAATCCTCTCATTCACATCTAGTCATTCTGTTTCACTATATTTTTATCAGTTGCTGCTTGAGAGCATATATGCTAAGTTCCTGGAACAGTTTTTGACATGTATCAAGACTTGAACCGAAGTGTCATTTATCGTTACCAGTTAAGGTTTTAGAAGGTGAAAGATTATGTTTCTAGAACTCAATTCAGGGTTCGAGGATAAAGTTAGCAACAAAATGTAGGTCCTGATAGAGAATACAACTAAGCAGAGTGCACGCATTTAAACTAGACAATTTTTATTTATTTGAAAAGATTTTATCAAAGGGGTACTGACTGGTAATTCACTTTGATGATTAGTTCCCACTCTTATAAGTCATACTAAGTTTAATTTAATGACAGTGGCAATCCATGAGCAAACATATGAGGAAAATCTGCTTTTCTAAGGCCATAAAAATATTTTTCAATGAAAATGTTTATTTTATGAAAAGGATAAAGAAAATTACTAATACATTATGTCCTTAATTATTTAAATAGTCACTGTGAAATAAGGCTAATCACCATTTATGTGTTGACTTATTTATGCAGCAAATTAAGTGAGCGCCTACTATGAGAAGCTACTGAGATTTCAGTATAATGAAACAACACTTAGTCCCTGCACTTAAGGACTTTCCTTCTAGAAGAGAAGACAAAGAAGCAAACAATGAAATGACATGAGAATTTTATTTGCGACATGTGCTGCTGTGCTAGATGATGTAAGTGTGGTTGGGGGAGAAGGAGCTAAGTGACAAACTGAGAACACGCTTCTGGCACAGGGATGAGCAAGTACAAAAACGCTGAGGCTAGAAAGTTAATCTGATCTACAACTTGTTCTAGGTCCAGTATTGCTTAACATACTGATGAAAGAGGAAGAAAAACAGAGATGTGGTTTAAGAGGGAGGAAGAACTGGATCATTCAGTGCTGTCAAAGACTTCAAAGGGAATTTGGATTTTTTATTGTTCAAAGAGAGGGTGTTGGAGATTTTCAGGAGAAATATGTTAATATGCTTTGCATTTTAAAGGGATAATTGTTACTATGTAGAGAATAGCTTGTGTGGTGACAGGAATGGAAGCCAGAGGCCAAATTAAGAGACTTTATATTCATTTATTGGATTTTGTCAGCCCGACTCAAATAAAGCCCCACAGAAATTAAGAAAAGTACAAGATCGAGTATTTTAATTTAACTAATTAATGCTTTTAAGGCAAAAATAATAACACAATCTCTTTGTTAGAGCTAAGATAATTATGGGATAATAAAATAATATTTATAGTATACTGTAGGCACTGTGGTCCAGAAATAGGACACCTATTTAAGATTATGCAATAAGTTTTAATTGATGTAGCGAATCTCTATATTATTAAATTTAAAATTAAAGCTAAACATATGTAATTAAGGCCCTTTTTAACTATGAGGCTCTAACCTCTCTCCTTCTCTTCTAATCCAGGCATCCCTCAGAGACTGTGGAGTATTGAAGTAACATTGAAAATGGAGAGAAGTGAACAAATGCAAATAAATTTTGGAGAAGAAGCAGCAGCAAGAATGACTCAGTTTCTCACTTGAGTACCTTGAAGGGATTGTTATGAAACTTACTGTGAAAGGTAAGACAAGAAAAATTAAGCATTACATTTTGAATGACACTAAATTTGAGATGTCTGGGTTCTTATCATAAATACACCTTTAGTCTTGAAGAAGTCATAGCTTTCTACCTTCAGTATTCTTATCTTTAAAATGACACCTTTGGCTACACTGGTCTCTGAGGTTCTTTGCATACATAAAAACTTTTTTTAAAAAATAATACCTTACATTTACTTAAGCCTTCAAATTTGCAAAGTGCTTGTTGTTTTCTTATTAAGAGTGAAGTACTCTTCTCATGCTGGTGGTCCTTGGACCCTGCTTTGAGAAATATTTTATCACCTAAGGACTCTATCAAATGCTTAGCGGTAGAGAGAGAGAAGGAGAATTTAATAGTTTTCTAAAAAAAAGCCCCAACAAATTAACAGGTGTACAATTTGTCCTTCAGGTTCATATTGATTAATGCACTGAATATCTAATACTGATTTTTCTGTGTTTGAAGATGCCATTGCTCCTTGTTCTTCCCCTAGAGTTTATACTGTGGTCCTGGAGATCTGAGAGATAGTGTTGACTTTTGTCCTCTCATTGGAGAAAAATGAGATAGTGTGAAATTGATTACTTTCTCAATCATCAGCCCTATCTGAGTGTGTTGAAGAATTAAGAATAAACTTGATAAGTTGCTGGAGTAGAGATGTGCTTTCTGGGTACTGACAGAAGCTCCTTTTGAATGTGGCGGATTCCTGGCAGGGTGGACTATTGAAAAGTCTCTTGTTGGGGAGCTTTGATCATCTGCCTCTCTATCCTGGGCGTAATATTCTATCCATTTAGTCCCGTTTCACGCAGGGTAATAACTACTTTTCATTTTTGCAATGAAGTTACTGAACATTTGTATGGTATGTCTAGTTAACTGCTTAATACCAGGAAATTTGGAAATTAAAATTTTCTATACATGTAGCATAATATTCACCTCTGTACTTGTCAGTGCAAATGGGAAATGATGCAGAAAAGTGCTATATTATTTTTGAAGGATAATAATGGCTTTCTCTTAGTAATTTTGGTTATATTTTATTTTTCTATAAATGTTAACTTCAGTGTAGCCCTATGAAAAAATACTCTTGCATCTAAAAATTAGAATTACTCACACGATTAAAGTGGATATCTTTGTTTGCATCCTAGCATAGTTTCTGGTTTGCTTCCTGTCTCTCTGATCTTTTTTCTCATTCTCTTTTGGAGATGCATCTTCTTCTGTTTGTGTCTTAAATATTGGTCATTCTGAAGATATGGTCCTTCTCCTACTCACTGAACCTGTTCTCCTTATGTGACCTTGTTAATTACCATGACTTTATCATTTGCGCATGTGATTCCCAAATCCATATCGTTGGCTTAGATATCTTTAATGAACTCCAAGACAATTTAGTTTATTTCTGTTGGAAACACCCACCTGTATATCCCATACGCACATCATGTTAAACATTATACTCCTTTTTAACCCTTGCTATAAATACATTTACTCCGGGTATTCTCTGTATAAGTGAATGAAACCACTCTACCTACATGCGGCCATATAAGCCAGAAACCTGGGAAACATCCCAGCTCTGCTTTTTGTCTCACCCCGCAGCAAAAAGTCACTAAATCCTGATAATTGTGTTTCCTTTACTCATTCATGTACATTCTCTCCTACCCATTCCCATGGCAGCCACCTTAACTCAGGTACTTATTGTCTCTCATTTGAATGCATCGGCTCTTCCTGTAATTTGGCCTGCAGTCTCCAAACTTATTCTTTTAAAGAGCCCTCTACACTGAACAAAAAGTAATCTTTGTAATCACATATTTAGTCATATCATTCTACTCTTTATTTATAATGAAGTACAATATCTGTGACACACTACCAAAACTTGTCTGTGAACCCCCTTTCCAATACCATTCTTTTGCTGTGTCCTCTTCATACCCTAAACTACAGCTGGCATGTCTTGTCTATTTCATATCTTTCTGGAGAGTGTTTAAGTGTTCCATTCATCATGAAGCCTATCTCCACTCTCTTTCAGAATAATCTAACACATCCTCCTTTGGTCCCATAGTATACTGTGCGTACTTCTAAAACAGCCCCTAAAATTTTTATTTGCATGGCTCCCTCTGTAGAGAAACTGTAAGATCCTTGAAGATAAAGGCAGTATCTCATTCATGTTTGCTTTTCCAGTGTCTCAGACAATGCCCACATATAGCAGATATTCAATAAATGTAAATTGGGTAAATTAATGAATGACTAATTATTATGTACATATAGAAATTATGAATATAAAAGTATACATATATGGATACTATATCTAAATGGAAACATCTTGGTAAGATTTTATTTAATTATTCAGTTTTAATTTATTTAATTATTCAGTAGTCAATAAATCTATTTTTATCTCATTAAGTGTTCCAGTTAGTTATTTAACCACTATACATAGCTTCTAAACTTATCAGTCCTCCAGAGATTTTAGGACATCATTCATTGAGTGTCTTTATTTTGTCTATAAAAATATGTGTTTTGAATTATTGATCAGTCTTCGAGCCAAAAACCATAGGCATATTTTCTTCTCTCCCTTGTTAACAGAGAACCACATTGCTTACACATTAACAGTTTGCTTTTCTTCTCTTGAGTTAAGAACCAAATGTGTTCTGATAAATGAATTTTGGATGTCTCTCTCCAAAACTTTGCCCAATGAGAAAATACACACGTCCAGACACACACATAAATACACACATTGACACATGTAGGCCTGATGCACATAAGGGGGACAATCAGAAATAAGTAAGAAATTCTCTTTGTATTTTATTACGTGAACATAAAGACAACACCTTATTCCAAGGCATCGTCATATCAGGAGGTTCACTGAACTTCATGATTATATCATAGGAAAGATATGAATTCAACATTTCCTGCCCTCTAAACCCCACGACATCTCTTCAAGGTTTTCTCTTTCCTTACTTACAATACCCCATATAAAATCTCAGGTACCATGTGGAAAGGTCTCAGCGTCTTTCTTTCCACAGCGTGGAAAGGTTGATAGAGGTGTTTTTGTTATCTACCAATACCCAACTTAGAATTATCTAAGGAGAAAAAGAGAAAGACATTAGTGTTCAATTTTGAAGTCATCGTCTCATTAGGATGATGCTTTGCCTTCTCCAAGCTCCACTAAATCCATCTGGGGTAAGACTGAGATCCAGGAGCCCATCACCACCCAAGTACTTGGGGAGTATAATTTGCAATGTGGTCCCAGGAGAATGATTGTCCTTACAACTATACAAGTTTCATGTGTATGGATCCGTCTGGGTATTAAGTCAATAATACCAGCATATCAGCTTGTTTTATTTCCCCCTGAACATTCATCCCCAGGGCCCAGAGAAATGGAAACAGAAAGACAAACAGCTTCTGGTTCTCCTGGTAGAGATGATGTCTGCATCTTTTGTGTCCTTGTCTCATTTCTCTCAGAGACCCCCAGGAACAATCTGGGAGGGCTTGAGTGGAGATGACCTCACTATAAAATCTTTGCAGCTGGATCTCATGGTGAGCAGGCCCCAGTTCCTGCATCAGCCTGCATCCAGGGAACAGAGACAACTCCTGCATCTGCAGAGTCCCCCGCTTTCAGAGACTGTTAGATAAAGATCCTCATCTCTGACCTTCAAAATCTCTTCTCACTTCTGTGCAAGTTTCTCTAAATCTGGTATCTCTGAGATAAGGCCAGGGCTGGTGCCACAGTGAGTAAAGTGTCTTTTACAAAGTGTGGTAGTTTAGAGAAGCTGGGGTCTGGAGGAGGGGTGGGCTCCAGAAGGCAGCATCCAGAATGGGAGGTTCAGGGTCAACTAATAGGCAGCTCTGGGCTTAAGACAGGCTTGGAATTTGCAGAGCTGGGGTCATAAGCTTACCACTGAGAATGATCATGTGTATCATGAATTGTCACGAATTGTCATGTACACTTCTATGGAACATCTCAGGTTTTCCCTTTCTGTCATCTCTGTGACTCCATGGTTGGTGGAATGACAGCCAGAGAAAATGATAAAACGACTTGAAAATGAAACAAATGACTTGATTAAATTCTAGGATATGTACTTTAGATGTTATTTCTAATATAATACCTTTAATCCATCCATCTATCCACCCACCTATCCATCCGTCCATCCGTCCATCCGTCCATCTGTCCATCCGTCCATCCATCCATCTATCCATTCAAATGCATTGGACACTATTCAAATGCAATGGGGCCCAGAAAAGAGCATCTACTCAGAACCAGGGAAGAAGCCCTGCAAGAGGCTGAGATAGGGCAGGAGGCGTAGTTTGATATTGCTTACTCTTTGCATAGATGACCACTTACCCTGCCCCTGTACCATAAATTATTTCTATGAATGCTGACCAGATCAGTGATATCGCTCTGCTTGTGCCAGAAAGGAAACAGCCAGGTTTCCTGCATAGCATTACGAAATAAAAGCTTAGTGCCAACTTCCTTTGCTTAAGCCCTAAACCTAGTGAACACAGAGTTGCATTTGTAAATCTCTTTCCCTAATTCATATGTTAATTTACATTAGTTTAATGGCTTCATATATTTACTCTGTGTTCACTTATTGAGTCCCTGCTATGTTTGAT
>NW_011889110.1:43567-72599 GCF_000151845.1 Pteropus vampyrus | reverse complement strand
GATGCTTTGCCTTCTCCAAGCTCCACTAAATCCATCTGGGGTAAGACTGAGATCCAGGAGCCCATCACCACCCAAGTACTTGGGGAGTATAATTTGCAATGTGGTCCCAGGAGAATGTTTGTCCTTACAACTATACAAGTTTCATGTGTATGGATCCGTCTGGGTATTAAGTCAATAATACCAGCATATCAGCTTGTTTTATTTCCCCCTGAACATTCATCCCCAGGGCCCAGAGAAATGGAAACAGAAAGACAAACAGCTTCTGGTTCTCCTGGTAGAGATGATGTCTGCATCTTTTGTGTCCTTGTCTCATTTCTCTCAGAGACCCCCAGGAACAATCTGGGAGGGCTTGAGTGGAGATGACCTCACTATAAAATCTTTGCAGCTGGATCTCATGGTGAGCAGGCCCCAGTTCCTGCATCAGCCTGCATCCAGGGAACAGAGACAACTCCTGCATCTGCAGAGTCCCCCGCTTTCAGAGACTGTTAGATAAAGATCCTCATCTCTGACCTTCAAAATCTCTTCTCACTTCTGTGCAAGTTTCTCTAAATCTGGTATCTCTGAGATAAGGCCAGGGCTGGTGCCACAGTGAGTAAAGTGTCTTTTACAAAGTGTGGTAGTTTAGAGAAGCTGGGGTCTGGAGGAGGGGTGGGCTCCAGAAGGCAGCATCCAGAATGGGAGGTTCAGGGTCAACTAATAGGCAGCTCTGGGCTTAAGACAGGCTTGGAATTTGCAGAGCTGGGGTCATAAGCTTACCACTGAGAATGATCATGTGTATCATGAATTGTCACGAATTGTCATGTACACTTCTATGGAACATCTCAGGTTTTCCCTTTCTGTCATCTCTGTGGCTCCATGGTTGGTGGAATGACAGCCAGAGAAAATGATAAAACGACTTGAAAATGAAACAAATGACTTGATTAAATTCTAGGATATGTACTTTAGATGTTATTTCTAATATAATACCTTTAATCCATCCATCTATGCACCCACCTATCCATCCGTCCATCCGTCCATCCGTCCATCTGCCCATCCGTCCATCCATCCATCCATCCATCCATCCATCCATCCATCCATCCATCTATCCATTCAAATGTATTGGACACTATTCAAATGCAATGGGGCCCAGAAAAGAGCATCTACTCAGAACCAGGGAAGAAGCCCTGCAAGAGGCTGAGACAGGGCAGGAGGCGTAGTTTGATATTGCTTACTCTTTACATAGATGACCACTTACCCTGCCCCTGTACCATAAATTATTTCTATGAATGCTGACCAGATCAGTGATATCGCTCTGCTTGTGCCAGAAGGGAAACAGCCAGGTTTCCTGCATAGCATTAGGAAATAAAAGCTTAGTGCCAACTTCCTTTGCTTAAGCCCTAAACCTAGTGAACACAGAGTTGCATTTGTAAATCTCTTTCCCTAATTCATATGTTAATTTACATTAGTTTAATGGCTTCATATATTTACTCTGTGTTCACTTATTGAGTCCCTGCTATGTTTGATATATTCTGCACACATTATAAAATAAGAGCAAAACAAATGATAAAGAGAAAGTGTAAACAAAATTTGAAAACTAAATAAATTAGAAAGTAAAATTATATGAGAATATGACTATGGGCCTTTCTCAAAAATAAAATGCTTAGTTATTTTGGAAAATAGTTTATTCTGTGGCTGCCATCATGATGGTAAAAATATGGATCTTGTAATCAAACAAGTAAAATTCTGTAGAAATGGAAATAATATATGACACCCCATGCTTATTTATGCAAGTTATCTGAATCGATTGTCTTTCTGCTTTACTGTGGATTAAAGGATTTGACAGAATGACTCTGAAAAGGATTTCTAACTAGCCAAACACAGTGTACACTGTAAACCCCTTCTTTCTGTTTAATAACTAATCCAGATTTGCATTTGCTCCTCAGCGCACAGTGCACTGCAGTGACCAATATAGGCACTGTCCCCAGGGCATGACGGAAAATCAGACATGGGTCACAGAATTCATTCTCCTGGGATTCCCGGTCAGCCCAAAGATGCAGATGCTTCTCTGTGGGCTCTTCTCACTGTTCTTTGCTTTCACACTGTTGGGGAACGGGGTCATCATGGGGCTCATCTGGCTGGACTCCCGACTGCACACCCCCATGTACTTCTTCCTCTCACAACTGGCCATTGTTGATATGTCATATGCTTCAAACAATGTCCCTAAGATGCTGGCAAACCTTTTGAATGAGAGAAAAACCATCTCCTTTGTCCCATGCGTACTACAGACCTTTTTATACATGGCTTTTGCCCACACTGAGTGTCTCATCTTGGTAATGATGTCCTATGATCGATACGTGGCAATCTGCCACCCCCTGCATTACTCTGTCATCATGAGCTGGAGAGTGTGCACTCTTCAGGCTGTCACTTCCTGGGCATGTGGCTCCCTCCTGGCTCTGGTCCATGTGATTCTCATCCTGAGGCTGCCCTTCTGTGGGCCTCATGAAATCAACCACTTCTTCTGTGAAATCCTGTCTGTCCTCAAGCTGGCCTGTGCTGACACATGGCTCAACCAAGTTGTCATCTTTGCGGCCTGTGTGTTTATCCTAGTGGGGCCCCTCACCTTGGTGCTGGTGTCCTACACGCGCATCCTCGTTGCCATCCTGCGGATCCAGTCTGGGGACGGCCGCAGAAAGGCCTTCTCCACCTGCTCCTCCCACCTCTGCGTGGTCGGGCTCTTCTTTGGCAGTGCCATTGTCATGTACATGGCCCCCAAGTCCCGCCATCCTGAGGAGCAGCAGAAGATCCTTTCTCTGTTTTACAGCCTTTTCAACCCAATGCTGAACCCACTGATCTACAGCCTGAGGAACGCAGAGGTCAAGGGTGCCCTGAGGAGAGTGAAGTGGAAACAGAGATCAATGTGAGACATGCCAGGGAGACTCTTGAAGGTGGAAGATTTGTTCTCTGTGAGATTTGGGGTAATGGTGATGTAAATACCCTAAGATCTATGTCTTATATTTCTGATATCAAGACTGTGTATTGATGAGATTCTGTCCCTGAGCATGGGGTAGTGTCCAGACCACAAAGCATAAGCAGAAAGTCACGGAGAGCACAGGCCATGAGATAAGAGTCATGTAGTGGAAATATAGAGATAGAGCTATGAACTTCTACAGCCAGGTCTCAGCACCACTTAAGGTCCGGTTTCTGTTCTTCTGAGGATTTGTTCTCTCAAACGTCTGTGTAAATTTCTCAATTATTTCTATCTTGCTTATTGCTGTACGTGTATGCTAATCATCCCATAACATGTGTGGCTACAGGAGCGCACCTATAACAAAACAGAATACTGACCCTGGAGAAGCAGTCCCATACTGAAAAATACAGGAAGGACTACGGGTAGAGTCAGCTCCCTGCTGCGGAACTTAACATCTAAAGATGATGATGACATTCGTTCTGGAAAAGCATCTGAATCTGAGCCTAATGAATCTGTTTCTATGCAAACCAAAGCTTAATTTTATGAATATTCTATATGAGAGACAGAGAAATATCGGGGTCTTTATTTCACCTCATTCTACTATGTACCATTTGATTAGAAAGAGTTTGTGTTTAGAATAAATACGAGAGTCAGTTATTAGGGAGAATTACCTTTTCCAGAGTTCGGGTTACAGAGTTGGATATAGGTGACAGCTGACCTTCAGGATGATGATTACAGGAACTATTATACGAATAAGAAGTGTTGAGGAGGAAGAAGGCGTCGAGGGAGGCTAATAGCTTGACATAGCACTTTAGATCCACGTCGCGCACCAATAGTACGACAGGTCTGATGAGGACTTGTAGGAATCTCACAAAATTCCAAACAGCACCTGCTCCAGGTGCTATAAATCGCTTATTCTGGACACAAATTGTCAGAATGATATGGAAGAGGAATTTGTTTTCTTTTAACACAAGTTTGAGACTGAAGCGGCCAGCACAGTATGATAACAGTGATTTAACAGAATAATTATGGTACCGTTTGAATTCTCTTCCTCTCTACTCTTGATGTATCATGTGCCATTCAAGTGTATGATATATGCGATAGTATATTATGTTTTCCGTAGATTTCTTTTTTTAATCTAATTCTCTTATATGACGTTATCACTCCATATCTTTCTTCTCCCATGAAATTAAGAAACCAAGGTAAAAAAATTCCCTCTATCCTCTCATAGGTAAGGAAGCAGAGTTTCAGAATGCTTTAGTAACTTGCCCTACCCGACACAGCTAGCAACAGGACCAAGTTGAGAGTTTAACATGATTGTACTGATTCAAACCCACACTGCTTATTAGATTTCTTCTCAAAATATCACAGATTTTAGCTCAGCGTGGGTTAGGGTTGGCATCTACTTGCGAGAGCAGGTGAGGGAGTTTATATTATTTTGTCCAAAGCATTAACACCAGAAGCCCCATCTTTGGGGGTTCATTGTCACCCTTGGTAAGCATAGAAATCCTCACCTTAGTGGCCAAACCAGCCCTAGTAACAGCTCCCTTACATGCCTCTTGGCAAAATGTTCCTATAGCACACTGCCACAAAGAGGGCAATCAGTGTAAGACACCATGCTGTTCTCAGTATCTCTCCTTACCTGGGATCCTGGTCTTTTACCCATCATCAAATTTACCCATTGGTTTTTCCTTTAAAGTAAATGCTCTCCCAGGAAGCTTTCCTGCCTCTCTTGTATATAGACCCAGGATGGACCTACCTCACCAGTGCTCTAGGCCGATAGGACTAAAGAAAAGGAAGAACTCAGCACAGGCTAAAATTGAGGTGCTTGCTATTTTAGATTCATATCCCAGTTGTGCCACAGTTTACTAAATAGTTCTGCTTATAAACATAATTTAGCCTTCTCAATCCTGGGTTTTATCTTAGGTCAGATGTGGATAATAGCGCAGTAACTAGGTATCTCACATAACTTTTATCAATGTTAAATGATATAATTTATGTGAATCCAACTTGTGTGTGTGTGTATGTGTAACCTTAATGAAAAGCATATAGTGGGAATGAAAATGATCACATAATAAGATTGAGTTTTAGTGTTGGTAAATTTATTATTAAAAAAATTCATTGTTTTGGTTGGTTAGAGAAAGTCTCAGAGTTTAAAAGACAAGTGCATAGGAGGCTGGATCTAAAATGATTTTCGCTGTTACTGCTGAAAGATAAAACTGTAAGAAGAATCCTACATAAACTTTTACAGTCTATACATAGCTAGATTGCAGAAGGATTCTTGAGATAGCATGTGAGAGGAATAAATACAAAAATCATATTTTTGTAATCTGTAGCTTTGTAACATTCACTCCCTTACTCACAGACTTAGACTTCTCATCAGATATGTATCCAGAATAGCTCCACAAGGAAGTTTCAGGATCTGTACTTGGAAATATAAATTCCCCATGGGACACTTGTTAATTGGTTGAAATTTCAGCACTTTATACTGCCTTACTCCTGTATAGTTCTCTTTGTCCTTCCGATTCCCAAGGAAGGTGGTGAGATTAGAACAAGCTAGTTAGAACAAGAATAGTCTTTTTTTGTGCTTTAACCTTCTTAAAGTTAATAATGTTAACAGCTTGGTTAAGGTGATTTCATTTTATATATTCCCTATCTTCATTCTTTCTTCATTAATATTACTGTAGGGAAATGATCCTAAGTCATTAATGCAGGATCCTAAAAGCCAGGTCTGGATCAAAGTCTAAAGAGTTGGCTGAGACAACCCCTAATCCTTTAGATGAAAGAGGTCACAGAGACAGACAGAAAACTGGGTCTGTAGGACACCTTTTGCATCTATTTTTAGAACCTGAGCAAATCAGTGACAAGAAAAACAGCTAAAAATATCAACAGCTAGAATGTAAATTCACTTCTGATGACGTTCATTTCGTGACTTCAGTAGTGAACAGTCTGATAAATACTTTATATTTGTGGTTCAATTCATAAATAGACTTTTTAAAGGCATGACAACATTTTAAATGGCTGAGGAATTAAGAAGAAAACAGAAAATAACAGGGAGATTCCAAAAAGGAACAATTACAAATTTTAGAAAGAAAATATATATCCCTGAAAAAAAAAAATCAACAAACAAGATGAATTCTATGCTAAGTACATTAGAAGAAAGAATTTATGAAGTAGATGGTAGTGCATAATTTACCCAAAATGCAACATGCTATTTTTCTTGAAGAAAATGGAATAAAAAACACATAGAGATACATTGAGATGCAATATCCATTTGTCTTAGAGGAATTCCAGAAGAAAGAAGAAAATGGGGTAGAACAAGAATTGAGGATATCGCCATTGAGATTATTTCTTCTGATTGAAAAATACAAGTTCTCAGATCAAAAGAGTACCCTACGTATCAAGCCTCATGAATAAAAATGAGTCCATATCTAGACATTATAATGAAAACAGAACTAAGGGGAAGGAAATGAGTACAAAAGGATCAGAGAAAAAAATGTAGCTACAAAGGATAACAAGGTAATAGCAGACATCTTCTCAGCAAAAAGGATGCCAGAGGAGAATATCCAAAATGATGAGGGCAGGTATAACTACAGTTTCACACTTAGCTAAACTATCATCGAGAGGAAGGGAATAGAATGAGAGAAAATATTGTGAGATGAAGTCTAATAAAATATATCCTCCATAGGCCTTCAGTAGAGGTATAAAATGGATGTACTTGGATTTTCACTTCAAATTTTTTAGGAAACCTTGTTAACCAATTAATTTGTTAAAACAGGCTGGTAACTGTAATGCTGAATGTATCAAAGTAGCTTTTTATATATAAAAAAACCATCAGTCGTTAAGAAGTTGTTTTAATGCCAATGAGTGGTTAAATCATCTGTCATTATTAGAAAGATGAAAATCTTGAATAATTTTTAGACTGTATAAACTTGAAAACCCCAGCATCTGGTATCCAGCCTTACAATTTAGCTTATCCAAATTGGGGCATTTGGATTATTGATTTGAGTGGCTTATAGTTGCTCCTTTTGTGTAGGCAGGGAGGTCTAAAGGAGACTGGACGTCTAGAATAGGAGAAAGGGACCTTACTCCTGCCTGTTTGTTTGCTGTTTTTGTCAGCACCGCCCCATCAACTCTACGTTGGCAGTGGCAGCTAGTGCCCGTCTCCCTAGCCTTTATTTTCGAAGTTCCGAGAACCAGCCTTAATACTCCCCACTGGGGGACAGCAGTGCAACTGGGAGGCACCTTCTCCTCAGAGGTTTAAGTCTGAATCCTAACTCCTCTGACCTTCTAGATTCTAATCACCCCAAACTCTGCACTGTGTCCCTTAACCCTAGGGATGGCAGCTGCTTCAAGCAGTTTCTGTGTGTGTATCTGAGAGCTCCATTTTTACTGTTGTAATTCTCCGACATCTCTTTAACCATTTTGTTATATTAAATTCTCTCTATTGAAATACCAGCAGGGTTTCTGTTTTCCTGTTGGATTCCCATCTGATTCAAAGAGAAGTTAGAAAAACACTCTGAAACTTAAGACAGTTATACAAACGATTACAAAAACATCTGGACAGGTATGTGAGTTGAAGGACAGAAAATTACTCTAAAATACTTCTAAAATTACAAGGTTATCCACTTATTATAGATGTATGTATCTGTATTACCTGTAGAAATTTCATCACTAAGTGAAGGCCAAACAACATCACTAAGTGAGAGGCCAGATGATGTTACATCATCTCCTTATAAAGCTAACAGAAGAAAGAAGCATAAAAGCCAAGAAAAAGGATGCTAACCAGAAAACACAAATGGTAAGAGGTCTAAATATCTCAATATTTACATTGAATGAAATTGGATTATATCCTTGTGTTTTCACATTGGTTTTTAACCCCCGCCCCATCACCAAATACAGTTATATGTCGTTTATAAGTGCAACTAAAACGCAGTCACAAAGAAAGGCTGAAAAGAATGGTAATGAAGAACGTATCCCATGCAAAGATGTAATAAATTGATGCAACAATAGGCAGATATTTGCATTTATGTTTATATAAGGCAAAAAATTCGTATAGAGATAACTGTATAAGAACATAGCCATAATATAGAATTAGAGAAAAAAGGCAAAGAATTAGAATGCAAAGATTTGCAAATCCAACTTCGTAGTGGCGAATTTAGCAAAATGCTCTCAAATGAATTGATAACACTGAAAAAAAATTGGAAGTAAAAGCTCTGAAGAACAAAATCAGTAAGCTTGCTCTAATATGTAAAGAATCCTATACCCAAGAAATAGAAAATATATATTACATTCCAATCAGTATAAAATTGCAAAAATTGAGTGTATAAAAACCAATAAAAAACCTCAGATTTTCAAAGAATATCACAAGATTCATTATTTTATACACGATGACAATAAATTTAAAATTAATAATAAAGGGATAATGCAAAATTTGGAAACTTAAAGATGTAACTCTACATAATTTGTTTTACTGATGAAGTTAGCTATGAAAGTTCTGAATATCAAACTTGAGATGTATAGCTACAGTGATACAAAAAAGCAAATTTAGAGTCCAAATTACATTTATTAAAAAAATATGACACACTGATTAAGTGAAATATTCAACTGAGGGAGGTAGCGTGACTAAGAATTAAAACAAAAGATTGGGTATAATTTATATAAAAGCAAACTTTATCGTTAAAATTAAAAAAATGAAGATCATTAAAATATAAACCTAGTTTATATTAATTAATACAATCATATGCCAATAAAATCGATAAGGCCAATGATAAAAATGGTAAAGTTCTATCTTAATGTTAGGAATAAAAAGTTATATGACCAAAAGGTAGAGATTTAAACATGGTAATATGAGGGCACAGTGTCTTTTCCAATGTGTGAGGTTATAGCCTTGTCTCCAGTCACTCATGAGCCTCTTACTGAACAGATTTAATGGAGAAAAGCCCATTTCAGTTCTACTGCAGGTCTGCACTCTCAAGGTAAAAAATAATTGCTCTATTATTTTCTTAGTTGGTTAGCATTTACACTAAAATAACTTTAATTCAAGAAATTATATTCCACCTCCTTTGTATTTGAATATGAGAATAGGTACAGATAAGAGAATAAAAGAGAAATGTAAACCACAAAGGCACTAGCAGATTGTCTCAATTGCATTCCCATAATTGGAAAGCAAGGTCAGTTTCCATTTCAGGAAGAGGAGAAAATAGTAGTAGTTACAGTCCTAAGGGAACCTCGGTCTTTCTTTCCCCTCCTGGCTCAGAATTCTGGAAATTAACAGAATAGAGATTGGTTTCTGGTGAGAATTTTCCTTCCCTTTTGGCACTCCAGACAAATCCTACAAAACAGGACTTAACAAGTCCCATTGGGATACCTTATCTTCTTTCTGACTCTTTCTCATGTTCCTCATCACTTCCATAGGTCTTTATTATGAGCTGTATTCCTTATAGTGTCTTGATGAAAAAAAAAAAAACATGTAGGATACAAGTTCAGATCAGATGTAACAAAACTCAGCCAACACTAGAGAGGATGGAAAAAATAAACAGGTTCCATCTTCCCTAAATACCATGTAATCTATTTGGAGGGTTAGTGGATGGGGAAATGTTAGAGTTCCTGAAGCCATAATAAATCCAAGCGTGTGGTAATTGTAACGTATGAAGGAGTCCTAGAAGGCATTCTGTGCTTCTAAATTTAAGATCACAGACTCTGCAGTGAGTGAAGGAATGATCAACATCATCGTCTTGTCATAAACATCCCTCTAGAGAAAACCAGAGAGAAGTACCACGAGCATCTGTATTCCCTGCAAGGAATCAGCGGTGTGCGTGCTGGATCTTTATCCCTCCCCTACAGTAAACACTCAGAAGCTGATTGAGAGGTGGTTGAGTTAGCAGAGAATAAATCGCCTCTTTTGAGAGGAATCCTGTTGCCTCTGTTGGGGTAAATTTTCTCCTAAGAGATCCTTGCAAGAAAGGAATTTCAGCACTAACTCACAGATGTTATAGTGTATTTATTGGTGTGTTTTCACTTAACCCGACTCATATTCAGCTTGTTATTTTGTTTTTAGCTACAAGTCTATGGTAAGTTTCTTATATTATCCATTAATCATATTGTTCACCATATGATTGCAGATCGACTGTAATGAAAATTTGCAATGGAAAAATGTAATTGTTATTATCTGCCAATGCCAGATATCTATTTATAGACTTTGCTACTGGAATATAAGTTATCATGTTACCTTTAGGTACACCTAACATGGATCATTTACTTTGAATTTCTTGTTTAAACTATAAGATTAAATAGCTGTTTGAGAGATTAGCTTGCAAATCTTTACATTGCCTTATGAAATGAAGTCATATTTTCATGAAATAATGGACCTAATTGACCACAAAATGAGTTTGTTACAGAAGAATGTCCTGAAGGTTTTATTTTTGAATGTTCTTTTGATGACTTATTTAAATTTGAGAATTATTATCTTTGTGAGTTATTTTAGCAAGCAGGTTATACACACCAGCAGTCCTTAGCCAAGACATGTAGCAGGATATAGAATATGTTTAGTAAATATTTTCTGGATTTAAAATTTTGTGTTTTATTTATATATTGATAGGAGGGAGATGAGAATACAATCATTGGTCCTTCTATTTTAGTTTATTATGTGTCTTCATCATATGCTATTTTAGAAACAGCATTCCTGTCTTCATTGGCCCCAAAAGTGCAAGGAAGTCGCAATGAAAATGGCTAACACTTTTCTATACCTTTAGGGCCGATGAATCCTACAACTGGAAGAGACCATAGCATTCTTCTACTTCAGCTTCTCACATAACACAGGAATCTCGTCTTGAATAGATGGTTAATCAATCTCTGATTTGAATCATTCACTGACATAAGTTCAGTCTAATAAAACAATCAGTTTTCTTCAAGGAGATGATTTTAGTTATTATGAAGTTATTTCTTGGCCTGAGATAAAATCATCTCCCAATAATTCTACTGTGAATTCTGATTCTTCCTTTGAAGCAGGTCAAAACCTTTACACTCTTGCTCATAGAATCTTTCAAATAGTAACTTATCAGAAAATTTGGTTGGGGGAACTGATAGAAACTTTATTATGAATTTTCTGAGATTCTTATTTTAGTGTACTTCAGATGTATTCTGACTGAAAAAGGATATAGACTTAGACAGATAAGAAAAATAAAGCAATGGTTTAAAATTTTATAGTCATTCAGACCTCAGAATACCCACTCTGTGGTAGAAGTATTTTTTCAAAAAATTTATAAGCCACATATATCTAAAGATTCATGCTAAATAATATTTTTTTACATTAGAGTTAAGCTATAAAATATTAAAGATTCTGTTTATAATTAGAGTCTATAATTAGAGCGTTAGCTGTAGCATGGGTATAGATCAGTATTTTTTAATTCTCAGGCTATGTCCGATGGTGAAATCACACAATCAGCATTTTTACTAATGAAATAGAGTAGATAATATAGAAAATGCCAAGTACCTTCCACAGAAGAAGGATTCAAATATATCTATATTCATGTATATCTGGTAGAGATTTCTCACTGTAGGATATGGCAAAAATTTTGCAAAAACCCGAATATAGATAAATGCAAAAATATATATATATATTCTATATCTATAAGTATTATATAATATAAATACGTAATATATATTATATAAATATATTACACATATAGGAGATATACACACACAGACATATATATATACACATACACACAGATAGAGGATACGAGGGATGGTAAAACAGCACCATCAGAATAGACCATCTGTGGGTCCTAAAGTCAAAAGACAAAATTCTCTCTTTTAAATCCAGTCAGTGTTGTGGCAGTCTGTCTGACATTCTCACAACTTAATTCAAGATTATGTTAAAAACGACGAGGCTAACAAATAACTCATATGATGAAGGCATGAAGTTGTGAGGAAGCCTGATAAAGGGATCAGTGACATGCGCCTCGTCCTTCTTCTCATCCTCATGTATAGAAACAAAAGACAACAGCACACATTCACACGTACGGATGGATATATGTACGCTAGGATGCGGGAATACACGCAGGCAAACCTCTGATACAGTCATCACAAACTGAGGACAGTGTCCACTGCTATGAAGGCAATTTAAGTATTGACATTTTGAACTGTAGGAAAAGTTGGTTTGAAAATAAAGGTAGAATTTACTGAATACTGTGATAGAATGCTAGCATTTAGTTTGTCACAGTGAAAAAAGTTTCCTTCTGTTTCATTTGGAATGCATAATTTTCACTTAGTAAGTGACTAATAGGACAGAGATATCAATGGAAATGTTTTGTGGGGAAATAAACAATGCCACACGGATCTGCCATGTTTAAACACTTCTCTCAGACATTCAGACTTGGTGAGCTCTGTGGTCTCTTTCCCAGGTAAATGGGAGAAAATCAGACCTCTGTCACAGAGTTCTTCCTAGCGGGGTTCCCCCTTGACCCAAGGATTCAGATGCTTCTCTGCGGGCTCTTCACCCTGTTCTATTCCTTCACTCTTCTGGGAAATGGAGTCATCTTGGGGCTCATCTCACTGGACCCCAGACTGCACACCCCCATGTACTTCTTCCTCTCGCACCTGGCCACCGTCGACATAGCCTACGCCTGCAACACGGTGCCGCAGATGCTGGTAAACCTCCTGAATCCGGCCAAGCCCATCTCCTTTGCTGGATGCATGACACAGACCTTTCTCTTTTTGGCTTTCGCTCACACTGAATGTCTTCTCCTAGTGGCGATGTCCTATGATCGGTATGTGGCCATCTGCCACCCCCTCCGATATTCTGCCATCATGAGCTGGAGAGTCTGCATCACCTTGTCAGTGAGTTCCTGGGTTTTAGGAGTACTCCTGGCCCTGGTACATCTAGTATTACTACTGCTGCTGCCCTTCTGTGGACCCCAGATAGTTAATCACTTTTTCTGTGAAATTGTAGCTGTCCTCAAGCTTGCCTGTGCAGATACCCGCATTAATGAGATTGCGGTTTTGGCTGGGGCCGTGTCTGTACTGGTGGGACCATTCTCCACAATTGTGACATCTTACATTCATATTCTACGTGCCATCCTAAAGATCCAGTCAAGGGAGGGGCGCCAGAAAGCCTTCTCCACCTGCTCCTCCCACCTCTGTGTGGTTGGACTCTTTTATGGCACAGCCATTATCATGTATGTTGGGCCCCGATATGGGAACCCCGAGGAGCAGAAGAAATATCTCCTCCTGTTTCACAGTCTTTTCAATCCCATGCTAAATCCTCTGATCTATAGTCTGAGGAACAAAGAAGTCAAAGCTGCTCTGAAGAGGATGCTTGCAAAGGAGAGGACTTTGTGAAAGCCGTATAGAATAATAAAATAACTGAGTTCAAAGGGACGTGAGAAGTCATCTCGACAGATAGCTACACAGCATACATAGACATGCTCTAGGGCACCCTTTTCAACCTTTTCATTTTCTTGAAATTCTCCTATGACTATCTTCCAAGAAATCCCATTCAGCTTTCCTCCCTATCTGTGCTCCACATAAATATAAAAATATCTTCTAACTGTGCATAGTGTACACACTTTTCATATGGTTATGCGAAATATTCTGAATGAGAGGACATAAATTTGCATGGTTTTTATTTCATAATCAAAATTTTGTAGAATAAAGCAAGGTATTGGCTGATATTTAAGATATAGAAATTGGGAGAGATGGATAATGTAGTTATCTAAATATTTTAAACTTAAACTTAATGGCTGTTACCTCTTTCAAAAATAGATCTACATTTAAAATATTTGATTATATTTCTAATATTTCTGTGATAGTGATGTTTTCTGAGGCATAATCAGCTTCAGTTAGATAGATCATAAGCCATGACTTCAAAGGGAAAGAAAATTAAGGATATAATTGTGATGCAACTAACAACTAACAAGAAAACCCCAAAGAATGTCATGCTGACAAATAAGTAGGCATATTGGAGCTTTCTCTGTCACTCTTTTTCTCTGCTTGTGGAGTGTAAGTGGAGAACCATGGATGGTAGAGCTGAGAGAAGGAGAGCAGAACGAAAATAACTGAGAGTTTTTGGAGAATTATTTATTTTCTCTCATTGGTTTGGTCAGTTGTCTCCTGTGGGAAATGACCAAAACGTAGAACATTTTGGCAGATAAGAATAGACTGTCATTGTCATGATGACTAGTTGACCAATGGTACTAGAGTTGTAAATGAGCAGAAATAATTTACTTTTAAATTAAGAGATTTGAAGTAAGTTAAATAACCATTTTAATCAAACATGAAACTCTTAACACTTAAAGTGATAGAAAACAAGAAGTAGTGGCAAAGGCTGTATCAAGAGACTTCTTGTTCTTTTCCACACTTGCCTCAAATTATATACTAAATTAAACCTAAGAACTTAAACTATATCAAAGGGATATATTCAACTTTTAAATTAAGGATTTCTTTTTGAAAAGTGTTTTCAAAGAGGAAAATATGTGTACTTCTTTCTTACAATGCATCCTTTTGTAAGGATATGTGTTATGTAGACATTACTCTATGACCAAAAAGGGTTAAAAACATGATTTGATTTCAGATAGAGCTGGGTTTTAACAAAGTTCTGCCAGATGCTAGATGTGCAAATTTTGCAATATAGTTAATTTTTTTGGAGTTTAGATTTATTATATGTAAAATAAGTTCTGTATTATTAAACTCACAGGTTGATTGTGAATGGGATATACCATGTGGAAAATGTTCAGAAGAATCCATAAGTCACAATAATAGCTCAATAATTGGTAATTATTAACACTATCCTCTACCTACATTTATTGTCTCTTTAAAGAACAAGAATTATGACTTATAAGTGAGACAATGGAAAATGAGATTTCCTACTATACTGGCACAGATATTGCAAAAGTTAGCCTTTTATGTAATGCAAAATGCGAAGATTTCAAATAATTTAGGAAGTAAATGACTCACAGGATCTTTCCTTTGCGATCTCAATTCTCTAAAGAAATAATATTTGAAAGTATGTGGATAAATACAATTCAGAATTGCAAAAATTTATTTACAAAAATTTGTTTACACACACAAAATGTGCATTCTCTTTTATTTTCCTTTGACTCATTACTATGTTTGTGAGATTCACTCCTGTTCTTACATGTAGCTCTGTCATTAATTTTGTTTCATAACATTACATCGTATAAACCAGTCACAATTTATCCATTATATTTTTGGTAGATGTTCGAGTTGTATAAAATTTTGTCTATAATAAATAATTAGTTCATGAATGTTACTACACATTTCTTTTTGGGGGAGGCATATGTGATCATTTCTGTTGACGATATACTCAAGGAATTGCTGGGCTATAAATGCCCTAGACTTGGATCTGCTTGGGCTAAAACTCCTGATGGGCTGCCTATATAATTATTATCATTTACTCAAGACCTACAGTGCCTCACACTGACCTACATATTGGCAATTCAGTGATGAACCAAATATAGTTGACCCTAGAACAACACGAGTTTGAACTGCATGGCTACACTTATATGTGAAGTTTTTCAGTAAATCCTGTAAATGTTATTTTCTTTATGATTTTCTTAATAGCACTTTCTTTTCTTTATGGTAAGAGTACAGTAGATAATACATATAACATACAAAATATGTTTTAATCGACTGTTACCAGTGAGGCTTCTGTTTAACAGTAGATTATTAGTAGTTTTTTGGTAAGTCAAAATTTATACACAAATTTTTACTGTGCAGGGCACTGGCACCCCTAAACCTAGCATTGTTTAAGGGTCAACTATATATGAAATTTCTACCTAAATGGGTTTACAGTGTAATAAGGAAGACTGACATTCTAATAAAACTATACATAAATATATTAGTGGGTCACAAGTCTACTTTTTTTCTTCTAAAGAGCTGAGCCAAGAATAAGGAACTTATTTATTCTTATATGATTAGCTTAATATTTGTAATTAGCAGCAATGAGCGTTTTGGGGAGTTGGTAAGGTGGAGTTATATATGTATGTTAGGACTATATGAATTTTAAATATTTCTATTGAAGAGATCTCAGTGTTGCCTGGTTTAAAGAGCCTCTTTCTCATGTCATCTCATCTTGATCCATGTGTCAGTCACTTCTGAGACTTGTGGTGAGACTTGTTGCAACCATCCTTGGTGAGGGCTCTCTGTTAACTGCTGAAATTTGGCCTGTAAGGCACTATTTCAGGACCTGCCTAGCTTCTGATCTTGGAGTACGGGGCAGTGGAAAATATGTTCTCTTATGTTTAGTCAGCATCAATTATACTTCCTTGGTGTATCATCCTCAACTTATCCCCTTGCTGATGCTGTGAACCTCTCTGAGATATTGGCTGTGTATTTCATTTTGATCTCTGTCCTGGTTAGACTACCCTGAAACCTTCAAGTACCAGGCTACTTCACCTGCACCATGGTCATTCCCTGTGAAAGCTGTAGCCCTGCTTTTTCAATATTTGCATCCACTACCACCATCGAAGGGCATGTGGAATCATCTGAATCTCTTCCAGAAAATATGGAGGCAGCAAGGAGCCAGGAGCGCTGCCTCAGGCTTGTTTAATTAGCCAACTCCTCTCTCTTTGCTCACTCTGCCATGATGTTTTGTGCAGTTGCCCTGCACATCAGTCTCCAGCCAGAGATACTAATGGGGAATGCAGAGAAATACTCCTATAGTTTCAGATTTATTTTCATCAGATCTAATAATCTCCAATCTGTGATTTCAAACCAGAATGGGAAAGCCAGGGTACGTGTGCACCTGACCATTTACTTTTCTTACTTGTCTTCCTTTTCTCTTTTACTTTATTGGGGCTAGAGGAACTGAATTTCTACCTCTCCAGAGTGGCAGGGAATGAACGCCTTTACCTCATAGGCTGAGCTCTCTACCACTTGCTTTTAGCAATTTCATTGGTTTCATTAGCCTGGTGTAAAAGTTTATGTACCAACGTTTAATTATAAACAAGGAAAAAGAGGTGTGAGACATGAGTAGGGAGCTCAAGTTCTAGGGTGCCATACTGATATTGGTCACTGCTTAGTGTAAGAAACAACTAATTGTTCTGCCTCATGGGATTATTCTATGAGTGGTCTTAAGAAGCATACATCTTAAAACAATCCATCTAGGGGGAGTTAAAGCAAAGAAATGAATTGCTTACTCCTATTTCCCATTGGTGAAAGATGTATCTCACTCTATGGGGTGTTAATTATCCCACATTACAAATCGTATGTACATCATGGCTACCATGTAATACAGAGTGACATTCCTCAGGGACAAAAGGAAAGCCTTGGATCGGGAAACAAGAGGCATGTGAAGTGACATGAAGTGAGGTGCTCTCAGATTATTCCAGAGTGAAGTCAAACAGGTTAGAGCCTAGAGTTGGTGAGAGTGGTGGCTCCTGTGGGATAAGTGGGTGAGGGTCCCAGAGAACTGAGGAGAGATTTGAGGAGCTGAGTGAGAGGTATGTGCTACAGGGATTAAATCCCAGAGAAAGAGATCTTGATTTATTTATGAGACATGATAAATTTAGAAATTTTTGTCTTAGATAAAAGCTGACTTTTATGACTACCATATTGTATGGACTCAAATTATATTATTTGGACTCAAATTGTATTGTATGGACCATGTTGTATGTATTCCAGCAGAATATAGAATGACTGATGAAGTTTGCCTCTGCCTAGGCAGTTATAGGGTTTTTTTTCTAATAGAACATACTTGAGTATTTAAATATGAAATTAAAATGACTCAATATCATTGATTTTGACTGATTCGTCATTTTAGAGCTTTTTAGAGGCATTTATGTTCATTTTTCTAAATGAGTTGCAAAAACACAAAGTCAGCACCCTCTCTAGCCGCAAATATGCTCTGTAAGACCACATTATAATGTATTCACAAAAGAGAAATTTCTTAGAAAGTGCTTACTAATAAACATTTCAGTCTTCTTTATTAAGCTTTGTTTTTAGGTGGATTTCTCCTCTGTTTTTTAAAAACTAAGTTTCTTCCTCTAACCGTTCCAAGAGTTTAAAGTAAAAAAAAAAAAAATTGATTAGAACACAAAATGTAAATTTCTTTTTAAGCATTTTTAGAACACTTTAAAAATAGTTTCTTCAATAATTAGCATTCATAATGCAAATAGCAGTAACAAATATTAAAGTAAAATGAATATAATGTCTGTAATTAATATTGATAACTTTTTCATTTTATTATTTCTTTATGGTAAGATATTGAGAAAATAAGTAACACCATATAACACTATTGGGGGCTGAAAGCCTTATATTTTTCCACAGGGCAATTTGGTACTAATAGCAAAGAGATGAATGCTACAAATTAGTTTTGATCCAGTAATTCTAATTTAAAGAATTTATCTAAGGAAGTAATTATGTGAGCAGATTCTTCACTGTAGTATTTGTAGTAGTTAAATATTGAAAACATCCAAGATCTCCAACATTAGAAGATAGATAAAGTGCCTGTTTATAAGGAACATGCATGTTAAAGAATATCTTCTTAAAAGTCAGGTTTTAGACTATATTTATTGACTTTCAATATGTAATTCATATAATTAATATTTTATGAAATTATTATATATTATATTAAATGAAATTATAATTCATAGTAAATGAAAAAAAGATTATTAATGCCACATTAATCTTCTTATAAGTTCATTTGTCCTGCTCTCTGTTGGGGGTGGTCATCTGTTATATTTATTTGATGTTTTCTTAATTTAAGATTTTATATGCTGCTGTTTCAAAATGAATATTTGATTCTTTTTGTATATTCTCATACTTCCCTGAAATATTAAATTTTTTCATTTTTATATAATTGTTTCCCCTTTTTGACATAAATTTTAGTTATTTGAAGTCTTATTTGTGACTTCAATATCTGTGCTATATCTGGGACTTCTGCTATTGACTATTACATTATATTCCTATAAATATTATTGTTTTGCGCACTTCTCCGAACAAGCTCTTTTTATGGTCCTTTTCAGTCCCAGAGGTTTCAATATATTTTATATGCTGATAACATATAAATTAATATTTTTGATGCCAAGATTCTTCCCAAAACGTAGTGGTCTGGAATAAATCTTTACCTACTGCACATCAAGGTGAATCAGCAGTGCCCACTGATTTCCTGTCTCGACTGTAAATACAATGTCATTAAAGCCACTGAAAAGGCCCCAATTATGAGGGGATAGGGTTCAGTCTCCATAAATTTTAAGTAAAAATAAATATTTGAGATGGACATTTTTGATAATTTATCTTACTGTAACACTTTTCAGCAGACAGAGATTGTTAACTCCCTAGGGAGGGTATAGTCCTTTGTGGTGCTTGCCTTAACAAGCTCCATGGGGGTCACACATACCACATCATGAAACTTAAATCATTCTGAAGGGAGTTTGGTGGCAGGTACCAACCTCAAGATCAACTACACAATCAGTCCAAATACTTTGAGATTGTGCTCTGTGACATAACCTATAGAGTATGGCTTATACCTGTTACATTTTCATGGGAAGAACTTCCTGAGTAGGATCAAGCCTGACATTTTCCTGAGTTTTCACTTCTCTACATAAGCATCACACACACACGCACACACACACACAAAAGCTGGAGAGCCATACTCAGGAGGGAAGACACAGAATGGTGGGAAGATGCTTTGTAATTTGTTCCCTGGACTCCACAGGTATGTGTCTGGGGAATGAGTTGGTTCTAGATGATCAGACTATAAAGCCCTCACATCCAGAAGCCTCCTCAGGACCCCTGCATCCTGTCCTCACGGTCAAGGCAGAAAAAGTATCTGGGATTCACTGTCCACCGAACCTGTTTGAGGCAGTAGATGCTTCAGCTCAAACCTTTCCTCTCTATGTGAGTTTTCCTGGACTTTCAAACCCAATCTGAGGAAAATACATAAGTAATACCCTCCTTGGTACAAACCTTTATATATTAACTGGTTAATGATTTACAGAAGAGCAGGAGAAAAGGCTGGCAGAAATTTTCAGGTTTAGGAAGAAGAAAGGCCAGCTTTCTGAAGACCTCTTCCTTGCACTATGCCAGAATTCTCAGAGTAACATTCAGTACCCATGCCCATGCTGTCAGAGTAACATTCAGTATCCATGCCCATGCTGTTCTCACTCCTCTTAGAACCCCTCCCTGTTCACATTGATGGAAAGGGACTGGTGCCACTAGAAGTCCCTGTCTCATGGTATAAGCCTGAAAAGGGCATAAAAGCCGTCTAATACTGTTGCCTTCTTTTACAATTGAAGATGAAGCTGGAGGTGTTACATGATTTTTCTTGACCTATCTTTTATTTCTTCCCATGATGAGAACCATTAGCTTTTACTACATCCTAGAAATATCCTCCATCCAGGGAAGTGAGAACACTGGGGCTCCTTTTCTTTGCTGCCCAGCAGGTGTTAATATGTGGCCAGCAGAAATCCTATAGGGATTTAATAAAAATTCCATTGTATTCTTATTATCAGTGAAGGTGGAAGAGGTATAAGCCACAGGTATAAGCCATACTCTATAGGTTATGTCACAGAGCACAATCTCAATTAGCTTTTCCTGATTCAGTCAGTGTTCTAGGCTTACTCTCCAGGGATGGTTGTCCTGATCCCAGGAAAACCCTTAGTCACATCTTAGAATGTGATTATGTGGCTACTGTTGTCACTTATCCCAGTTTAAGGGATAGTATTAGCCTGTGAGAATGTGGTAAAAAGTTTCTACTACAAAAACAGCTTCTGTATTTCACTTCTGTTCTGTACGTGGCATTATATTATGTTCAGTGAAAACATTTGTTTTATAAAATATTTTAAAAATGTAAATGTAGTCTTACTCTCTACTCTTTTAAGTCTCTTTTGAGAAGAGGTTTTTTTTTTTTTTTAATAATGAGGCTAAAATGAAAATGTGTTGTTCTTAAAATATAAAAATACAAAAAGAAAAGAGAATCCAGTCAGTGTGTATGATATTGTAATGAGACCATCTTTTCTTTGTGTGCGTTCTGTTTCAGAAATATTGCCACTCTAAGATCCCTTAATTGTATCCTGGAAGGCTTGTTTTTCTCTTTCATTTTTAGAATGAAAACCTACCTGAAATTTATTCTGTGTATCATGTGTTTTAGTTTCCTTCCATGGAGCCAAGTGACCCAACATTATTATTGAAAACACCAGCACCACTTTTGTGTATGTGTGTTTCTGAATTTCTGAGTTAATCTAGCTGTTTCATTGGTTATTTTAATTTTGCCCCCAAACCACATTGACTTAATTATTGTGGCTTTATAAGAAATATAATAGTCAATAGGGTAAGTCTTTCTACTTTATATTTTTGTCTCAAGATTTCCTTAGCTATCCTTGATCTTTTGCATTTTCATATGTAACATTTAGAATAAGATCATTGATTTTTCACGTAGAAAAACACCTGCTAGGATTCTGATTTGAATTTCATTGAAAGTATAGCTCCATTTGGAGAGGTTAGAAATCTTTATAGATTTTCTAATCTTTAAAAATATATATGTGTGTATATATATATTTTTTATTTTGCACATTGACCTTGAATCCAGAGTTTTTATAAATTTACTAATTTCAATAGTTGACCCATAGTTTTATTCTACATATACAATTATGTTTTACGAATATTTTCTTCATTTTCATTCTTATGCCCTTTACTTTTTTTTTGCCTCATTGCTGGCTAGTTATTGAGTCAACAGTAAATAGATGTTGTATTAGTGGAGCACATTAGCTTTACATTCTAACTCAGAGGAAAAGCTTTTAATATTTTCCCATTAAATGTAATGTTTCTGTAGGTTTGGAGATACTCTTTCTCAGATTAAAGGAGTTCCTTTCTATTTAAAGTTTGCTAAGTTTTTTGTAGTGAGTAGATCCTGAATTTTATCTTTTTGGTGGATTATTCCTTTCATTATTATTCTATAGTAGCTCTCTTATAGCTATAGATGCTTTGGAATGATATCGATATTGCTACTACTAGTTTCTCTAAGGCTAGAATGTTTTTTCATTATTTCATCTTTAACCTTTATGTATGTAGTGTGCGTGTGTATGGGTGTGTGTATGAGAGTGAGAGGAGGGAGGGAGTGAGGGAAGGAGAGAGGGGAGAGATGTTGTATTTATGTTTAGGTAATTCAGGTATCTTTCATGTAAAGATTTTGTTACTTGATTTTCTGTTTTCCTTCCAATACTATTAACTCTTGTCTTTTACTGTCTTATATTAACATTTAATGTGATAATTAATGTACATAGACTTATTAATGCCAGCTTATTTTATGTTTTCTGTTTATCTAAATTTTTATTTTGTCTTTATGTCTTTTTTTTTTTTTTTTTTTTCTGCCTTCTTTTGGATCAATCATGCTTTTAGTTTTATTTGTCATGTAATTTCAGAAACCATGAATTCTATCTCTATTTTTGATGATTTCCATTAATTAGTATTTCTAAGTTTAAGAAATTATCCTAATAAATTTAAAGTCATTCAGGGTTTCAGTTCTTATTAAGAATCTTAGCACTCTTTACTTATCAAACATCCCTTTCTTTGCTTACTTATTGTTTTCAAAAGATTTAATTTTACCATTTGAAAATACCAAAGTAATTATTTTATAGTCCATAGGTTATAAAATTTGCCAACATATTTTTCATATTATGTTTCTATATTGTTTTTATGCTTTGATTTACCTGTGAGTTCACTTTAATTCTTATTGAGGAATGTACTTTATTAGTATATTGAAGCTCTGTGGGTCCTCAATACCTGCTTGTTTGTATATCCAACAATACTTATTTTGCTCTCATTCATTCAGGAGTATTCTTGACGATGTGAAATTTTAGAACAACAGCTTACCCTCTCTTGACACATTAAGATAGTAGCTTACTGTCTTCAGACCCTTTCCTGTTCGTGATAAGTCACTGTCAATCGAATTGTTATTCCTATGAATATAATTGTATTTTGCCTTTTAATATTTCCTCTTAATCCTGGAAGAAGTAACATATATGAGAAAAGTCAAAGACTTTTTAAGGGACAAATGACATTATAGCTTCTACTAAAAATCATAAAGCTTATGAAACAAGGGACTATAATGAATCAAAAACAATGGATATAAAAAGAACCAATTTAAAATTTTTGGAAGCAAAAATAAAGTTATTAATTTTTTTAAAAAAATTAGGCAGATGGGATAAATGTCAGCCTGGTGTCAGTCATAGAATAAATGTATAATTAGAATACAGTTGTTAAATGTCTAGAAAGTGTGAAGACAGCAAAAGAGAAAAAAATCAAAGTAATTAAGAGACATGATAGGTTGATTGACTATGTCATCGATTGAATATGAGTTCTAGAACATATAGACACAGTGAAATGTAGGGAATGGAAGAAAAACAGTAGTCAAAGAGATAATTGTTAAGAATTTATATTTATTGAAAATTTATTTTTTATTTATCCTATTCTGTTTTTAGAGTATTTTTTTTGTCTAAAGATTCATGTCGTCTTCAGTTATGAAAAATTCTTCATTTTGCTTGAGTGTACATTATCTTTCCTTATTGTACTCATGAAGTGGATTGATTTTTTTTCTCGTTAAGAGTTTAGGTCTGATTTCAGTTCTGTAATATTTTTGATTAAGTCTCTTCTCATGATGTTTCTTTACCATTTTCTCCATTCTTTTGCTCTAGAAACTTTATCACATCTAAGTTTAGCCTCTCAATATGTTGTTTGCCCTTTCCTTTCTAAAGAGTATCCCTTTGTCTGTCTGTATTAAAATCTGGGTGGACTCTTAAATATGACTTTCCAATACACTACTTCCCTCTTTAATGTTAGGTCTAGAAATTGTTTTCTTTATTGATTTTTGAAAAACTCGTATGGCTATATTTCTCATTTCAGAAGTCTGTAGTTGATCTGTTTTTTACATTGATTATGCTTTCATGGCTACCTTGTTTATTTTTCTAAATGTAATGAGCATTTTAGTAAATATTGTGCCCTTTTAAGTCGATTAGAACATCCTCACCATCCTACGTTAGAGTCTTTGGAAGATTATTCTCTGCATTTAATTTCATCTTGGATGAATTCAAGGTTCTAGTTGTTTACTTCGTGTTTCTTTCACATGAAATGTATGTGCTTTTAGGCACACATTTTGAGTGAAAGGCTTCTTGTTTTTATTATTTTTATTTTAATTTTTTTTCACTTTTTCTTTCTCCCTATCTTTTGACTTTGAGTTTTTGTTGTTCTTCACCTGGCTCTGTGGGCCCCTTGTATAGAGTCAGGTCCTGTAATAGTGTCTCAGGCTCTGGTAATTTAATTAGAGCTCCAGTAAGCATGTTGACTTCTTCATAGTCACATGATCCAGCCACCTACTTAGTTAGCTGTTTTATACCTCCTTCTATGGCCCCAACGCAAGTGCTTTGTTTCAAATTATCATATTGGTACCCCCATCTCCCAAAACTTGCCTGATTCCATCAGAGCTGAGTTCCAAGTATGACTCTCTAGTTTCATACTTGGAGCATGTTGTGTTTCTGATTCATTTCTGATGTATGGAAGAACTTTCTCATTTTAACTCTGGCTATTTATTTGGGGATCTGCATTTTATATTTGATCTCCAATTTCCATGCGTTTGAAGTTGAGGAGAACTAAGGAACTAATCTTGAGCATAAATCTACTTTTTCAGCTAAATATACAACTGATAGTGTAAGTACAATGATAAACTTAAGTGTCACTAGGCTTCAGTTTCTGGGAGAAAATAGAAATTAGTAGAAACTGCAAAAAAAAGAGGATCTGTACCTCAGTAGCTTCAGCTGATTATTGCGTACAGTAAATTTCAAGAACTAACAAATCTTCTGTTTTTCTAAAGGAAGCAAGAGACCTCAATTTTTATGCAAAATCTAATGTTTAATATTAGTCAATCACTAACATTTTTAAATATCTCTAAAAGCCAAATTTGCAGATTGATATCACAGAACCTGACAAGCTGATTTTAAAATGCAAAGGGCCAAGGCTAGCCCCAGATAACAAAATGTAGTATAAAGTGTCAATAAATAAAACTGGATGGTATTTATCCAAAGATTGACCAATAAACTGAACAGAATACAAGGCATAGAAGCAGATTCATGCCTTTATAACCACTTGTTCTAGGAAATATATGGCATGATAGATCACTGGATAAAGGAAGGGCTTTGCAGCAAATGGTACTGGCACAATTGAGTAACTGTATGGATAGTCCAGCATGTAAAAAACTCAATTTCTAGTGTTTTCAAGATGTAAGTGTCAAAGGCAAAACTATAAAACTTTTAGAAGAGATTAAGGGGAAGATTTTTGAAAATAATTGTTAATAATTGTTAATAATTGTTAATAAATAATAATAAAATTGTTAGCCTCAAAAGAAAACTTTGATAAATTTGACTGGATTGAAATTAAGAATTTCTATTAATAAAGAGCATAAAGAGTGAAAGGATAAGATGTAGAATCCTTTTCTATCAGATCTTTTATTTTATCAGGTCTCAAATATTACCTCCTCACAGACCAGCATATTTCAGAGTTTCACTTTTCGCTACTAGGTGACTTTTTATTATATTACTCCAGTTTATCTTTTTACCCAAATCACTTTAGAAAATAAACTTTAAGAATGAAAGCAGACTAGAGATTTTTTTCCTGGCCATATGGTGAATGAGACATTTTCAGATGTTCTGTGGGAGAATTTTCTGACATAACAATATTTATAACTGATTTAAAAAAAGCAAGTAGAAATTATTTGTCGCTCTTTCTCTTTTTATCAGGAAGGACAATCTTCTAGAAGCACTGCCTCTCAAGAGATTTTTCCTTGTATTTCATTCGCCAAAATTGAGCCAAATGACCATCTCTACACCAATGACTGACAAAAAAGGATGCAATTCAGAGCTTGGCTTAGGTCAGTCATGGTTTAATTTCCTGTGGCTCAAAGTGAGGCCCACTTTCTCTAAAAATTTTTCTACCTGAAGAAAATCAGTACGTGCTAGGTCAACAGGAAAGGGTGTAATGGCCGTTGGGCAGACAAGTTGCTGTATCTGCTAAATAGTTTAAGTTCTGAAGCAAGCTGTCTTAAATCTTCAGTAGTAGGAAATTGCAGTATGCCATTTTCCTCATTTTTTAGATTTAGAGATCCAATTGATTCTCAAAATAAGACAAAATGTTTAAAAACCTAATGGCCACAACCTCTGTAATGAAAAATTATTTCTTTATCAAGGATATTATATTAAGAATCTTATCTTACACTGTTTAAAAAAAGGACTCTGAAGTAGAATAAATATTTTAGTTATATAGTAGGTACTTTTCCTGCTGCTACATTATATATATATATTTAAAAATAGCATGAGTAGTATGAATAAATTTATATAAAAATATTTATCATTTTCTGTTTATCTTTTTCTCATGTTTCTCTAAGTGCATAGAGATATGTGAGATTCCACTAACCAAATGTGTGGGATATATTTGTATTTTTCTGAATTGCTTAACTTATTTTCATATTGGGAAAATACTTGTTTTCTACAAAAAATAAAAGTCAGAATATTTTCCTAAAATGTCATGTGATTACATTTTTGTTAAAAGTATTAATCTATCTGTCCTATTAAGTCTTGAATCTGTATATATATATTCTTGCAGAGAACTCTGGGGTATTGAGCTATTGAACAGCAGTGGCAACAAGTTTGACAAAGAAACCCTAGTAGGTCAGTATTTTCTCTCTCTTGACTTTTTAGCTGCAAGAGTGTATCAATTTAATGCTTAGCTGCAAGTAATAAAGGTTATGTTAACTGATTACCCACTTTTCTCTCTGTTTGGATTCTTTGTGCCTATTGCTAAGGCTTTCTATACCTTTCAGTCCCCCGTGGTCATCTCAGATAATGTATTCATCCCTCAGGAAATTTCTATTCTATTTGGACTGGTTGCTTCCTAGCAATTTCATCTGCCTTTATTCTGTGTTGGACTTCTTAGTTCATTAATATCACGTCTTCGACTTTCTTGGTTTACTCCCCTGTTTTGTTGGAGCTCATCCGACAATAGTATCATACAGTTAAAAAGGTGTACCTTGACAGAAGTTACAGTGAAAACAGTCACAAACACTTCTAATATCTCAGCATTGCTTATTTTATCTTTTTTAACTATCTCATTGAAATTCTATGTGCTGTCAACTTTTAAAAAAACTAAAAGGACTCAAGCCCTGTGAAGGAGGAATTTCTGTCTCAGAGGTGGCAAAATATTAAAATAATATTTAGATGCAGCTGTATGTATTGTATTTAATTGTGATCTGCAAATATTTTTATCTCTAAATTAACCTTTATTTTTTAAAGGGCCATCAATAATGTATGCTTTGTAATATTTATGCTTACTAAAATATAAAATATTAATATAAATATTAATAACACAAGAAGTCTAAGACTTTTAAGAGTAAATGTTTTTGCTTTAGCATTTCAAAGATTAGAAATGAAAAAAAAGAGATGAATCATACTTCTTTGTATCCACAGTAAGCTGTGTTAAATGTCATTATATGTCTTCATCAAAAGAAATATGTGAATTATGCATATCTGAATGGACATACACTAAATTATTATCCTTAGCTTTATCTAGGTGCTGGTGAGTGAAATTTATTTTTCTGTAATAATCTTGTTTTGCTTGAAAAATATAGGAAAGATGAAAAGAATACTAAAAGTAAACAAAACAAAACAAAACAAAACCTTAAAGGATGTTGTAATAAGTGCTTTTAGTTTACCAGAGAAGGGAGTACAGTTTTGGTTGAGATAGTTGAACAAGGCTCCATTAAATGCTTTGAAGAATAGGCATTATGTTTGAAGTCAAATAGATAATTCAAGGATAAAACTGACTTGACAACAGGAGTAAGATTTTCAAGAGCGGGAGTGTTAGAGAGTAGTACCTGAGTAAAATAGAGAGTGTGTGTTGGAGAATAAGGAGGTAAGTGGATTGAGGCTCCATTGAACACAGATTATTTTAAGAACCCAAATTTGCCTCCGCTTAAATATATTTTTTTCTGCTTTCTAATAGATTGAACATATTACTTTTATTTTGAAGTGCTCCTTCCACCACAGTTTTTAAAAAATAAGATTGTCTAGAGAACTAGATTAAGGTGCACTTAGGAAGTTAGAACTGGAAGGACTTTACAATCATCAAACGTTATCACTGAGGGAGAGAAGGAGGGAGGAGGGAGGAGGGAGAGAGAAAGAGAGATTGATTGATTGATTCATTCATTCATTTTTCATTTTAACTGTGGGCTTTAACCCAAATGTGGCTCAGAAATCTGGGGATATTATAAATGGAGGGAAAACTAAAGAAAATTGAGAGGTATATCTAAATTGCCATGTCAAAAATATTTGTGAGATAAGGGTCAAGGGGGTCAAATAAAAGGTGGTGGAAGGAAACTTAACTTTGGGTGGTAAACACACAATGCAAATATACGTGTGACATATTATTGAACTGTACACTTGAAGCCTATATAAGTTTATTAACCAATGTCACCCCAATAAATTTAACAAAAAGCATTTGTGAGACATATGCAGCGATTATTGGGCAATAACATTTTCTCCATTGGGAGATATCTATTTCTCCTAAATGATGTCTTTACAGGGTCCATGGGGCCCCCACCATGAAAGATCAAGTAATCATGGCCTCTCCTCTACAGTCACACAGGAGAAATTAGAGTGGAGCAGTTTTAAGATTGATAAAATATGTATTGAAAGAAATTAATTTATGACACAATCTTGAATTTTTTATTTTCTGTGTCATGGCCTTGTGTGGTTTTGAGGCATTCTGGCCTTACACAATCCCAAGCCCACAGAAACATACACATACAACTCCCAAACACACAGAAAGCCCCATGGGATACTGAAAGAACACAATGAATAAACATGGGAAATGCATTCATTGGTTCACTTGCCCATAGGAAAGTAGGAGTCTTTCAGTCTCTCTGGGGAAAATGTGAGTAGATGTAATTTCACATGGTCTGCCCCCTGAATCATTATTTGTGTCTGTGGGGAGGGAGTTGGGTTCAAATGATAGAAAAAGGCTTCATTTACAGAAGCAAGTCTATTGTAAAGGTCTGTGATTAGAGCTGTGTATCTGGGT
>NW_011889110.1:38197-43517 GCF_000151845.1 Pteropus vampyrus | reverse complement strand
ATTCATTCATTCATTTTTCATTTTAACTGTGGGCTTTAACCCAAATGTGGCTCAGAAATCTGGGGATATTATAAATGGAGGGAAAACTAAAGAAAATTGAGAGGTATATCTAAATTGCCATGTCAAAAATATTTGTGAGATAAGGGTCAAGGGGGTCAAATAAAAGGTGGTGGAAGGAAACTTAACTTTGGGTGGTAAACACACAATGCAAATATACGTGTGACATATTATTGAACTGTACACTTGAAGCCTATATAAGTTTATTAACCAATGTCACCCCAATAAATTTAACAAAAAGCATTTGTGAGACATATGCAGCGATTATTGGGCAATAACATTTTCTCCATTGGGAGATATCTATTTCTCCTAAATGATGTCTTTACAGGGTCCATGGGGCCCCCACCATGAAAGATCAAGTAATCATGGCCTCTCCTCTACAGTCACACAGGAGAAATTAGAGTGGAGCAGTTTTAAGATTGATAAAATATGTATTGAAAGAAATTAATTTATGACACAATCTTGAATTTTTTATTTTCTGTGTCATGGCCTTGTGTGGTTTTGAGGCATTCTGGCCTTACACAATCCCAAGCCCACAGAAACATACACATACAACTCCCAAACACACAGAAAGCCCCATGGGATACTGAAAGAACACAATGAATAAACATGGGAAATGCATTCATTGGTTCACTTGCCCATAGGAAAGTAGGAGTCTTTCAGTCTCTCTGGGGAAAATGTGAGTAGATGTAATTTCACATGGTCTGCCCCCTGAATCATTATTTGTGTCTGTGGGGAGGGAGTTGGGTTCAAATGATAGAAAAAGGCTTCATTTACAGAAGCAAGTCTATTGTAAAGGTCTGTGATTAGAGCTGTGTATCTGGGTGTTACTTCCCGATGAGGCTCCGTTAGAGAGGGGAATCAATCCCATCCTTCTTCTCTGTGAGGTTTCTTCTAAGCCCAGAGCCATATTTGAAGAACAGAACACAGATGATACCACTGTAAGTAAAAAGTGGTTCATTAGCTCTGAGGCTGGGTATGCAGATGGGAAATGGGAAAAGGAAGATGGATGCAATCACTGGCTTTAATCATCAGTGACAAAATGCCTTCCATTTTCATAACCAAGATCCTGAAGGGATGTCCAGGAACCACTAGCTACATATCTCCATGGTGTGGCCATGATGCTGACCCTCTAGGACCCTCCTCATTGTCCTCACGTGGCAGCTCATGACTTCGTTGTGACTGTGTTGGGAGAGGAGGAATCAGCTAACCACCCATGTGGATATGATGTGGCTAAAGGGCTACAAAGAATGTCAGGAGCCACATGGCCCAGGTGCCTCTTTCTACACTTAAAAAATCCTGCAGTCAGAGCTAAGTGGTTTGTTTGTCCCGAGACTGATCTTTCCTCACCCTGCTAACTGCCTGTCCCTGCAAATTCGTGGGAACATTGTCTGGCCAAATGCGACCCATCTCTCACTTGTCCAGGAAAAAGATGACATTTTCTTCCAAGTAAAAGCCAGCATCTGTTGGCCTAAGGATTCTCTTTTTGGGTCCTTATTTTAGCACAGGAATACTAAGCATGTGACATTTTCCTCATGATTATTGGATCCAGAAGTTACTCTCAATATGGTTTCCAAATACTTAATAATATATCTTTAAGTATTTATTAAGTGTCTTATGTAAGTTAATTCATTTGATTCTCTCAACTGTCCTATGAGGTAGGGTTTATTAGTCACCCCATTTTGCAGATAGGGAAACTGAGGAACAGAGAGGCACAGGGAGGTCATAAAGCTGGTATGTAGCAAAGCTGGGATTTTAATCCAGGCAGTTCTGCTTGGAATCCATGGTTGTTTGTTTTCTAAATTGTAATCCTTGATAGGATCAAGCCAAGTGTTAAAGTAACTATTGGAGATGGTGAAGAAGTTCTAAGTGCGAAAATAACAAATCTGTGTTGCCCCAGAATGCCAGGGCTCTCACTGGGAGTGATCGATAGCAACTTTTACTTTGGGTCAGTGCTAAATATTTTAAATATGGCCCCCTTTCATTCCATAAGATTTCTCTCTCTCTCTCTCTCTCTCTCTCTCTCTCTCATTGGGATATTTGGCATAGCAGAACTGCCTTTTGAGTTTTAAATCCTGTATTTTCTTCTTCAATGCAGGAGTGAAATTACTTTAAGAAATTCCTCCATTTTTTTATATTCCTTTTAAAACTTAATTTAAAAAATCATTATATGAAAACGTTAATAGAAACGAAAGTAAAATTGTATATTTTTAATTTAATCTCAAAAATAACCAAAAAGAAAAGCAAGATAAATCTGAAAGAATTTACTATACCATGATTCTGTTGGCTCTCTAATCTCAGTGATTTGGATTCTCCTTAAATTTTGTGGTCTCTTTAATACTATTAGTAACGACTAACATTTAACTCTTAATGTTTACCAGTTTAATGGTATTCATTCACATCAGCCCTTTAGCTCCCAATATATACAATTCCAATTTCAATATTATTTTTCATATAGCCCTTTAGGCATCTGTTTTCACTATTTTACATATGAAAACAATGAAGTTTAGAATAATAAGTTCATAGAGTTCACCATGCATAATTGAGATTGGAATAATGGTCTGACCAACGCTGTTAACCATGCTGCTTTCATCTTTAAAGATCTTGCTTTTTTCAGTCCCTGCTAATCTTTATGCTATGAAGAACATAGAAATGGATTCATGAAGCTTTCCCTCTTATTCTGTGCACTGAAGATCTTTCTTTAATGTGTACCCAGAGTGGGCACTTAAATCTTCATTTCAGATATCTGTCTCTGTTGTATCTGCTCCAGGGTTTTCTCAGATGAGAATCAAAAAACAAAAACAAACTGGTTCCTTGAACTTGGAAACTCAAAATGCAATCCCTTGCCATTTTTTAAAAAAAAAAATTGTTTCCATTTTATGCTGTATTTTTCTACTTTCCCTGTCCTCACAAATGAGCTGATCAACAATTAGTGTGTGTAGATAGCCACCATGATAGAGGTGTCTCCTCATGACCTTCTTACAAAACTGTAAAAAAAATACAATTTACATCCAGGATTACATACTGTTTGTCTGTAGTTTGCATCAGATGAAATGAGTTGTTTCACTAAGAATTCTACGTGCCTCTATTCCTGCCATTTAGAAATATTTTTTTCTAGGCTGCTGGTTTATTTTAGAAATACCTTACCAAAAAAACATTACATGTATAACTGTAATTCTAGATTGTTTTAATTATGAACTTTGATTAGTCAATTCTAATCATTTGGGAAAAGAAAGCTACCGACTTGCATATTTGATAGCTGAAGCATCCATGTGCCTGCTATCCTCCATCCCTGGCCTGGGGGCAGTAGATTACACGTGCACACACCACAGTGAGCCCCCTGTGCACGCCCAGCATTCCATCTCAGGCCCAGACAGGCTTCCCTGGCCACAGGCCCTGTATTCAGCCTGCCTGTCCCTACTCTCAAGCTCTTAGTCACATTTCACTTCCCAATGTCTCCTATGACTCATTCAAAACTATCCTCGAAAAGAGATTGTCTTTCCAGCTTCCTGTGTCTTTATTAGCTCTAAAAACATACATATAGGACTTTTTCTGAAGTCACTATCTAATTTTCTTTCATTACTTTTGTTCTTTACTCTCCATGATGACAGAATGTGCTTATTTGAGAAGAGCCTTAAACATTTACACAATGTTCATGTCTCTGAAAGTTTCAGGGAGTTAGAGCTCCCTGAGCCCTCCTATTCAGCTTCATCCAGGGGATCCTATTAACACAGAATTTGGTGTGTCCACAAAGTGCCATATTCTATTCTGTCTTTAGATTTATATTGTCTACAAAAGTGGATAGTTCCCATTTTATATATCTGCGAATCGGAGTTTCAATTTATATACTTTTACTGTACTCAGCTTACATGGATTTAAAAATAAATTTGTTAATGAGAAGTCAAAAGTGTATCATCTCAAATACATTAAGTTAACGATATTTGACTTTGTAAGATATTTCACAGACCTTCATTTACTGCTATTTCCTGGGAGCTCCAATGAAGGGTCCACTCATAGCAGGAAGTCAGTCTAAGATGGCCACCTTCTTTTAAGAGAAACACCAAATACAGGTAGGCATAGACACATAAGTTCACCGGAAGGAGAGCAAACGACTCTCAAATTTGCAACTTCATGGCATGCTGATCACATGTGTCTACTACTAAGCACGTTGGTCCACAACAGAAATATAGATATAGGGAATTCACAGAGGCCAAATTTGGGACACATCACTTGAGCAGTATCTAGAGAAGGAGGAGGCTTTATGAGCTTGGGATATACAATTTCTGTTAGTAAGCAGGCTAATTCTAAGAGTGTTTTCCTAAGAAACTGACAGTAAGACTCCTGGACTAGATGACAGCTAAATTTCCTGTCACTTCTGTTTCTACATTTACAGATACTAGTTTAATTTGTTTTTTTTTCATTCTTTTGGTTTTTAATTTGAAATCCTCAGAAGCTATGTTAACTGATAAGAAAAGTAAAAAGGCATTGAAGTGTGCTTCTCTGAGCAACAGAGGTAATTTTTTTTTTGATTGCGCAACATCAGAATTTTGCTTTGCTTATGCTCTCATTTACGTTTGGGTGGATGTGGCATTAATTTCCAACCCGGTTTAAGATCTATGTCTACTTTTAGTCAATAGAAGATTTTGATCTTTTTCTTTATCAGGACAATTCAGAAAAAAAATCTATAAAGAAAAATAAGATTGGGTTTTCAATTTTCCCTTTCCTGTCAAAGATTAACTATTTTTCATAATGGCAGTAGCTTAATGATCTCATTTGATGCTCTAAGAAAATCTGCTCAGATTTGACATTCCTGTTACAGCATTGTGAGGATTACTCCCAAAAGGAGCAGGAATAATGTGCAGCTTTAGTTCTGTATTACATCATGGAGTTTTCCAAAATGGAAATATCTTGTTTTTTCCCTGATAATGTCTCCCCATTTTGGCTGCTTCCTTGTGTCTGTTTCTGTGTATTAGGTAGGGCTCCTAAGTCTCCCAGTCTTAATAGAGTGACTTTATGTAGTAGGTGTGCTGTGGGGTCCCTTGGCACAGACCTGAGAGGAGTCTAGCTGTGGGCCAGGTTCGGCTGCAGCCTATGCACCTCTGGGGCCACCTGGTTATAGAAACCAAACAATCCGCATATGGCTGTTGCCTCTGCTGGGCTTATAAGTGCCTCGAAGGGTCAAGTCCAAAACTGAGGCCAGCTGCCACTAGTGCAGGGTTTGGGGCTGCTCAGCAAGAGGTAAGGGTACACTGAGGCCAGATAA
>NW_011889110.1:33699-36835 GCF_000151845.1 Pteropus vampyrus | reverse complement strand
CACAAATCATAAATTAGAGGACCAAGAAAGGCAGTTATACCCCAAAGTGTTGGCATCAGGGGTAGAGAAAATTCTCCCAGAAATGAAAATATGAGGCACAGACAACAAATACACCACCGTTTTTTTTTATTATTTGTCTCTCCTTCAGAATATGTCTACCTTATCCACTACTGTCCCTCTAGAACTTAGAGCAGAGGCTAGAACAGATGATTCACTCAAAGAACCCATGTTAAGAAATTGTTGAAATATAAATTTAAATTGTGTAAAATTAATTCACTTATCAAGTTCACAAAAGATATAACTGACAATATTTAGTATTGATGTGAGAAAGAGGCATGATTCTCACACACTGTCAGAAGAAGAAATTGGTACAAATTTTCTGCAGGAAAGCTGGCAATAGGCATCAAAAGCTTTGAAATGTCTATATCTTTAGTACCTGCAATTTTACTTTTAGAATATATCCTAAAGAAATAATCATGAGTATGGATAAAATTTCAATTTGAAAAGTATTAACCTCAATGCTACTAAACATAAAAGAAATAAGAATAAAAAATTTCCAACAATAAGAAATTAAATTGTGATATAATGGAATATTGAGCTAATTTTAAGTAATATCTGTAAAATATTTTAATACATAAAATATTCATGTTATGTGAAAATAGTAGTTAAGAACATCTGTATAATATAATCCCAATTTTAAAATAGGAATTTAAGGGTCTAATTTTCTTCTAAAAGAAAACTTTGAAATTATTATTTTTTAAAAATAGTCTGTTGGATTTGAAACTTTAGCCTAATTTTAAAGATACTCAGGTTGTTTCTGAAAAAAACATGTAAAGGGACAGCACTAGGTCATATGGTTTCTAGATGTGATAGTGCCATCCAGCCTTTTCACGACCTTCTTCCTCTTCTCCTCGATAGACCTAGGCACCTCCCAGGAGTTTCTCTCTAGAAAGAACTACGCAGCTAATGCTCCAGCTGAACCCACCCCCTGTCACTTGCTCAGAATCCATCAGAACAGCAGTAGGCGGTCAGCATGGTAACAGGCGATGAGGCAGGTCTGCAGGAGATTTGATGGCAATGGGAGTTGCCAAAGTGGGAGGATATCATGACAACGAAAGATCACCAGAAAATAAGATTAGCTCTGAGATTCGTCTCTATATTAAGTTACAAAAAGGAAAAGAGAAAACACCCAAACAAAATACAGTTATAATATAACTGTCCTCTTCAAATGTACTCACTGTTAATGTAAATCTATTTCCCCTTTTGAGTTTCATACTTGAAAAGGCTGCAGAAATGTCATCATGTTCAACTGAATTTAAAATAAGCTATGTGCATGTGTTGAAAACACTCTTTCTCTTATGAATAAAACTCTCAAAATAAAACTACAAACACTGGATATAGAAAAGATGTACCAGAAGATGCTTCTAGGAAATATTAGTCAGCTGTCAAAAAGGAAGGGCTTACAAAATTTTAAACGTACTACAAAATTGAGATGTTGTTTAGAAGGGATTTCAAATCTGAAATAAGTGGGTAAAAAGCAAGTGAGAAGGTGGGTGGGTAAATAAGCAACAGATAAAGAACAGGAGAACCTAATCACGTCATATCTTGGACCAAGAAGGCAAACAAGCCTAGGAAATAAAACTACCTATTAGTGCAGACATTTTGTCAGGGTCATTTTATCTAACTACATTAATGATCAAGACTCACAGCGTCATCTCGAAGGGAAGAAAGACTACCTGAATTCTCCAGAACAGCATATCTGTATATATGTGTGCATCCTGATAGGTAGACTATATAATAAAGTATCATATTATGTGATCTTATGTTTTATTATCCCTATATACACATATATATCTATTATTCCATCTATACAAATTTTTTTTCTGATGAATATGAGCATATAGAGTTAGGTTTTTACAATATATCTAAAAATAAATTATAGGGAATCCATTGAAAGTAATACATTTCTAAGTGTCCACATTGTAACAACCAGTAAATATTTTTTGTGTATCAATTGCCTTACAGCTCTGACATTGCTGTCCTGGCTGTGGACCTGTCTGTCTCTTCCACAGGAGCATGGGAGGCAACCAGACGTGGATCACAGAAGTCACTCTGCTGGGGTTCCAGGTGGATCCAGCACTGGAGTTTTTCCTCTTTGGACTTTTCTCTCTCTTCTATGGCCTCACCCTTCTGGGGAATGGAGTCATCCTGGGGATCATCTACTCAGATGCCAGACTGCACACCCCAATGTACTTCTTCCTCTCACACCTGGCTATTGATGACATGTCCTATGCTTCCAGCAATGTCCCCAAGATGCTGGCAAATCTTGTGAGTCAGAATAGAACCATCTCCTTTGTCCCTTGCCTTATGCAGACTTATTTCTACTTGGCCTTTGCTCACGCAGAGTGCTTGATTTTGGTGGTGATGTCATATGATCGGTTTGTGGCAATCTGCCACCCCCTGCATTACTCTGTCATCATGAGTTGGAGAGTGTGCACAGTCCTGGGTGTCACTTCTTGTATATTTAGCTTCCTCTTGGCTCTGGTCCATGTGGTTCTCATCCTGAGGCTGCCCTTCTGTGGGCCTCATGAAATCAACCACTTCTTCTGTGAAATCATGTCTGTCCTCAAGCTGGCCTGTGCTGACACATGGCTCAACCAAGTTGTCATCTTTGTCGCCTGTGTGTTTATCTTAGTGGGGCCCCTCAGCTTGGTGCTGGTGTCTTACACACGCATCCTCATTGCCATCCTGCGGATCCAGTCTGGAGATGGCCGCAGAAAGGCCTTCTCCACCTGCTCCTCCCACCTCTGTGTGGTCGGGCTCTTCTTTGGCAGTGCCATTGTCATGTACATGGCCCCCAAGTCCCGCCATCCTGAGGAGCAACAGAAGATCCTTTCCCTATTTTACAGCCTTTTCAACCCTTTGCTGAACCCGCTGATCTACAGCCTGAGGAACGCAGAGGTCAAGGGTGCCCTGAGGAGAGCACTGTGCAAGGACAGGACAACATGAGGGATACCAAAGAGCCACAAGGGGCTCTGCTCTCTGTGCAGCATTGTAGGTAGCATTTTCTGCCTTGTGCTCTCATAAATGCCACATGAAAATAGACTTTTATAGGCCTAAACTGATAACCTGAAAC
>NW_011889110.1:31909-32980 GCF_000151845.1 Pteropus vampyrus | reverse complement strand
CAGTTGCCTGGTATGAAAATATTCCCCTGGCAAATCACTCTGAGATTTCATTAGGAATAACTTTTACTATGTCTTCACAAGAGCATTCGGGCATTTCTGGTTTCCATCTATATTAATGAAAACAGCTATTAAAACAGAGATATAATGAAGTAATATGAAAAGGAATGAACAGTTTGCAGTCGTAAACATCAAGCCCACAAAATGATGAACCCCTGATCTCTAAAAGCAAAATGACATGAAAATAAGTAGATTTTATAATTTTCACTTATCAAACCCTAACAAACTAGGTAATGTTGATGCAGGACAGAGTGAATCCCTCTGAGTGGGGACTGAAGCCCTTCACCCATCGAGAGAGGGCGGGTCCTTGGCTCCAGGTAGGAAAGAATTCAAGAGCGAGCCAGAGATAGACGAAGGAAAGTTTATCAGAGAAGGAATAATGCTCACAGACAGAGTGTGGTCTCTTCTTAGAGTGAGAGAACGAGACCCCGAGTGTTTCGGGAACTGGGTTTTTATCTTTCTTTGTTTCTGTGAAAAATTACTCATTATGGGGTGTGAAGAATGGAATGAATGATTGGGTGTATCTTTAACTTGTGCAAGGTACAGCTAAGAGTCTGTCTTTCCCTGTTATCCTTTCATGGTGTGTGTGAACAATGTTAGTAATCTCAGTGAGATTTCTTTGTTCTGTAGGTTCCCCGTGGTCTGGCCTTATAGCTGATCATCCAGGTTCCCGAGTCTAGCAGCACTTGGCAGGCTCTAATCTCCACTTGGCTTCATGTTTAGTCAATTTGTGTTCTCGTGCCTCTTCCCTATACTAATATCTTTCAATCCCGAAGCAAATTTCTAAAATATATTGCTTCTAAATGTGAGAATAAAGTAAATTATATCTATAAATATAAATTTATATATATCTCCTTTTCTCTCACCATATGGTAATTATCCAATAAGATTAAAACACAAATGGGAAGTTTGTGCACCTGCTGAGGAGGTAGGAGGCAGAAGGCATGAGGTAGCACCAGCCACACAGGCAGGGTGGTGGTGGAGATGGCAGGCTCCGCTGATAGCCTCTTCAAG
>NW_011889110.1:30184-30572 GCF_000151845.1 Pteropus vampyrus | reverse complement strand
AGGCTCCGCTGATAGCCTCTTCAAGGTGCAACAAAGCCCAGGAGTTGGAAGATGTATTAAGGTTGTCAGATAAATGTTTTCAAAAGCCTTTCACAGAGGGTGGCTGTGAAAAACTACTAGGACCATAACTGCCTGTAACAAGAGGTACCCAGATTTACATGCTATAGGTAGCTTCAGATGGATATTCCAGTCCTTAGCCATGGCATTTAAAGCTCTTTCACTACCTCAACTGTGGCATGCAACAGTTTGGGAAGGAAAAATGGAGATTTGTTTAAGAAAACAGATGAATAGTAGCACATGATGAAAACTAATATTTTATTTGACATTGATAACATTATTTCATAATAAATTATGTAGGAAAAAACACTAATGGGGAATTCTTCTTTGG
>NW_011889110.1:26285-28673 GCF_000151845.1 Pteropus vampyrus | reverse complement strand
AGAGTTAGAATGGACACTCTGAACATGTGTTATCTAAAGTGGGAGGAGATAAGGGCATGAAGAATTTGCTTAGAATTTGTACGTTCATGAGTGTGCGCTCACACTCACATGAGCAGGACCAGGGGAGAGTACCCACTCAACAGATGCCTCCACGTTATTGGGGGAATTGAGAAAAAGTGGGTAGGGCAGGATCCTGGTACTACTATATAACTCTTCCCCACATTATCTCAATTTTCTGTTTTCCTGCCTTATACAGTTGCTCACAAACCAGGGCTGCAAATGTGGTTGCCAGAAGCAGAAGTAATCACTAAGCAAGAAACTATAGCTCTACGTTGAAACGTTCATGCCAGAATTCCTAAAGCCTGCTGGGATGCATATGTTCTGATCCCATTTGGCAAAACTGGGGTTGACAGTAAATGTAGCTGGTTGAGATTTCACACAGGTGCTGTACCTACGTAACCCGATTCAACATGAACGGGACACTTGCTAAAGTGGCATGTCGGCAGTGTGTAAAAAGCACAGGGCCTGAAACCGATATTCCTTCTAAAGGTGGAAAACTGGATTAAAATCAATGCTAAATAGAAAAAAGGAGAGATAGAAGATGAGAATAAGCAAACGAATAAGTGAGTTACCTAATAAGTGAAATGTAGTCTTGCACCGATGGCCTCAAGAAAGGCTCACAGCTAGAGAACGATGTAGTTTCTTAGCATAATTATACCAGATGCACAAAATGGTGAAGGCATATGTTTGCCCAAACCAACCTTGCTTCTGGAACCTGACAAAGTCAAATGGAACATGCTGCCCTGAGTGTCACGGTACTTGTATATTACTGGTATATATTTTGGTCATATGATGTGATGATGAACTGGATCAGTTGTTGGTGACTTAACGGAATTCTAGTAATGTAGCAGTAAATTTCTGCTTTTTTTTTTTTTGTTTTTAGGTTGCTTCCACTACAAAGGTTCTCATTTGGGGAGAAATTTCCAGGAGCCCCTCTCCACATGGTCATCGGACCATTCGTAGGTTAGACGATTCTCATCTGACTGATCACTACGTGATTGTAAACCTTGATGATCAAGTGCTTAGAAGGTCGCTGGTTAAGATGGAGAAAACACAGCAGCTGTGTTTCTAGATGCTAATGTGCGCAGTGCACAGGTACATATCTGCTTTTGTGGGTGGAAAGGTATTAAACAGGATGGGAAAAGACAGTAGGTTTGTGATAGGAATAAAATGCAGACTTCATGTGGTGGCATAAATTCCCCAGGAAATGGCTCCAGCCTGACAGGAGGAGGCTTCTAGGAGGCCTTATGACATATCTAGACTAAGTTTTATCTAGCTGGTTCTACTACATATATAACGCTAATATGGGGGACCCAGTGTTTTGGGGGTCATAAAACATACATCATAACCTGCGCTTACTCCATTAGTACCCAATGGAAGTAACAAAACAAGAATGGCTTTAGGAGAGACAGGTGGCTATCTAGGCATCACTGGACATGCTGAATTTACTTTGATGAGGAGCGACAGCCAGTGGAAAAAGATTTGTCTCTAGAATGAGCCGGTTAGAGAGAATTCTCTTCCAGGAGGAAGGCAAGTGTTGGGAGTCAGCCTGGAAATATTTTGAGCCTTGAGTGAAATAGGTCAGGCAAACTCAGCAAATAATGCTCGATTCTGCTCGGGCTCAGTCCTGTCCCCACAGGACCTCTGACTGTTGTGATCCAAGCAGAGTCTAAGGTAACTGTGGGTAAGTGGCTCTTCATCCTCGCTGCTGAGGCCCAAACGGTGCAGCTATGGGAATCTTAGAGACCTTGGAGCTCATTCAGCTTCTCTGGAGGCACTCGTAATTACCACGGATGCACTATGACTGCCCTCTCCCCAAAATAGATCAGAGGAAGACATAACCTGTAGTACAGTTAGGAAAAATGGAACTATTCTGAAGAACATAATGTCCCCAGCATGTGGCGGATGGGGGTGGAAGTGGGCCCCGCTCGACGACACACACAATAGAAATTAGTTTCAGGACAAGCCTTTAAACTGATGGGTGAACTGTACATGCAAGGATTTACTCAGGTAAATTAACATGAGTCAGAAATTAAAAGAAACTTTAAAATATTGAAATCCTGTCACTTAGAGTAAGACACAGAAATGGAAATTGTTCACTTCCGTGTTAGGATTCAGAATTATTTTGATTATTTGAGATGCGAGGTCTGGAGGCATATGCAAGTAATAATAATGATAGTGGTATTAGGATAGCATCTTTCTAAGGAGAAATACAAGATCTGAAAATGAAAACACTGTATAATAGTTAAGACCAAAGATTTTGCGTGGTAGATGGAATTCTAAAGATGGCCTCCTAAGATTCCTGTCCCCTCATTATTTAATTAGGCA
>NW_011889110.1:25156-26235 GCF_000151845.1 Pteropus vampyrus | reverse complement strand
ATGGAATTCTAAAGATGGCCTCCTAAGATTCCTGTCCCCTCATTATTTAATTAGGCATTAATCTGGGTACAGCTGTGAGCAGATTTTGCAAATCGGTTGATCTTATACGGAGGGTATCTTGGTGGGCCTGAGCCAATCAGGTGAGCCTTCTGAAAGCTGGGAGTTTTCTATATGTAGTGGCAGAGGAGAAAGTCAGAGAGATTGAATTGTGAAAATGAAGGGGGCCGCGTGCAAGGACCTCAGATGAGGGTTGCAAACCCAGCCCAAACCTTGGTTTCAGCCTGTGAGACCGGTGCAGGGAATCCAGCTGACCCACAGTGGGACTTCTGACCTGTGGAAAGTGTGGGATAATAGATGTGTGTTGTTTTATGCCGTTAAGTCTGTCTTTAATAGAAAATTACAACACTGTAGGTATCAGAGAAAACTCATTTGTTTCCAGCTCTGGCCCTCGCTAGATTGCAATGCAATCATTTAATGCAACGCTACTGACTTTTGGTCTCAGGACTACTTTGAACTCTTAAAAATTAGTAAGGACCCAAAGATACACTGTTTATGTTGTTGTATTTCTTGATATGTATCACATTAGACGTTAGAACAGAATTTGTTAAGTATTTTAAGTTTTATTCATTTAGAAAATGTATCAATATATTTTGACATAAAATGTATTTTTGTGATATATAACAGTCTTATAAAACATAAAAATAGTCAAAAGAGTAGCTACGTTTTCCATATGTTGAGAAAATTTTAAGTGTTTTGGCTTACAGAAGACGACTGGATTTTATGTCTTCTTCATTCTGTCTGTTGCAATATCACTTATCTAGTCATCTCTGGAAAACTTCACTTTGCGAGTGAGAATACAAAAGGCAAAAAGTATCTAAATATTATTGCGAAAATAGTTTTAATCCCATAGACCCTTTGAGATTCTCAGTGGTCCCTGGAACACACTCAGTCAGCCACAGCATTTTTAAACGTTCGTCTCCACAGCTGTAAAGGGAAGGTAAAGAAGGGATTAAACGTTGTGGTCCGTAGAAAACATTTGACACATTTTTGAAACATAAGATGGGCTCAATAATTTGGGG
>NW_011889110.1:23538-24105 GCF_000151845.1 Pteropus vampyrus | reverse complement strand
CAGGTCAGGAATTGCTCGTACTGACATGCAAACCTTTCGTTATTTGAGCTGCTGCTGTTTTATTCACTCTACTGAGAAGGTGAGATTTTATGTATTGCTACAGTGATATTTTCTCCACTATTTCAGTACTGTGTCAGCTTTAGGGTTTTACTCTATCTTCAATTTTATTTTTTATGTTGTTTATTTTTTAAAATCCAAATGATAATGCTAGTGAAAACGAAAATAAATCTAAAATAAAATATTCTCTTAACTCAGACACCACAAAAAAGACTGAAAAGGTTAACGAATGCTCTTACTGCACAGTAATAGATTGAGTTACGTTCAGCTATCTGTAGTATTCATTACGTTCAGAGATTAAACTTGCTTATTGTGTCCAACTGTGTCTAAGCAGAATTTTGCAGTACTGATGTTGCTATCTCTCACTTCAGATAATATAGGAATATTCTTTAGTTATAGCAACAATTAATGTCACAAACTTAATGTACATTTTTATTGCAACTTCCCAAATGCACTCATATTTATGGTGGTGAAAGTTTGATTTTGTGTCTGTTTCATTTTCCAGTGGTC
>NW_011889110.1:22112-23488 GCF_000151845.1 Pteropus vampyrus | reverse complement strand
GAGGAACCTTCAGGAAGTCCTGTGGATCCACATGTATCAGCGAGTTAACCCTTTGAAAGCTGCCAAGCGAGCAGGATACTACACCCATTTTAGAGGTCCATCTCTCACCTCGGTGGGGCTTATTCTATGTCAAAGAGGATACCTGTGAGAAAATCCAGTGCTAGCATCTTCTCATGTGGAAAGAGATCCATTTATGCTGGGAGGTAGTTTCTAGTTCTGGTAGTTAATATAGGACAGGTCATGATGACACTGCTGGTGATCTTTCCTCCTGACTGATGTTGTGCATCGTAGGTAGATACAGTAGGCACCTAGATTTCTTTCTTCCTCAGGTTAGGGAACATCTGCCTACTGTGCTGTGGTCAGGGGCCCTTAGACTCCCTCAGCAACTCTCACGATCACCTCTCACTGTAACTTAATGGCAGTCGTCACGGCTGGCGAAGTGTCTATATGAGAAAGGGCTTCGAGAATGAGATGCTCTGAGTAAGGCTGTGATATAGCCAAATTAATGACTTTCTATATTACCTCACCTAAATGAAGATAGTGATCCCATGAACATTTTCTCAGTGGAAAAGAAAATTAGTAACAGTTAAAATAAGTAATTTCTTTGCTGAAACAGTATAAGATGTAAGTTTGTTATATTTCTTTTCCTAACCATCGCAGATTATCAATTTATTGTGATGCTCATCAGACTCGAAATCGCAGCATTTTATATAAATATCTTTCCTATCACAAGATAGGATCGAATGACTCCTGACAAGAGTTGGAAAAATAGAAGAAGTCTCCATAGAATAAGAAACACGGAGATACAGGCTGCGCAGGTCAGGAATTGCTCGTACGGACATGCAAACCTTTCGTTATTTGAGCTGCTGCTGTTTTATTCACTCTACTGAAAAGGTGAGAGTTTATGTATTGCTACAGTGATATTTTCTCCACTATTTCAGTACTGTGTCGGCTTTAGGGTTTTACTCTATCTTCAATTTTATTTTTTATGTTGTTTATTTTTTAAAATACAAATGATAATGCTAGTGAAAACGAAAATAAATCTAAAATAAAATATTCTCTTAACTCAGACATCACAAAAAAGGCTACAAAGTTTAACAAAAAGACTTACTGCACAGTAATAGATTGAGTTACATTCAACTATCTATAGTATTTTCAGAGATTAAATGTTTATCACACGTTGCTAATTGTGTCCAACTGTGTCTAAGCAGAATTTTGTAGTACTGATGTTGCTATCTCTCACTTCAGATAATATAGGAATATTCTTTAGTTATAGCGACAATTAATGTCATAAATAATGCACATTTTTATTGCAACTTCCCAAATGCACTCATATTTATGGTGGTGAAAGTTTGATTTTTGTGTCTGTTTCATTT
>NW_011889110.1:17280-18966 GCF_000151845.1 Pteropus vampyrus | reverse complement strand
TATGATTCTCCTTCTAAGGTTGTTCTTCTGTGGATCCAGGGAAGTGGACCACCTCTTCTGTGAAATTCTGTCTGTCCTCAAGCTGGCCTGTGTTGATACATGGATCAACAAAGTGGTCATCCTTGCTACTTCCATGTTTGTCTTAGTAGGGCCCCTCTGCCTAATGCTCGTCTCCTACACACGCATCCTCTGGGCCATCCTACAGATCCAGTCAAAGGACGGCCGCAGAAAGGCCTTCTCCACCTGTTCCTCTCACCTCTGCGTGGTCGGACTCTTCTTTGGCATAGCTATCATGGTTTATATGGTCCCATCTTCCAAGCAACGAGAAGAGCCAGAGAAAATACTGTCTCTTTTTCACAGTCTCTTTAACCCATTACTGAATCCTCTCATCTACAGTCTGAGAAATGCTCAGGTGAAGGATGCTTTGTATAGGGCCCTGCAGAAGAAGGGGTCTTTGTGAAGGATATATAGATGCTATTTGATAGGGGATTTCCTCTAACAATAAGTGGTTTTCTGAAGGAAACACTTAGAAAAAGTTTCCAATTAGAGGTTTGATATCAAAATGATAATTGTTCAAATTCTAGCTCTGAATATAGGGCAAAATTCCAATGAAAAGCATATCTTGTAAAAGTGAGATGGAGGGGTGAGCTTTATCAAATTACCAAGTGCAAAACTCCACCACAGACTCAAGTTCTATTCCATCAAATTCAGTTTTCAATATTAGATATTCAGAATTCATCTTCTGTAGGACAAGTTTCATTTCTCATCTTCTTTCACCAGGGACATCTTCTCACTTTTTAAGTAGAAATACTGTTTGTTAATTGTCACCTCATGACTTCAAATATGTTGTTTTCCGTGCTGGAATGGTGTCCACCATTTGCTTGTGACAAACTACCTGTCATGGCAGGCAGCAGGCATTTTGGGACAATTATAACAGTTTGAATACACAGGAAAAAAAGAACACGATTGATCTACTTGTTACAAGAAATGGCTGGTCCCTCAAAATTCCAAAGACCCCCAACACTCTAAGGCAGTTCTTCTGCCTTTGCCTTTGAATGTCCTTACACCGCTCGCTTATGTCCATTGCAGCAATGACCTCCAAAGTTCCCTGAAGACCAATTAGATTCTCCAGCGTCAAAAAAAAATCCCACCAGAGTAGAATGCTTGCCAATCAAAGACTGTCTCAGTGTTCTCACTTGTTACTGTATAAAACTTACTCTCCTTGCTAACACATTTGAACCTCTGCTGACATAAAATCAACAGTAGATGGGTACCCTCACCAAAAGTCTGTGAATAAAGAGCTTTTAACAATTGTGTCGCAGACTTAGTTTTGTCTTTCACACTAGCCATCTAAATCCTATCAAAGTATCAGAAGCCGTTTTGATCCCTACATCTACAGCTATCCAGCATTCGATTTTCCCTTTCTTAAGTTATTTGTCCCTTTCCACTCCCAAAAAAACTTGTAATGGTGAGGAAGGAATTTAATGTAGGGCAGCTGTATTTTCTTCCTCCCCGTCTCTCCTTTCCATCACCTCCCTGTTGCCTCCCTTTTCTCTAAACTTCTTTTTTGTTTAAAATCCCCATACACCTAAAACGGGACCAAAGCATAAATGCACAATGTCCTATCAATAAATGTTTCTGAGCATGTTATACTCATCTCCCAGGGCAAGGAGAACGAAGCAGACC
>NW_011889110.1:14679-15920 GCF_000151845.1 Pteropus vampyrus | reverse complement strand
AAGAATGTATGTCTAGGCTCTCTATTCGGTTTCATTGATCTACATACTGTATTCATGCCAGTACCATACTGTTTGATTACTGTACCTTTGGAGTTTAGCTTGAAATCAAGGAGCGTGATACCTGTGCTAAGAGAAATGAAAAATCGTTTTGATACCTTCCTATACGGCCTTCCAGTGGAGCAATACATAGCAAGATTCTCGGACCTATGTGACAGTGTAAACATTTTGAAAACAATTTTGAGATTAGATTCACATAAATGGAGGAGAGAGAGAGATGTTATTGTCTTCTCATGTCGTGAGTTACGCCCAGGGAAATATCACTAGCGATTCTGGATGATCATGAGACTGGGGAGAGGTGGTGAGGGTTCAGGAGGCAGGTGAAGCCTGAGAGAGCACTTTGAACACTTTTGACAATGGGCATATATTCAGTACTTAGAGTAGTGTACTGCGTATGTATGTGTATAATTCATTCTTGTGCTGGCAGCTGAATGACTGTAGGAATGTACTTGTGTCTCTAAATTTCTAATCCAGACATATAATGTAGAGATAACATATTAAGCAATTCACAGGATTAAATCAAATAGCATGTGTGATGTGTATACCTGAGGTCAAATAAAGAATGAGAGAGTGGAATATTTCATCAGAAAATAAGAATCCATTAACAGAAATCAAATGAGCATTCTAAATCTTCTCCTAAAAAAACTGACATAAATAGCTAATTATGTATATATTTTATAGAAGACCGGACACATTGAGCCAGGGTTGATGAACTCAAAGACAGCTCAATATATATTATCAAAACTAAAGTAGAGGGGAAAAAAGAATGGAAAGCACCGAAGAGAGCAAAATAGAGTTGCAGGGAGTGCTCAAAAGGTCTGACAAACCTGAATTTTCTTACAGTCCCAGAAGGAGAAAGGAGAAAAAAATAGGACAGATGAATTATTTGAAGAAATCATGGCAAGAATTTTAAAAATCTGATGAGCTATATCAACATACAGATTCACAAAGCTCAGAAAAAGTCAAGCAGAGTAAATAAGAAAATTTCACTGGAAATATATTAGTCAAACTACTGAAAATGAAAGAAAAATAAAAAGCCTTACAATTGGCCAGGAAAAAGAATGAATTACTTTAGAAGGAAAAGCAATTGGATTATAGCTGACTCTTACCGAACATCATGGAAGCCTAAATACAATGAAATACCATCTTAAAGCAGCGAAAGTAAAAACTGTCAACACAGAATT
>NW_011889110.1:12125-14629 GCF_000151845.1 Pteropus vampyrus | reverse complement strand
GCATTTTGCTGATGATTAGAGATGTTGAGCATGTTTTCATGTACCTGTTGGCCATCTCAGTATCCTTTTCGGAGAAATGTGTATTCAGGTCCTCTGCCCATTTTTTAATTAGACTTTTTTGTGTTTAGTTGTATGACTTTCTTATACTATGGCTATTAACCCCAAATAGAATATATCATTTATGACTGTCTTCTCCACTCAGTAGCTTTTCCTTGCATTTTGTTGACGGTTTCCTTCACTGAGCAAAACGTTTTTGTTTGATGTAGTCCCTTTTGAGTATTTTTGCTTTTGATGCTCTTGTCCAAAGAGACATAGCTAAAAAGATATTGACAAAGATGATGTCAGAGTCTTTATTGCTTATGTTTTCTCTTAGAAACTTTATGGTTTCAGGTCTTATATTAAGCCTTTAATCCACCTTAAGTTTACTTTTGTAACCGGTATAAGAAAGTGGTCCAGTTTTATTTTTCTGCATGTATCTGCCAGATTTCTGAACACCACTTACCGAAAGAGACTGTCTTTGCCCCATTGTATATTCTTGCCTGCTTTGTCATAGATTAATTGAGCATATAAGGAAGAATGTATGTCCAGGCACTCTATTCGGTTTCATTGATCTACATACTGTATTCATGCCAGTACCATACTGTTTGATTACTGCACCTTTGTAGTTTAGCTTGAAATCAGGGAGCGTGATACCTGTGCTAAGAGAAATGAAAAATAGTTTTCGATACCTTCCTATACATATGGCCTTCCAGTGGAGCAGTACATAGCAAGATTCCCGGACCTGTGTGACAGTGTGAACATTTTGAAAACAATTTTGAGATTAGATTCACATAAATGGAGGAGAGAGAGAGAGATGTTATTGCCTTCTGAAGTCGTGAGTCACGCCCAGGGAAATATCACTAGCGATTCTGGATGATCATGAGACTGGTGAGAGGTGGTGAGGGTTCAGGAGGCAAGTGAAGCCTGAGAGAGCACTTTGAACACTTTTGACAATGGGCATATATTCAGTACTTAGAGTAGTGGACTGCGTATGTGTGTGTATAATTCATTCTTGTGCTGGCAGCTGAATGACTGTAGGAATGTACTTGTGTCTCTAAATTCATAATCCACACATATAATGTAGAGATAACATATTAAGCAGTTCACAGGATTAAATCAAATAGCACATGTGATGTGTGTACCTGAGGTCAAATAAGAATGAGAGAGTGAAATATTTCATCAGAAAATAAGAATCCATTAACAGAAATCACATGTACGTTCTAAATCTTCTCCTAAAAAAAACTGACATAAATAGCTAATTATGTATATATTTTATAGAAGACCGGACACATTGAGCCAGAGCTGATGAACTCAAAGACAGCTCAATATACATTATCAAAACGAAAGTAGAGGGGAAAAAAGAATGGAAAGCACCGAAGAGAGCAAAATAGAGTTGCAGGGAGTGCTCAAAAGGTCTGACAAACCTGAATTTTCTCACAGTCCCAGAAGGAGAAAGGAGAAAAAATAGGACAGATGAATTATTTGAAGAAATCATGGCAAGAAGTTTAAAAATCTGATGAGCTATATCAACATACAGATTCACAAAGCTCAGAAAAAGTCAAGCAGAGTAAATATAAAGAAAATTTCACTGGAAATATATTAGTCAAACTACTGAAAATGAAAGATAAATAAAAAGCCTTACAATTGGCCAGGAAAAAAGAATGAATTACTTTAGAAGGAAAAGCAATAGGATTATAGCTGACTCTTACCGAACATCATGGAAGCCTAAATACAATGAAATACCATCTTAAAGCAGTGAAAGTAAAAACTGTCGACACAGAATTTTATACACGACGAAACTGCCTTTTAAAAATGAATTCTCTAAACAGAAAAGAAACAGAAAAGAAGGAAACTTGGAATATCAGGAAGAAAGAAAGAACATGGTAAGGAAAATTATGAGTAAATTCCATAGGCTTTCCATAGGAAAGTTGAGTTTTCTAAATCTGTTTGATGGTTCCGACAAAAATTTAAGCATTGTCTGGTGCTATGCTAAATTTATGTTGTGAAATCATGGCTTTTCAAGATCTCGCCTGTGCAGATACCCATGTCGATGAGATTATAGTGCTGGCGGGAGCCATTTCCATGGTATCGGGACCTTTCTCATCAATCATAATCTCATATATGTGCTTCTTCTGGGCCATCCTCAGGGTCCAGTCCGGGGAAGGTCAAAGAAAAGCCTTCCCCACCTGCTCATCCCATCTCTGTGGTTGGACTCTTTTATGGTACAGCCATTATCTTGTATGTTGGGCCAAGATATTCGAACCCCATGAAGCGAAAGAAATATCTCCTCCTGTCTCACAGTTACTCAATCCCATGGTCAGTCCGCTGATCTGTAGTCTCAGGAACTCAGAAGTGAAGATTGCTGAAAGCGAATTCTGATAATAGAGCTTTATAGTATCAAGAGTGACAGTAACCTAGGAAGGTATCTCTAGAGGTTCCCAACCCAATGCAGCATGAGAATTATC
>NW_011889110.1:11001-12075 GCF_000151845.1 Pteropus vampyrus | reverse complement strand
CTTCTTCTGGGCCATCCTCAGGGTCCAGTCCGGGGAAGGTCAAAGAAAAGCCTTCCCCACCTGCTCATCCCACCTCTGTGGTTGGACTCTTTTATGGTACAGCCATTATCTTGTATGTTGGGCCAAGATATGGGAACCCCATGAAGCAAAAGAAATATCTCCTCCTGTCTCACAGTTACTCAATCCCATGGTCAGTCCGCTGATCTGTAGTCTCAGGAACTCAGAAGTGAAGATTGCTCAAAGGGAATTCTGATAATAGAGCTTTATGAAAAGATTATGCTATCAAGAGTGACAGTAACCTAGGAAGGTATCTCTAGAGGTTCTCAACCCAATGCAGCATGAGAATTATCTAAGACACTTATTGAAACTGGAAATATCTCCTGTCTCACCGTTAGATTACTGATTCAGTAGATGTGAGCTACATTCCAGAAATCTGTCTTAAAATATCATCAGTAGGAAATTGTGACGCAGCTGGACAAATGGACCAGGATTTTGAAAACTACCCCATTATAATATCTTCATCAAGCTGTGATCCAACCCCATATTTCCCAAAATGGTTTCCACTAGCCCTTCAAGAAGGCTTTAAAGATGAGTTTGAGAAGTAGTGCATATTAGCTGCCTCACGTTATGGCTCACAATTCCTATTAGCATAGTGAAACTCTGAAAATTCCTATGGCAAAAAAGAATTCTATTTCAATTTTTAGACAGTGTTTTTCAAACTTATTTAATCACATTTTTTCCCCACAACACTTATAAACAGTATGTTGGAACAAGACTTTTTGGTCTGGATCAACTCATTGAGAATACTTCCTGAACAAAATAATTTATTTTCTCCTGCTTGGTGAGCTTCTATAAAGGACGTGGGCATAAACAGAGAACCCTAGATCAGCCTATGAAAGTCTGTACTTTCTTTGGTTATGGAAAATTAGGTCTAGTCACTGTTTTTACTCTTCAATGCTAGATCGACTGGAGATAAAGTATCCAGCCCTCGGCGTCATCTTGGACCAGCATTTCTAGATGCCACAGAATACTTTGTTCAACTTTACAATCTTCTAAATCTGAGATAAAAAAAAA
>NW_011889110.1:7785-9001 GCF_000151845.1 Pteropus vampyrus | reverse complement strand
TTCCTTTCCCTGTTTCTTCTCACAGTGGAAAAGTAGAGTAGGAGTACAAGTGGACATGTTCCCAAAACTTAATTAACGGTGCGCAGTTTGCCCCAAGTTGAAATCATAGCCCCATAGTCAGGAATCACACCGCAGTAAACTAATTACTGTAAATTACATGATCGATTGATAGGAGATTTTAAAAATACCCTTTTGACTCTCTTATGTCCAGTATGAAAATACAGTAGAGTACAAAGAAATATCGTTGGGTGCTTTTTTCTTAAATTTATATTTTCTTTATTTTTTATGGTGATATTGGTTAACGAAATCCGATGTTTCAGCTATACACGTTAACAGTAAGGTGTATATATATTTACTTTGTGTGTTCACTTCCCATCGTTAGAGTTCTTTTTGTCACATATTTGACCCCTTCTACCCTGTTTACTTCTACCCTCTCCCCTCCTCCCTTGCTCCTCACAGCTTCCCCCTGCAGGGTATTAGGTAGCAAATCTTTTCCCAGTCTCAGAGCCACCTGGAGCTTCTGTTGGAAGATGTCTTGAGGTAGATCCTGATGTCTCTTCCCTAAGGGACTGGACTCAGAATCTCCCCATTTCTCAGTAGACATGAGAGGTTACCAACATTGCCTGTGTGCCCTGGACAACCCTCCCTCAGGCAGGTTCTAATAAGCCCCCGTGGGAAACCTGGGCCTCCCTTTGGAGTCCCCAATCCCCCCACTGCCTCCGTAACAGCTCTGTGCAGCATCTCCACTCTCGGGTGGTGATGCGCGATCAGCTAGTTTCTCTGGGTCCTTTCATCCCAGCTCTGCTGCCAAACCAGGGGCCCAGGACACCTAGCGGAGGAGGTGAACTACAGCGGTTAATGCCAGGAGCTTACTCATTGTCACACTGGTTCTGCTTCGTCATGGGCTCACTGGGCCGTCCTGGAGATTTGGGGCCCTGAGCAGTGCTGGGCTACATGAACTTCCAATGATACCGAGTGCTCAAGGCTTGTAAGAAGCGGTGGTGTCTCAGCGGTGTGCTCTGTGGCTGACTGTATTTCCTGCTCGTGTGGCTGCCGGGCTGAGAGCAGACATAGAAGAAGAGTGTTGCCGTGTGTCACCTTCCCAGAGGAGGGTGCATGCACCACGTCCACAGCCCGCCCTCCAGTGAGGCCTCAGGAGCTGCCAACTAGGCTGAGCCCATCAGAGAACCAGACCTGCTTTTTGGAGGATTCTGCC
>NW_011889110.1:6640-7146 GCF_000151845.1 Pteropus vampyrus | reverse complement strand
TCCCTTGCTCCTCACAGCTTCCCCCTGCAGGGTATTAGGTAGCAAATCTTTTCCCAGTCTCAGAGCCACCTGGAGCTTCTGTTGGAAGATGTCTTTAGGTAGATCCTGATGTCTCTTCCCTAAGGGACTGGACTCAGAATCTCCCCATTTCTCAGTAGACATGAGAGGTTACCAACATTGCCTGTGTGTCCTGGACAACCCTCCCTCAGGAAGGTTCTAATAAGCCCCCTTGGGAAACCTGGGCCTCCCTTTGGAGTCCCCAATCCCCCCACCGCCTCCGTAACAGCTCTGTGCAGCATCTCCACAGTCGGGTGGTGATGCGTGATCAGCTGGTTCCTCTGGGTCCTTTCATCCCAGCTCTGCTGCCAAACCAGGGGCCCAGGACACCTAGCGGAGGAGGTGAACTACAGAGGTTAATGCCAGGAGCTTACTCATTGTCACACTGGTTCTGCTTCGTCATGGGCTCACTGGGCCGTCCTGGAGATTTGGGGCCCTGAGCAGTGCTG
>NW_011889110.1:5333-5665 GCF_000151845.1 Pteropus vampyrus | reverse complement strand
TGTCACACTGGTTCTGCTTCGTCATGGGCTCACTGGGCCGTCCTGGAGATTTGGGGCCCTGAGCAGTGCTGGGCTACATGAACTTCCAATGATACTGAGTGCTCAAGGCCTGTAAGAAGCGGTGGTGTCTCAGCGGTGTGCTCTGTGGCTGACTGTATTTCCTGCTCGTGTGGCTGCCGGGCTGAGAGCAGACATAGAAGAAGAGCGTTGCCGTGTGTCACCTTCCCAGAGGAGGGCGCATGCACCACGTCCCCAGCCCACCCTCCAGTGAGGCCTCAGGAGCTGCCAACTAGGCTGAGCCCATCAGAGAACCAGACCTGCTTTTTGGAGGA
>NW_011889110.1:4188-5283 GCF_000151845.1 Pteropus vampyrus | reverse complement strand
GGAGCTGCCAACTAGGCTGAGCCCATCAGAGAACCAGACCTGCTTTTTGGAGGATTCTGCCTCATTTTCCATCAGGCACAGAAGTGAGGGCTCTGCAGCTCGCATAGAAACCTCCCCTTCTGGGGTCCTTGGTTCCCAGGTGGGTGGTAGCAGGTGGCCGTATTGAATTTACTGTGAATTCCTTTTACATGTGCTGTGGCGTCTGGGCTTTTGTTGATGGTCACTCTGTTACTGGCTGCCTTTATTTACGTGTTGAGGGAAATACTTTCCATTACTGTTAAACATATATGTTCATCATTCGTAATCTATGTGAATAGTTGAGTGCAAATTTCCTAGACAATTTATATAAAGGTATTTAGTATTTCGTCAATATTCATTGGTGAGGAAGTATTCATGTATCAGAGATTTACTTGGAAAAGATGACACAAAAAGAAGAAAGAAGAAATTTCTGTTTTACGGATTTAGATGGAAACTGTGGAATAATTTTCCTGCTCCAAAGAATTAGGGTATTGTGTATTATGGAGAGATGCTACATTTCAGGAGAATTACCGTGTTCGTTATTGTGTAAATTATGCACTTACTTACTGTAGATACAGTTATAATTCATCTTAAATAAATGATAACATTTATTGCGATGGAAATGAAGCCAAATAGGTAGTAAATCACTGTGTATTACATATCTCTGAAGAAGCATAGCATTGACAGTGTCAGGCTGCTAGAATGTACTCATTGAATGTGTTAGATCTTCTGTTGCTTGGAGGATCAGTATTTCTGGTGAGATGGAAAGAGTGTAGAAAAGATACTGAGTTGTTAGGTGCTGGTGCCGTGAGTTCGGAGAAGCATGAGAGTCAGTAACACTCAAAATTTTCTTCTAGGATTTTTATGTTTAATGTTCACCTTTGTATTTATCCTTCACTTTCTCCAGAACCGCATCTTCACGGTAAAAACCTCACAGAGCTCAGCACTACACACTGGTTCTGGTCATGTGTTAGGACTTTTAAGTCTCTTATGTATGTATGTATTATTTTTTATGCGAGGCAACCCTTGTTTGACCTCACAGATTGCAAGGTCCTTGTCAGCATACAATCCCTTATT
>NW_011889110.1:2737-3227 GCF_000151845.1 Pteropus vampyrus | reverse complement strand
CACATATTTCCCAATATTATCTTGTTTCTCAAGGCTATTGTAAAATTCACAGACTGAGTATCTTACCACTTGTTGATGCTGTCATTTGTGAAGATACAAACTGAGTTAGCACTTTGTCAATAATTTGTTTCTATTGTCTACTTTTAAAATATGTACTAATTCTTAATTTCAAGGTCAACCGCTGGTTTTTGAGTTTAAATAGCAAATTCTTGTATTTTGGTTTTCAGGGATAATGCGTGTTACACTTATTAAGGATTAGAATAAAGCAAAATGAGTCTGTTTCCTCCTCATTTTCATTCTAGTCTATGACCTTTCTTATTCTCTTTTTCAGGTTTGTTCCATTTTATTGAGATATAATTGACATATAGCACTGTAGAAGTTCAAGGTGTACGGCATAATGATTCGACTTACAAACATTGTCTGATGATCACAGTAAGTCCGATTAATACCCATCATCTGTAGAGATAGAAATAAAGTGTTTTCTTTCATT
>NW_011889110.1:0-2687 GCF_000151845.1 Pteropus vampyrus | reverse complement strand
TAATGATTCGACTTACAAACATTGTCTGATGATCACAGTAAGTCCGATTAATACCCATCATCTGTAGAGATAGAAATAAAGTGTTTTCTTTCATTGCAATTAAAACTGTGAGGATTTACTCACTAACCGCTTTCAGGTATATCACACAGCGGTGGTGACTGTCATCGTTGTGTTGTGCCTTACATCTCTTGTGCTTATTTCCCTCATGATTGGAAGTCCGTACCTTTTTTGCACCTTCCTCAGATTCCTCTCCACCATCTCCCCTCCTCTGGTAACAAATTTCGTCTTTATCGATGAATTTGTTTTTTTTGTTTGTTTTTTTTTTATTCACACATGTTAGTGAGATCATAGAGTACTTGTCTTTCTCTGAGTTATTTTACTTAGTAAAATGCCCTAATGCCCCCAAGGTCTGCTCTTATTGTCATACATGGCAGAATTTCCTTGTTTTTATGGCTGAGTGTTCCATTATATATGTGTTTATGTGTGTGTGTGTGTTTCTATGTGTGTGTGTATGTATATAACACTACTTCTTCATCCATTCATCTGCTGATGGACACTTAGGGTGTTTTCATGACTTGGCTATCATGAATAATGCTGCAATGAACATAGAGGTGCAGATCTGTTAGACATATGATTTTTTCCTTCTGATATATTCCCAGAAATGAAATCGTTGGATAATATGGTAGTTCTGTATTTCTGTGAGGAACTCCCATACTGTTTCCACAGTGCCTACACTAATTTAAATTCCTACCAACAGTGCAGATGGGTTCCCTTTTCTCATATCCTGATCAGCATATGTTTATCTCTTGTCCTTTTGATGATATACTTTCTAACAAATACGAGGCCACATCTCCCTGTGGTTTTGGTTTGTGTTTCTCTGATGGTTAGTGCCGTAGAGCACCTTCTCAGGCACCTGTTGGCTATATGTATGTCTTCTCTACAAAAATGTCTATTTAGGTTCTTTGCCCAATTTTCTTTTGTTATATTATTCGAATTTTTTTTCTAATGGGTTGTGTTTTTTTAAAAAAATATATTTTGGATCTTAACCCCTTATAAAATACATAGAGTATAAATATTTTTTTCACATCCTATAGGTTGTCTTTTCATTTTGTTGATGATTTCTTTTGCTCAGCAGAAGCTTTTTTAGTTTGATGTAGTTCCGCTTGCTTATTTTTGATTTTGTTGCTTGTGCTTTAGGTGTCAAAACCAAAAAATCATTGCCAGGACCCACTTCAAGGATCTTTTTTCTTATGTTTTTTTCTGGGAGTTTTATGATTGTGAGTGTTTTATTTACGTGTTTAATCCTTTTCAAGTTAGATTTTGTGATTGAAAAAGAGCTATAGTTTCATTCTTTTCCATGAGAATATTCAATTTTCTCAGCACCATGTATTAAAGAGACCATCTTTCCTCCATTGAGTTTCTTGACTCCCTTGTTAAATACTCGTGGACTGTATATGTATAAGTTTCTTTCTGGAATTCTTTTCCGTTGGTCTCTGTGTCTGTTTTTATGCAATACCACATAGGTGTACTATGACTTTATGATGCAGTTTAAATCCAGGAAATGTGATTCGTCTCGCTGTCTTCTTATTTCTCAGGATTTCTTTGGCTATTTGAGGTATTTTGTGGTTCCTTCACAATTTAGGATTTTTATCTACTTCTGAAAAAAATGCCATTGGAGTCTTGGTGGGCATTACGTTGACTATATAGATAACTTTGAGTTTTTGTATATTTTTAAATATTAATTCTTACAACCCATGAATATGGACTTAGATACTATATAACTCAGTCATGATTTCTGCTGAAGAAAGTAAAATTGTTTTCTTTTCATGGATCCTTCCATTTTAAGCCCTTGTGTTACAGATTATTTCTACTATCCAGTAATTCTTTCATAGATTTGGACATACATTGTTCTGAGACAGTCCATATTTCCTGACTGTTTTCTATGTTGTCTTGGGTAATAATTCTTAATTCCATTGCAGTGTCAATGGCTCTGGGAAGGTAATCACTGGTTACATATTCCCCTTCCATAAATGGGAAAGTCATAGTGAGAATTTAGCTTAATGGTCAGACAATTAATTTAAATTTGTTTAAATAAATAAGTCTGTCTTTCTATTTTACTTTTCTTTATTGTCTTTGTTTCCATCATTGATCCTTCGCTCCTGTTTTTCTTTATTTCTTTTTCTGTCTTTATTTTTTTTTCTTTCGTTCATTTGTTCGTTCCTTCCTTCCTTCCTTCCTTCCTTCCTTCCTTCCTTCCTTCTTTATTTTTTTTCCTTCCTTCCTTCCTTCCTTTTTCTTTCGTTCATTTGTTCCTTCCTTCCTTCCTTCCTTCCTTCCTTCTTTCTTTTTTTTCCTTCCTTCTTTCCTTCCTTCCTTCCTTCCTTCCTTCCTTCCTTCCTTCCTTCTTTCCTTCCTTCTTTCCTTCTATCTTTCTAAGTCATGAGTTCTTAAAGAAGTTTTCCAGTAACTTTCTACACTCCAAAAATTTATGAAACAATAAAAAAAATAGTTGTGGCGTAGCTATCTGATTCTTTCTTTAATAGTGAAATGGAGGAAAATCAGACAGTAGTTACAGAATTCGTCCTCCTGGGGTTTTATCTTGGTCCGAGGATCCACATTCTCCTTTTTGGATTTTTCTCTCTATTCTACGCCTTCACCCTTCTGGGAAATGGAGTCATCCTGGGGCT
>NW_011889109.1:1233973-1236238 GCF_000151845.1 Pteropus vampyrus | reverse complement strand
CTTTTGTTTCCCTTGCCCGGGGAGATACATCCAAAAAGAAATTACCACTAGCAATATCAAAGAGATTACTGCCTATTTTCTTCTAGAAGTTTTAAGGTTTTGGGTCTTACATTTAAGTCTTTAATCCAGTTTCAGTCTATTCTTACATACGGCGTAAAAAGGTGGTCCAGTTTCTTTTTTTCTATTTTCTTTTCTTGCATGTATCTATCCGTTCTTCCCAACACCATATATTGAAGAGACTGTCTTTACTCCATTGTATATTCTTGCCTCCTTTGTCATATATTGAGTGTATAGGCGTGGATTTATTTCTGGGCTCTCTATTCTGTTCCATTGATCAGTGTATCTGTTTCTATGCCGTACCATGCTGTTTTGATTACTGTAGTCTTGTAGTATAGTTTGACGTCAGGTAATATGATACCTCCAACTTTGTTCTTCTTTCTCAAGATTTCCGTGAGTATTCAGAGTCTTTTATGGTTCCATATAAATTTTAGGATTGTTTGTTCCAGCTCTCTGAAAAAAATGCCATTGGTATTTTGATAGGGATTGCATTGAATCTATAAATTGCTTTGGGTAGTATGACCATTTTAATGATGTTGAGTCTTCCTACCCATGAACACAGTATATGCTTCCATTTATTTGTAACTTCTTCAATTTCTTTTTTCAGTGACTTATAATTTCCTGAGAACAGGTCTTCTACCTTCTTGATTAATTTGATTCCCAGGTATTTTATAGTTTTCAGTACAATTGTAAATGGGATTGTTTTCTTAATTTCTCTTTCTGAAAGTTCATCATTGGTGTATAAAAATGCCACTGACTTCTGAGTATTTATTTTGTAACCTGCTAGTTGACTGAATTCATTAATCAGTTCTAACAGTTTTTTGATGGAATCTTTAGGGTTCTTTGTACATAGTATCATGTCATCGGCAAATAGCGAGCGAGAGTTTTACTTCTTCCTTTCCATTTCGGATACCTTTTATTTCTTTTTCTTTTCTTATTGCTGTGGCTAAGACTTCCAATCCAATGTGGAAGAGGAGTGATGAAAGTGGGCATCTTTGTCTTGTTCCTGATCTTAAGGAAAACGCTTTTAGCCTTTCTCCATTAAGTATATTAGCTGTAGGTTTGTCATATGGCCTTTATTATGTTGAAGTATGTTCCCTCTATTCTCACTTTGCTGAGAGTGTTTATCACAAATGGATGCTGGATTTTGTAGAGTGCTTTTTCTGCATCTATTGATACGATCATATGGTTTTTATCTTTCAATTTGTTAATGTAGTGTTTCACATTAATTGATTTGTGGATATCATACCAACCTTGCATCCCAAGAATAAATTCAACTTGATCATGGTGTATGATACTTTTAATGTATTGCTGAATTCAGTTTGCTAATACTTTGTTGAGGATTTTTGCAACAATGTTCGTAAGAGATATCGGCCTATAGTTTTCTTTTTTTGTAGTGTCTTTGTCTGGTTTTGGAATTAAGGTAATGGTGGCCTTATAAAAGGACTTAGGGAAACTTCCCTCCTTTTGAATTTTTTGGAATATTTTGAGAAGAATAGGTGATGATTCTTCTTTGAATGTTTGGTAAAATTCACTTATGAAGTCATCTGATCCAGGACTTTTGTTTTTTGGGGAGGGTTTCGATTACTGGTCTATTTCATTGGTGGTCATCGGTTGGTTCAGATTTTCTGTTTCTTCTTGACTCAGTCTTGGGAGAGTGTATGTTTCTAGGAATGTGTCTATTTATTCCAGATTGTCCAATCTGTTGGCATATAATTGCTCATAGTATTTTCTTATTACCCTTTGTATTTCCGTGGAGTCCATAGTTATTTCTCCTCTTTCATTTCTGATTTTATTTATTTGAGTCCTTCCTCTTTTTTCCTTGATGGATCTTTTTAAAGGTCTGTCAATTTTGTTTATCCTTTCAAGGAAGCAGCTCTTGATTTCACTACTCTTTTGTATTGTTTTTCTAGACTCTATTTCATTTATTTCCACTCTGATCTTCATTATTTCCTTCCTTCTATTCACTTTGGGCTTTGTTTGTCATTCTTTTTCTAGTTCTTTTAAGTGTAAGGTTAGATTGTTTATTTGAGCTTTTTCTTGTTTTTGAGGTAGACCTGTGTTGCTATGAATTTCCCTCTTAGGACTGCTTTTGCTGTATCCCATAGATTTTGAGTCGTTGTGTTTTCATTTTCATTTGTTTCTAGGTATCTTTTGATTTTTTCCTTGATGTCACTGATAAGCTCATTGTTTAGTGGCATGTTATTT
>NW_011889109.1:1232661-1233347 GCF_000151845.1 Pteropus vampyrus | reverse complement strand
AAAAAAAAATCTTACAAATGTAATAAGTGTGGCAAAGCATTTATCCTATTTGCAAACCTCACTAAGTATTTAAAATTACCTAGTGGAGAGAAATCATACAAATGTAATGTGTGTGGCAAGGGTTTTACCCAAAAGTCAAATCTTATATTACATCAGAGATTTCATACAGGAGGAAAAGTATATTCATTATAGATGTTACAGTTTGAGTAATTATAAATGTAACATACATGTTCACACTGGTGCAGTGTTGAGAGAATACATACAGGAGAAATACCTTATGAGTGTACTAAATGTAGTAAAGATTTTATCCAACATTCATAACTTAGGAGTCACGATATATCTCATACTGTAGAAAAACCTTATAAATGTAATATGTAGCAAAGCTCTTACCCTATATGGAGATCTTACTACGCATCAGAAATTACATACTGCAGAGAAACCAACAAATGTAATGTGTGTGGCAAGAGTTTTGTGCAAAGGTCAAACCTTATGGAACGTCAGAGATTTCATACAGGAAGAAAACCTTGTAAATGTAATATATGAGATAAGGCTTTTATCACATGTTCAAAATTTTGTAGTCACGAGAGAACTCATACTGGAGAGAACACATTCAAATGTAATGAGTGTGGCAAAAACTTTAAGGAGCATTCATTTATTACGAATCATAAGAGAATCTATTCAGAACA
>NW_011889109.1:1231192-1232611 GCF_000151845.1 Pteropus vampyrus | reverse complement strand
TGCTTCATGAGTAATAAATGGCATTTCTCACTCCTCTGGTTCTCTTGGTGGTTCTTCTGGAATATCCAAACTGGGGTGCAAGTTCCAGGCCTGGGCTCCTGTGTTACAGTTGGCGTAGCTGGCAGGATATTCCAGAAAGTACCCCTGTAGAGTCGACCTAAAGTGAGGGAGGAACATGCCTGTTGGGGTTGGTTGGGGGGAACCCAGGGTGGGCCTCTGGGCCCATGATGTTTGAGGTGGCAGCCTTCTAGATTCATGGAGCCAACCAAAGGACTGGGGGGTCACCTTCCCTCGCAATGCACCTATGGGCCTCTTACATGCTTTACCGCAAGTAGGGGAATTGTGTCCTTAGAAAAAGCAGAAGGAGCTGTGGCCCATGGCAGCCGCAGTGGGCTGACCCCTCCCGCAGTCACTGCGTGAGGCGACTGCTAAACAGTTGCAGGCTAAGGAAAGGGCAACAAAAGTGGAAGAGGAAGTCAGACTAGAACGAGACCTGCAAGTCACACAGGCCAATAGCAAGGATATCCTGGGATGACAGTTAGAACAGACTAGTGAACAACTGCAGGACGTAGGCTGCTGCTTTGCAGAAGTTCGGGAGTGAAAGCTAACAAGAGCTTGCATATAGGCAGAATTGCACAGTCTGAAGGGAACCCCAATATAGGACCCAACAGCAGAAAGTGAGTCTGAGTCAGATGAAGAAATAGAAGTGTCCCTCCCAGGGGAAGCCACATATGTGTCTCATGCCTGCCCGGTAACTGTTCAAAAATTAAAGACTCAACAAGAATACCCTGAGGGGCGAAATCCAAGGAACCTGCCTCCTCCCCTTAAACATCTACACACTTCTGCCCAGCCATATCCGTCAGCAGAGTTGGTAGAGTTTGCCGCCAAGTTCTGCCAGAAAGGATCAGAGTCCATCACAGGGTGGCTGCTTCGCCTCTGGGGCACGGGGTGCGGATGGCATAATAGTGTCTGGGTATGATGGCCTCTGTCACCACCCACTCTTTGCACCTATGCATATATAGGGCAATCCAGTATGCAGAAAATGTGTCGCTGCTGAATTGGCTCACGGTGGGCTGTCACGTGGCTTGTCCAAATGAAGGCGAAGTGCCCATGGCCCAGCCCTGCTGGATGCCCATGCCAGAACTGCAGATCTTCCTTAGGGAGATGGGGATGTGGCAAGCTATTTACATCGAATCATTCGAGGACCCTGATGCGGTGCCATTTACTACAGGTATGTGGGTCTGCATCATCCAGATGGCTCCGCCGACCTATTATGGTCCTTCGCTGCCTGTTCTGTCTACCCTAGTGGGGAGGACAAGCCAGAAGGCAACACAGGATTTCATACATTTGGGGAAAATTGAACTGGCCAGGCAGAAATGGGGCCCCACAGGTCCAGCAGGAAGAGAGAGAGTCAATTGT
>NW_011889109.1:1223346-1224090 GCF_000151845.1 Pteropus vampyrus | reverse complement strand
AGTCAAATGCGCGGCAAGGGTTTTATCCAAAGATCAAGCCCAATGGTACATCAGAGATTCCATACAGGAGAAAAACCTTACAAATGTAATGAATGTGATAGGGCTTTTGTCATATGTTCACACATTTGTAGTCTCAAGAGCGCACATTGGAGTGAAACCGTATGAATGTAATTATGAGTGTGGTGAAGCCATTAAAGAGCATGCACTTCTTACAAAACATGAAAATCCATACTGAGGGGACACCTTATAAATGCAATGAGTGTGGCAAATTTTTACCCAATTTGTAAACCTTACTGCACATCAGAGCACAAACACTGAAGAGAAAACACACAAATGTAATGTGTATGGCAACGTCTTTCATTAAAATTCAAACCTTGTACATCACTGCAGAATGCATACTACAGAGAAACCTTACAAACTTAAGGAATGTGGCTAAAATTTATCCAAAGTTTTTCAAACCTTACTAGAAATCAGAAAATCTATACTGAATAGGAAAAAAACCCCTCTGATTTATGTAATAATGCTTTTATTCAAAGCCCAAACTTTGCGATTCATTAATGAATTTATGGTAGAAAGTTAAAAATATGATTGAGATAAAATTTATGTATGTGGTCTACAGCCATGCCACCCTGAACGTGCCCGATCTCGTCTGATCTCAGAAGCTAAGCAGAATCAGGCCTGGTTAGTACTTGGATGGGAGACCACCTAGGAATATCAGGTGCTGTAGGCGTTAAAAAAAATTAT
>NW_011889109.1:1220036-1223296 GCF_000151845.1 Pteropus vampyrus | reverse complement strand
AGGCAACACAGGATTTCATACATTTGGGGAAAATTGAACTGGCCAGGCAGAAATGGGGCCCCACAGGTCCAGCAGGAAGAGAGAGAGTCAATTGTGCGTATGCAGGCGGAAAGTAAGGATGGCCCGGTAAAGGTGACCAGGAGGCAACTATGGACAGATCTGATAAGGGCCAGGGACAACCCAGAAAAGATTGATAAACAACCCAGTACACAGTACCAGTCTTCCTGTGGCAGCAGCTTAAACCAAAGCAGAAATTCCAACCCCTGCTTGACAGGCAGGCAGTTTCTACACCTTGGAATGGACTTCGAGCGGAAGACACTCAACTCTCGGCTCCTTGCCTGGATGACTTTTTGCAGGACCGGGAAGTGTCCAAAATATTCACCCAGACAGACAAGATCAATTCACCTTTACCTGAGAACGACAACAATGGACCTTTACTGTCCTACCAATGCAGTATCTCCACAGACCCATCATCTGCCATGGTTTTGTGGCTGAGGATTTGACTGGCTGGGCCAAACCCTCCACCATACAACTGTACAATTTTATCAGTGATGTCATGCTAACCTTTGACTCTCTTTCAGACTTACAGCAAGCCGTAACCAGCCCCCACCTTTTACCAGCTCTTGAAAAACTGTTAAGGGCAAATGGAATACTTCTAGAGGTCACAAAATATATTTATAAATTTGCCAATCTAAAGGGTGTCAATTGCGTACTTTCTAAATGCCATTACAAATTGTGGTTTCTGAGAGTTAAGAATTTGTATTACGATTAAAAGGGAAATATATATGTAGTGACAGAAGGTATAAGTTATAGAGATTTATTTTATAGGCGATTAAAGGAAAGTAGTTTGTCTTAAAGCTGGTTATTTCTAAATAATAAGAGGCTAACTGATGGGATGATGAAAGTTACAGAAGATCTGTGAAGAGAAATCTTGAAAGAAGAAACTTTAGGTTAAGCTACTCAAGATTGGAAATAAATTTAAATGTCAAAAGCAAGCTAATTCAAAATTGGAGTTGTGTTTTCTTCTGCAAACAAGGCAGAATTTCTGGGACTATTGGTCTGCTACTGACATGGAAAAGGTTTCTGCCTGAAGAAAACAAAGATTATGTGTTTTATCAGGATTATTTTCTGTGTTTTATATTGTTTTAATCAGGCCCTTGGCTACTTGAGGAACTAAGTTTTGCTAATAATTGTGCAGAATTGGAGTGTCTCTTTCCTCCCCACATATCCCGCCGTAATCAAAACACTTTTAAGGAGTAAGTATTCTTACTCTCATGGCAATGTGATTATTTGCATAAATTCAATAAGAATGTGTTCTCTTTATAACGGGACATGATTGGAAACTAATTTTGATTACCGAGGCTTTGACTGGAATGTCATATATCAGAGAAATGCAGAGACTCAGATATGACCGAACAACTTAAGGAATTGAGATTGTACAGAAGCCATAAAAGCCTTTGGAAATACTGGCCTAGTACCTGGCTCTCATGGTTCCCAGCAGCCTTCCAATGTGAGTAAAGAATGTCACTTCTTGGCAGGTGCAGGAAACTTAAGATATTTTGGAGATCTCAAGAAGAGAGGAGCTCACGCAAAACCTGGAGGTACCGCAGGCATCCTCTGAGGGCAAGTCTTTGCCTTGGCTTTTCTGGCCTTGCGAGGCCTTTTAAGTTCAATCTGAAGGCTCCTTGTAGAATTCCAGCAAAGCAGAATTAAAAGTGCCTATCTAGTTAATTAATATTTTCGCCAGGTTTATGCAAATGATCAGGCCAAGATTATTGCAATGACATTTCACAAATGAATGAGTCTTAATTTGGCTAACTTTGGTAGAAATAGGGATAGTTGGAGAGGAAAGAAAAAACATGTTTCAATAAGAACAGAAACATACCTATGTAAATATTAGATTCCTATGCTGTTCATTGTCTTTTATGTTTGATTTGTTTTCTACTTGTAAATTCAACTGGATCCTGAATTCTTCAGTTTCCCGAAATATCTGTCTGTGGCTCTTCGAACGTGTTTTTATTTTGTAATTTTTCTCCCATCCTTTAACTAGCAGTTATTGAAATCTCTAACTGCTTTTTCCAAGCCATGCAAACTAAAGGTGGACAATTCTATATACAATTCGAGAGATTGCCACAATAGCTCATGTTTGAACGAGAGCGGTGACTTGTGCTATGTGGGCCACATAGAGAATTTGCCCTGGTGTCTGAGGACATCATCAGGAACATTTCAAGTTGCAGGAGATGCTTCCAGCCTTATATGAGAAATCTTTACTGACGGGCTTATAAACTCAGAAGCTGGTTTATAATTTGCTCTGATTATTAACCTTTGTTTTTCACTTGTTTTCATAGACACAGGAGGTGTCTATACAGTGGCTAATACAATCTGCTAAACTTACAGTAACACCTCTGGGGGAGTTTGGACTTACAGAGAATCATGAAGAAGTGTACTTTGTATTCATAGAAAACCAGAAGCTAACAATATATTTGAATGTAGGACAGTTTCATCCCTCTAACCCCCGAACTCTGCCCGTTTATAGCAGACAACGACTGGAGCGGTTCTTGCCTCTCTTCCCTCAAGATTGAGGAGTGATCAAGAGACTGGGGGGAGTTGTAGCAGGAATTATCACCTCATGCATTGCAGCACTTGGAGCAAAGCCCTTAACCACTTGGTGGCCCTTGTTGGCTCTTGGGGCCGTTACCTGGTAACAGGACCACTTGGCTTATATGTACTGTTAGTGTTAGGAGATAGCCTTTATTGTATTAGTGATACATGGATGCAATATGCAAACGCTCTAACCACCCAGGGACTCCCTGTCTGGAAGAACTGATGCGAAGAATGTGAGATGGAGGACCTACGTCGTGGTAGAGTATAGGGTTAACTCAGAACATAGCTCCTCCATATACTCAGAAGACTGATAGCTGCCCAGCCAGCAGCCAGGGAAGGCAGTACACAAAGAGCTGTCAGCAGTGTCTGCTCCCAAGGACATTTCCTGCTGCTCCTGTGAACATTATCTGCTCCTGTAACCAAGCAGCACATCTCGCTCCTGTCCATCTGAGAAGGTGGCTGCTCCCTCAATGAGATTACCCCTCTCTCTGCTTGTGTGCATAAAAAACTGCTTGCTCTTGGTCAGGAGCTTTGTTCCTGCAGCTTCAACCAGCTGCTCCTGAGGCTTCCCTACCTGGTAACTGTTCAAAAATGAGTAATAAATTGCATTTTGCACCCTCTTGTCCTCCTGGTTTTTCTTCCGGAATATCTGAACC
>NW_011889109.1:1218890-1219986 GCF_000151845.1 Pteropus vampyrus | reverse complement strand
GAACTTTACCAAAAATGTACACTTTGTGATCACCAAAGAATTCATATAAGATGGAAATCATGCAAATGTCAAGACCTTTAAGCAATGACCTAAAAATATATCTCCCTTAATTCTCCCCTCTTGCTGTTATCATTGGTATCATCATTATATCTTCCTTTTATTACTACAATGGACACTGAAACTGCTATCCATGGTCTATGAATTAAAACTATTTTCTGAATTAAATGTGGAGATATTGGATTATTTTTTGTTGAGATATAGTTACATAAAACAAAATTCACACATTTTAAGTGTACAGTACAGTGGGATTTAGTATATTTACAATGTTTTCCATGCAAAATACTTTCATCGTTCATCACCTTCCCCACCTCCCGTAGAAAATCCCATGCCCTACGGGAGTCATTTTATACTCTAACCCCCATCCAAAAGAAAGCATTAAGCTACATTCTGCATTGATGGGTATAGTTATCCTGGGCATTTTGTATAAATGAGATCATACTATATGTAACCTTATGTTTCTCTTCCTCCAGGTAGCAAAATATTTCAAAAGTTATTCATGTTGCAACACTTAACACATAACTTTTTATTGCTGAGTACCCATCCATGGTTTACTTATCCGTTTTTTTGTTTGGTGGAGGTTTTGCTTCTTTCCACTTTTGGACTGTTTTTAAAAATTCTCCTATAGACTGAAAAAAAAAAAAAACGGCATAGATGATAAGAGGCTCTGTTCATCCCTCTGGCGACCAAATCAAAGTTGTGATGGAAACAAGGCGCAGCAGCAAGGAAAAATTGCCTGAGATCTAGATGAACAAGTCATACAACTAGGGAGAATCCCTGCAATGGCAGAAAGTAAGATAAGGCGAGGACACGGGGCTGCCTGGTCCCAGTGGCTGAGTGAGACGGAGGCTGTGGCAGCAGCAGAAGCCTCTTAAAGGGGTTGTGACTGTGAGCGGATTTTCACAGTGATGGACCTGCTCACTCTGAAAACAGTGCCGATTGGGCTGCGTGCAGTGGGGACCAGGGACTTACAGGGAGACATTGTCGGAGTTAAGGCTGAGGCGAGACTTGCTCTGTACAGAAATTCTGGCAGCATCCA